>NW_024740184.1:0-26787 GCF_018991925.1 Homarus americanus | reverse complement strand
GTGTTGCCGGTACTCGGCCACACCCTGCACCTGGCCCAGGAGGATCTGCCACACTGGCTCAATACCGGCGACCCAGCCTGCCGCGGCAGTGACACCGGGTCACATCTTCACACCGGCATTAGATAACTGCCATGGCACCCCGGCACTCGGGTTTCTGGTCTTGAGCACCCTGGTTTCACCAGTATATCGGGATGCTTGGGCTCGGCTCACACTGCAGTGCCTGTCACACCGTCATGTCACTGGCTGAGTGCTGGGCATCGGCTCACCACTCACACCTCGAGTCATGGTGCTGAAGGTGCCTGGCTCTTCCGGCCACACCCTGGGTCACACCTGGGCACTGAGCCACATTCCACAAGTTTCCGGTTTCACTTGGTCATAAACACACGAGCCATGGATTCTAAAGGGTGCTCGGCTCTCATGGCAGTGCTCACACTGCTTCACACCTCACACTGGCATTCCTGGGTCACCCTGGGTCACTGAACAACATCTGTCATGGCTGCCCATTCCCCTGCACACTGTCCGGCTCACGGGCCAGGCTGGGCACTCGGGCTGCCCGCACCCGAGTCATGGGCCACTGACACACCCTGAGTCGCTGGTCGGTCAGGCTGCCTGCCGCACTTCGGTTCACGCCGTAATTATGGCACTGATCATATGGTGTTGAGGGTCTGCCTCGTCATGCCATACTGTCCTGCCTGGCTCACACTGCCTCACACCTCAGCCATGGTGGCTGCCTGAAATTTCACACCGCCTGGCTCTGAACATTCCATCAGCAATTGGCGTTCGCAGGGCGCCCGACGCCCAGCCGCGTCACACCTGCCCACTCCCGGGTCACATCGTCTGCTTACGCAGCACCACCGCGCTCACCTGGGCCTGGCTCTGAAACTCCTGGTGCCCGGCAAGGCGCTCACACCTGGGGCTCTGGCGTCACTGGTGTCGCTCAGTCATGGTGTTCTCGATCTGGTTTCGTTTCAAATCTGGCTGGTGCCCGGTTCACCAGCTGACTTCGTCTGATCACAATGGAATATCTCAGCGAAGGACGGTCCATGCATATTCGAGGAAGCCTGGCTCTTCACATCTGAGGCTGAGGCACATCTCGGCTGCCCGGCCACCCCGGGCTCACACTTCCTGTTCAGCTGAGGAGGTCACCACTGCACAAACACAGCTGCGCCCGCCCCCATCTCTGGGCCATGGTGCACACCTGGCCCGCACCCTGGCTCACGCTCACACCCCGGGTCACATGGTGCTGGGCCTGGCTCAGTGCCTGGTCAAACCTGGGCTGGCTCACCTGGCTGCACCACGCTGGTGCCTCACACCTCAGCCAGCCTGGCCTCACACCTTCCTGCAACATGGCATGATGGGTGCCGGGTTCTGGCCTGGCTCATTCTGACTGCCTGAAACCCAGCCATGGTGCCACCTCACCTGGCCTGCCCACACCATGATCACCTGGTCACCTGTCTGCCACCGCCTCACCATAATCACTCAGAGGCTCCAGACACACCTGTTTCAGGAAACACCTGGAACAGGCCTGCACTGCACTCCTGCCTGCCCACCCTGGACACCAGTGCTCAGCCCACACTGTAACACCCTGAAAGTTCATGGCATGTTCTCTCACATTCTGGGCCATGTGTTGGAGGGGTACCCGGTTCAGTGGTGCCGGCCGCACCTGGTCACGTCACAAGTGCTTCCGGCTCCGGGTCGCTGCACACCATTCCGGGTTAATTTCAAATATGCTCGGCCATTCCGGCTTTCGAATAAGGCTTCCGGGCTGATGGTTAATTTCGGGATACGGTTCGGTGCTTCCCACACATGGGATCTCAGGCTTGGTGCTCTGGTGCCTGGTTTCACCCTGCTTGATAAACACGAAATTACCCTGACACCCTGGCTCCCAGGCTCATGGCACTGGAACATGGTGCTCACTTCCTGGGTGTCGCTGACTCCTGGAAACATAAACATTGAAGTGGGTGTTTTGCCACACCCTGGTTCTTGCTGGGTGCTGGCCACACCCGAGAGTCATGGTAGCCTGCTCACACCTCTGGTTCATAAAGCATTAGTGGCTCAATATTCTCATGGCACTGGTGCCTGGCTTCCTCACACCCGGTTCACTGATGCTCGGGCCCTCACACCCAGGTGTGAAGGCCGGCATCCTCCTGCAACTATGACCCCGGATTAGAGGGCACTTGGTGTTGTTGAACCAGGGGTGAGGGCCGGGCACATCTCAGTGCTATGAACTGTAAGAGGCTGCACTTAGTGCTGGGCGAAACGGTGAAGGCCGGGCACCCCTACAGTAAGCAGGAACCGTGAGGGCCAGCACTTTTTTCAGCACTGACTGGGGTGGGAGGGCTGGCACCCATCAGTGCCATGCAGCAACCGGTGACATGGGCACCCCTTCAGTGACATGACCAAAGAGGAGGGCCGGGCACCTTCAGGCAACATGACCCAACACCCCCACACCAACACAAGAGGGCAAGGCACCCCTTCAAAGGCGAACACAACCACACCCCAGTCCAGAACCGTGTGATGGCTACACCAGTGTCCTGGAACAGGTGTAGCAGGCACCCCTACAGTGTTATGAACCGTGAGTACAAGCACCTTCCCATGACCCGTGAACGGCCTGGCAACCTTCAGTGCCCCTGACCTGCACCTCCAGCACCATGACTCGGGGTGTGAGGCGGCACCTTCAGTGCCATGAACCTGGGTATGAGGGCGGTCACTTCACAGACATGACCTGCAAACAGGGCGGCACCCCAGACATGAAACGGGGTGGAATGCCCGGCACCCCTACAGTGGTGTGGAACTGGCTAGAGGACCAGGGCACCCTTCACATGACCCTGGGTAGGGCGCACCCCTTCAGTGCCAGCAGAACCTGCAGGCCGGTCACTCCTTCAGTGACATGACCCAACAGCTGGCACCCTTTCAGACATCAAACGGGGTGAGGGCCGGGCACCTTCAGTGCTAAGGAACATGGTGCACCTTCAGCAGAACTGGGAAGAGCAAGGCACCCCTTTCAGTGCCCTGGAAGCCAGGCACCCCCTACAGCAGAACCAGGTGAGGCTGGCACCTTCACATGACCCGGTGAGGGCCGGGCACCCTTCACATGACCTGGGGTGGAGGGCCGGGCACCCTTAGTAGACATGTCCGGGGAAGGCATCCCTCCACCATGTCCAGAGTGAGGGGCTGGCACCCCTTCAGTGCCATGAACAGGGGTGTGAGGCCGGGCACCTTCAGTGCCATGAACCGGGGTGTGAAGGCCGGGCACCCTTTCGTGCTAAGAAATGGGTGAAGGAACAGAACCGTGGAGGCCGGGCACTCTTATGACCCGTGAGGCCGGGACCTCACAGCACCATGACTGGTGTGAGGCTGGCACCCATCAGTGCATGAACCGGATAGAGGCTGCCTCTTCAGTGCCTTGACCCAGGGTTTCAGGCCCGGCACATTTTCAGGAAATGATCCGGTGTGAGGACGGGCACCCCTTCAGCACCCATGACTGTGAGGGCCGGGCACCCCATCAGTGCCATGACCGCGGGTGTGAGGGCTGGCACCCCCAGTGAAATGACCCCGGGTGTGAGGGACGGGCACCCTTCATATAACCAGGGGTGGGAGGCAGTCACATGACCCAGGGTGTGAGGGCTGGCTCCTTCAGCACCATGAATCGTTGTGAGTGCCGGGCACCCACCGTGGTTTGAACCAGGGTGTGAGGGCGGGCACCCTTTCACATGACCCGGGTTTCAGGCCGGGCACCACATGACCCGGGGTGGGCGGCCGGCACCAAGTTCCTGACCCGGGTGTGAGGGCTGGCACCCCTCCAGCACCAGGTGCAGCTGGGCACCTTCAGTGCCATGAACCTGGTGAAAGGCCACTCCTTCAGTAACATGACCCGTGAGGGCTGGCACCCCTTAGTGACGTGACCTGGTGGGGCCGGGCACCCTCCAGCACCAGAAACTGAGTGAAAGCCGGGCAATTACTCCAGCACCATATGCCCAGAAATGTGAGGGCGGACACCCATTCAGTGACATTACCCGGGAGGAAGGCCGGGCATCCTCCTGCAACATGACCCGGATTGAGGGGCCGGCACTCTTCAGTGCCATGAACCGGGGTGTGAGGGCGCACATCTTCAGTGCCATGAACCGGGTGTGAGGGCTGCACCCTTTCACAGCTATGAACGGGGTAGACGGGCACACCTCACAGTTATGATCCGTGGAGGCCAATCTCCACCCACATTCTGTGTGGAGGGCTGGGCACCCCATCAGTGCCATGAACTGGGTGTGATGGCCGGGCACCCTTCAGTGACATGACCTGGGAGGAGGGCTGGCACCCTTAGTGACATGACCTGGAGTGAGGGCCGGGACCCTCAGCACCATGACCGGAGGAGGGCTACACCTTCAGCATGAACACGGGGTGGGAAGGGCCGCACCCTTCAGTGCTAAAACCGGGTGTGATGGCCGGGCACCCTCAGTGTCCTGAACGGGTGAGTGCAGGAAACCCTACAGTGTTATGAACCGGGGTGAGGACTGGGCACCCTTCCCATGACCTGATGCCGGCAACCTTCAGTGCCCTGACCCGGGGTGTAATGGCCGGGTACTCCAGCACCATGACTCGGGGTGAGGGCCGGCACCCCTTCAGTGCCATGAACCTGGGTATGAGGGCCGGTCACCAGTGACATGACCCGGAAGTCAGGCCGGCACCCCTGACATGAACGGGGTGTGAATGCCGGCACCCCTCAGTGGTGTGAACCGGCCAGAGGCCGGCACCCCTTCACATACTGGGAAGCCAGCACCTTCCAGCGAACTGTGAGGCTCACTCCTTCAGTGACATAACCGGGCAAAGTCAGGCACCCCTTTTCGTGACATCAAACGGGGTGTGAGGCCGGGCACCTTCAGTGCCATGAACAGGGTGTGAGGCGGCACCTTCAGTGCCATGAACCGGGGTGGAGGCTGCACCTTCTGTGCCATGAAACGGGTGTGAAGGGCACCCCTAATAGTGCTGTGAACCGGGGTGAGGGCCGGGCAACCCCTTCACATGACCCGGGGTGTGAGGGCCGAACCCCTACAGCACCATGACTGGGGGTGAGGGCCAGCACCCCATCAAAGAACTGGGGAGGAGGGCTGGCTCTCTCAGCTGACCCAGGGTTTCCGCCCGGGCACATTTTCAGGAAATGATCCGGGTGGAGGCCGGGCACCCTTCAGCACCATGACTCGGAGGCTGCACCCCATCAGTGCCATGAACCGTGTGTGAGGGCCGGGCACTTCAGTGACACACCCCGGGGTGAGGCGGCACCACAGCAACCCGGGGGTGAGGGCAGGCACCCTTCACATGACCCAGGGTGTGAGGGCTGGCCTTCAGCACCATGAATCGTGGTGGTGCCGGCACCCATACCGTGGTTTGAACCAGGGTAGTAGGCGGCACCTTTCACATGACCCGTTTTCAGGGCCGGGCACCTTCACATGACCAGGGTGGCACACCCTTAGTTCCCTGACCCGGGGTGGAGGCTGGCACCTCCAGCACCATGTGCCAGGTGAGAGCCAGCACCTTCAGCTGAACCTGGGGTGAGGGCCGGTCACCTTCCAGTAACATGACCCGGGTGGAGGCTGGGCACCCTTAGTGACGGACCTGGGTGAGGGCCTGGCACCCCTCCAGCACCAGAACTGGAGGTGAGGGCTGGTACTTTCCAGCACCATGGCCCAGAATGTGAGGGCCGACACCCATTCAGTGACATTACGGGAGTAAAGGTCGCATCCTCCAGCACCATGACCCGATGGATAGAGGGCACTTCAGAGTGAAACGGGGGAGGGCCAAACATCTTCAGTGCCATGAACGGGGTGAGGCCGGGCACCCTTTCAGTGCCGAAACGGGTAAGGCCAGGCACCCCTACAGTGCTAGATCCGGGGTGTGAGGGCGGCACCCTTCAGCACCATGACTCGGGGTGAGGGCCGGGCACCCCATCAGTGCTGAACCGGGTGATGGACACCTCTTCAGTGACATGACCCGGGAGTGAGGCTGCACCTTAGTGACATGACCTGGGAGGGCCGGGACCCTCCAGCACCATGACCCAGAGGAGGCCGGCACCCCAGTGAACATGTGGCATGGGCACCCCTTCCAGTGCCATGAACCGGGTGTGATGGGCCGGGCACCCTTTCAGTGTCCTGAAACGTGAGTGCAACCCCACAGTGTTATGAACCGGCGTGAGGACTGGCACCCTTCCCATGACCCGGGTGTAATGGCCAAGCAACCCTTCAGTGCCCTGACCCGGGGTGTAATGGCCGGTACCCCTCCAGCACCATGACTGGGTGAGTCGCACCTCTAGTGCTATGAACCTGGGTATGAGGGCCGGTCACTCCTTCAGTGACATGACCCGGGGTGTCAGGGCGGCACCCCTACAGTGGTGAACTGGGTCAGACGGCACCCCTTCACATGACCGGGGTATGAAGGCCGGGCACCCCTTCAGTGCCATGAACCTGAGTGTCAGTCACCCCTTCAGTGACATGACCTGTGTCAGGGCCGGGCACCCCTCAAGACATCAAACTGCAGGGCGGGCACCCTTCAGTGCTACAACATGGGTGTAGACAGCACCTTCATTGCCATGAACGGGGTGTGATGGCTGGGCACCCTTTCAGTGCCCTGAACGGGGTGTGAAGGCCAGCACCCCCTACAGTGCTGTGAACCAGGGGTGGAGGGCTGGGCACCCTTCACATGACCCGGGGTGAGGGCGGCACCCTTCACATGACCTGTGTGAGGGCTGGCACCCCTTAGTGACATGTCCCGTGTGAGGGCTGGGATCCCTCCAGCACCATGTCCTGGAGGTGAGGGCGGGCACCCCTTCAGTGCCATGAACAGGGGTGGAGGGGGCCGGGCACCCCTTCAGTGCCATGAACCGGGGTGAGGCCGGGCACCCTTTCTGTGCCATGAAACGGGGTGTGAAGGCCGGGCACCCCAATAGTGCTGTGAACCGGTGTGAGGCCGGGCACCACTCACAGACCCCGGGGTGAGGGCCGGGCACCCTACAGCACCATGACTGGGGTGTGGAGGCCACCCCATCAGTGCATCGAACCGGGGAGGAGGCTGGCCTCAGTGCCTTGACCTGGTTTCAGGCCGGGCACATTTTCAGGAAATGACCTGTAAGCACCCCTTCAGCACCATGACTCGGGGTGAGGGCCGGCACCCCATCAGTGCCATGAACCGCGGTGTGAGGGCTGGCACCCTTCAGTGACATGACCCTGGTGAGGCTGGCACCCTTCAGGAGGGCAGGGCACCCCTTCACATGACCCGGGGTGTGAGGGCTGGCCCTTCAGCACCATGAATCGGGGTGAGTGCCGGGCACCCATACCGTGGTTTGAACCAGGTGTGAGGCCGGGCACCCTTCACATGACCCGGGGTTTCAGGGCCGGCACCACATGACCCAAGGGTGTAGGGCCGGGCACCCCTGTTCCCTGACCCGTGTAGGGCCGGGCACCCTCCAGCACCATGGCCTGGGGTGTGAGGCCGGACACCTATTCAGTGAAATGACTGGGTGTGACGCCCCTTCAGTACGATGATGACCTGGGGTGTGAGGGCTGGGCATCCCTTCAGTGACATGACCCGTGTGAGGGCCGAACCCCAGGACATGTCCTGGGGTAGGAGGGCTCACTTTCAGTGCCATGAAACAGGGTGTGAAGGCCGCACCCCTACAGTACCATGAATCGGGGGTGTGAGGGCCGGGCACCCATTCAGCACCATGACCCGGGTGTTGGGGCTTGCCTCGATTTCAGTGCCATGAATCGGGTGTGAGGCCCAAGATTAAGTGTCATGAATCGTGGCTCCAGAGGCCGGGCACCCTTCAGTGACATGACCCGGGGTGAGGGCTGGGCACCCCTCCAGCACCATGCGCCGGGGTGAGAGCCGGCACCCTTCAGTGCCATGAACCTGGTGAGGGCCGGTCACCTTCAGTAACATGACCTGAGGTGTGAGGGCCAGGCACCCCTTTAGTGACATGACCTGCGAGGGCCGGGCACCCATCCAGCACCATAAACCGGAGCGGAGGCTGGGCACCCTCCAGCACCATGGCCCGTGAGGCCGACACCCATTCAGTGACACACCGGGTGTGACGGCCGGGCACCACTAGTGCCCCGGTGTGAGGGGCCGGGCACCCCTCCAGCACCATGACCCGGGGTGTGATGGCCGCGCACCCCTTCAGTGTCATGATCTGGGGTGTGAGGGCCGGGCACCTCTTCAGTGCCAGAAACAGGGCGGAGAGCCGGGCACCCCACCAGTGCTGCGAACCGGGGGTGAGGGCTGCACCCCTTCACATGACGCGTGGTTTGAGGCCCTAACTCGATTCCAGTGCTGAATCGGCGTGTGAGGGCCGCACCCCTACGCACCATGACCTGGTGTTGGGGCCTTCTAGATTTCAGTGCCATGAATCGGGCGAGAGGGCCCTGCTCGATTTGAATCAGTGTGAGGCCGCACCCTCCTGCACCATGCCCCGGGGTGAGGCCGGCACCTTCAGTGCCATGAACCTGGTGTGAGGGCCGGTCACCAGTGACATGACCGGGGTAAATAGGCCGGCACCCCTTTAGAAGAAACGTGGTGGAATGCCCGGCACCCTACAGTGTTGTGAACCGGTTAGAGGGCCGGGCACCCCTTCACATGTCCCGGGTGTGAGGGCTGGCACACTTCAGTGCCATGAAACAGGTGAAGGCGGGCACCCCTTACAGTGCCATGAATCGGGGTGTGAGGCCGGGCACCCATTCAGCACCATGACCGGGGTGTTAGTTTGGCTTGATTTCAGTGCCATGAATCGGGTGTGAGGCCTGGCTCGATGGCGCTATGAATCGGTCCGAGGGCCGGGCACCCTTCAGTGACATGACCCGGGGTGAGGGCTGGCACCTCCAGCACCATGCGCCAGGGTGTGAGGGCTGGCACCCTTCAGTGCCATGAACCTGTGTGTGAGGGCCGGTCACCCTTCAGTAACATTACCCGGGGTGTGAGGCTGGCACCCCTTTAGTGAGACATGACCAGGGGTGCGAGGCTGGCACCCTCCAGCACCATGAACCGAGGTGAGGGCCGGCACCCTCCAGCACCATGGCCCGGGTGTGAGGGCCGGACACCCATTCAGTGACATTACCCCGGGTGTGAAGGCCGGGCATCCTCCAGCACCATGACCCGGATTAGAGGCTGGCACTCTAGTGCCATGAACCGGATAGAGGGCCTGGCACATCTTCAGTGCCATGAACTGGTGTAGGGCCGGGCACCCTTCAGTGCTATGAAACGGGTATGCCTGGACACCCCTACAGTGCTTTGAACCGGGGGGAGGCTGCATTCCCTTCAGCACCATGACTGGGTGAGGGCTGGCACCCCCATCAGTGCTGAACTGGGGTGATGGTTGGCAACCCCTTCAGTGACATGACCTGGGAGGAGGGCGGCACCCTTTAGTGACATGACCCGGGAGGAGGGCTGGGACCTCCAGCACCATGACCGGAGGAGGGCGGGCACCCCTTCAGTGCCATGAACACGGGTGTGGGTGGGGCACTCTTCAGTGCTGCGAACTGGGTAAAAGCAGGCTTTCGGGCACCTCAGTGTGTCCTGGAAACGGTGTGAGTAGGGCACCCATAGGGTGAATCAAGTGAGGACTGGGCACTTTCCATGATCTGTAGCTGGATGGCAACCTTCAGTGCCCTGACCTGTAGATGGCGGTACCCTCCAGCACCATGCCTGGGGGGGAGACGACACCACTCAGCAGGAACTGGGGTGAAGGCCGGGTACACTTTTAAAGCGCAGACAGGTGGTGAGGGCCGGGCACCCCATCAGTGCTATGAACCAGGTGAGTGCAGGGCACCCCTACAGTGTTAGCGAACTGGGTGAGGGCCTGGGCCCCTTCCCATGACCCGGGGAGTAACGGCCGGCAACCTTCAGTGCCTGACCCAGGTGAGGGCTGGCACCTCCAACACCATGGCCTGGTGTGGTGCCGGACACCACCAGTGCATGACCTGGGTGAAGGGCGGCAACCCAGCAATCATGACCTGGGGTGGAGGGCGCGGCACCCCATCAGTTACAACCAGGGTGAGGCCGGGCACCCTTCACACACCCGGTGAGGCCGGCACTCCTTCACACCTGTGTGGGGCCAGGCACCCTTCAGCACCGGACTGGGGGGCCGGGCCACCCTCAGTGCCATGAAACGAGTGCAGGCACCCCTACAGTAAGTGAACCGGGTGGTGAGGGGGCACCCTTCCCATGACCTGGGGTCGGTCGCAACCCTTCAGTGCCCTGACCCGGGGTGAGAGGCCGGGTACCTTCCGACCACCATGGCCCTGTGGTGTGAGGAACCATCCAGTGACATGAACTGGGTGAGGGCCGGGCACCCTTAGTGCCAGAAACAGGGTGTGAGGAAGGGCACCCCACAGTGCTGCGAACCGGGTGAGGGCCGGGCACCCCATCACATGACGGGTTTGAGCCCGCCTGATTTCAGTGCCATGAATCGGGCGTGAGGGGCACCTTCAGCACCATGACCCGGGTTGGCCGGTCTCACCTCGCGAATCGGGGTGAGGGCCTGGCCCATTTCGTGCCATGAATCAGGTTGAGGGGGTGCACCATCAGCACCATAACCTGTGTGAGGCCCGCACCCCTCCAGCACCATGGCCCCGGGTGTGGGGGCCGGGCACCCCTTCATGCAATGAACAGGGTAGGCGGTCACTCCAACATGACCGTCAGGGCAGGGCACCTTAGTGACATGACCCGGGTGCCAGGCTGGCACCCCTCCAGCACCATGACCTGGAGGAGGGCTGGGCACCCCTTCAGTGCCATGAACCGGTGTGACGCCGGGCACATCTTCAATGCCATGAACGGGGTGAGGGCTGGCACCCTTTCAGTGCTAAAACCGGGGTGTGAAGGCCCGGCACCACAGTGTTGTGAACTGGTGTGAGGGCTGTGCACCCCTTCACATGACCCGGGAGGAGGGCCACCCCTCCAGCACCATGACCCAGAGAGGAGGGCCGGGCACCCCCACAGAAGCTGAACCGGGGTGAGGCCGGGCACCTTCAGTGCCATGAAGGGTGTGAGGCTGGGCACCTTAGGTCCATGACCTGGGTGTGACGTACCTATTGACATGACCTGTGTGAGGGCTGGCACCCCTTTAGTGACATGTCCCGGATGTGAGGGACGGGATTCCTCCAGCACCATGACCCGGATTAGAGGGCTGGGCACCTTCAGTGCCATGAACCGGGTGAGGGCTGCACCCTTTCAGTGCCATGAAACGGGGTGTGAAGGCCGGGCACCCCTATAGTGCTGTGAACTGGGTGTGAGGGCCGGGCACCCCTTCAGCACCATGACTCGGGGTGTGAGGGCCGGGCACCCTTTCAGTGCCCTGAAACGGGGTGTGAAGGCCGGGCACCCCACAGTGCTGTGAACCGGGGTGTGAGGGCCGGGCACCCCATCAGTGCCATGAACTGTGTGAGGGCCTGGCACCCCTTCAGTGACATGACCCTGGGGTGAGGGCCGGGCACCTTCACATGACCCGGGGGTGAGGGCCGGGCGCCCTTCACATGACACGGGGTGTGAGGGCGGGCACCCTTCAGCACCATGTCTGGGGCGTGAGAAACGGCACCCCATCAGTGCCATGAACCGGTGAGGGCCTGGCACCCCTTCAGTGACATGACCTGGGTGAGGGCGGGCACCCCATCATGCCATGAACTGGGTGTGAGGGCCGGCACCCCTTCAGTGACATGACCTGGGTGTGAGGGCCGGGCACCCCTTCAGTGCATGAACCTGGTGTTAAGGCCGACCACCCCTCTAGCACCATGACCCGGAGGGCCGGGCACCCTTCAGTGCCATCGAACTGGTGACGGCTGGGCACTCTTCATTGACATGACCCGGGGTGAGGGCTGGCACCCTTTCAGTGCCATGAAACGGGGTGAAGGCCGGGACCCCTATAGTGCTGTGAACCGTGTGTGACGGCTGGGCACCCTTCAGTGACATGAGACCGGGGTGTGAGGCCGGGCACCCCTTTCAGCTAATGAACCTGGGTGGAGGCCGGTCACTCAGTGACATGACCTGAAGTGTGAAGGCCACCCTTTAGGGCACACGACTCGGGTGGAGGGTCGGGCACCTCCAGCACCATGACCCGGAGGAGGCCGGGCACCCCTTCAGTGCCATAAACGGGGTGTGAGGGCAGGGCACAACATAAGTGCCAGAAACGGTGTGTGCATGGCACCCTTTAGTGCCATGAACCTGGGTGGTGAGGCCGGTCACCCTTCAGTGACATGACCTGGGGTGAGGGCTGGCACTCTTCCGCCATGACCTGGGTGTGACGGCAAGCACCCCTTCAGTGACAAAGACCTGGTGAGGGTCGGTACCCCTCCAGCACCATGACCGGGGTGTGAGGCCGCACCCCTTAGTGCCATGAACCTGTGAGGCTGTCACCTTCCAGTGACATGACCCGGGTGAGGGACGGCATCCTTCAGTGCCATGAACCTGGGTGCGAGGGCCGGCACCCCCTCCAGCACCCTGACCCGGAGTTTAGGCTGGCACCTTTAGTGACATGACCCGGGGTGTGAGGGCTGGACCTTCCAGCACCATGACCTGGAGTGTGAGGGCTGGGCACGCTCAGTGACATGAACCCGGGTGTGAGGCCGGGCACCTTTTAGTGACATGACCTGGTGTGAGCCGGGCACCCTTTTCAGTGCCATGAAAAGGAGTGTGAAAGCGGGCACCCTACAGTGCTGTGACCAGGGGTGAAAGCTGGCACCCCTGACCCGGGGTGTGAGGCCGGGCACCTTAGTGACATGACCCAGGGGCTGGGCCCCCTCCACACCACCATGACCCGGAGTGTGAGGCCGGGCACCCTTCAGTGCCATGAACCGGGGTGTGAGGGCCGGGCATATCTTCAATGCCATGAACTGGGTGAGGGCCGGGCACCTTCAGTGCCATGAAACGGGGTAGCTGCACCCGTACAGTGCTGGGAACTGGGGTGAGCCGGGCACTTCACATGATCCGGGGTGTGAGGCGGCACCTCCAACACCATGACCGGAGGAGTGCTGGCACCCCTACAGTGCTTTGAACTGGGGTGTGAGGCCGGGCACCCCTTCAGTGCTATGAAGGATGTGAGGCCGGGCAACCATTAGGTCCATGACCAGGGGTGAGGCCGTGTACCCTTATTGACATGACCCGGGTGTGAGGGCGGCACCCCTTAGTGACATGTCCCGGGATGTGAGGATGGATCCCTCCAGCACCATGACCCGGAGTGTGAGGGCCAGGCACCCCTTCAGTGCCATGAACAGGGTGTGAGGCTGGCACCCTATAGTGCTGTGAACCGGGGTGTGAGGGCCGGCACCCCTTCAGCACCATGACTCGGGTGTGAGGGCCGGGCACCCTTTCAGTGCCCAAACGGGTGGGAAGGCCGGGCACTCCTACAGTGCTGTGAACCGCAGTGTGAGTGCCGGGTACTTCTTCACATGACCCGGGGTGGAGGGCCGGGCGCCTTCACATGACCCGGGGTGTGAGGGCCGGGCACCCCTTCAGCACCATGACTGGGTGAGAACGGCACCCCATCAGTGCCTTTGAACTGGGGAGGAGGCCGGGCTCCATTCAGTGCCATGACCCGGGTGTGAGGGCCGGGCACCCCATCAGTGCCATGAACAGGGGGTGGAGGGCGGGCACCTTCAGTGACATGACCCGGGTGTGAGGGCTGGGCACCCCTTCAGCACCATGACTGGGGTGTGAGGGCTGGCAACCCATCAGTGCCATGAACCGGGTGTGAGGGCCGGCACCCCTTCTGTGACATGACCCGGGGTGTGAGGGCCGGGCACCCTTTCACATAACCCGTGGAGGGCCGGGCACCCCTTCACATGACCTGGGTGTGAGGGCCGGGCACCCTTCAGCACCATGAAACGGGTGAGTGCCGGGCACCCATCGTGGTTTGAACCAGGTGTGAGGGCTGGGCACCCTTCACATGACCCGGGATGTCAGGGCCGGGCACCCTTCACATGACCCGGTGTAAGGGCCGCACCCTTCAGTGCCCTGACCCGTGTGAGGGCCGACACCAATTCAGTGAAATGACTCGGGTGACGGCCGGGCTCCTTCAGTGACATGACCTGGGGTGTGAGGGCTGGGCATCCCTTCAGTGACATGACCCGTGTGAGGGCCGGGCACCCTTCAGTGACATGTCCTGGGGTGTGAGGGCGGGCACCCTTTCAGTGCCATGAAACAGGGTGTGAAGGCCGGGCAATCCCACAGTGCCATGAATCGGGGTGTGGAGGCCGGCACCCCTTCAGCGCCATGACCTGGGGTGCTGGGGGCTGGCTCGATTTCAGTGCCAAGAATCGGGGGTGAGGGCCTGGCTCGAAAGTGCCATGAATCGGGGTGTGAGGGTCGGGCACCCCATCAGTGACATGACCCGGGGTGTGATGGGCACCCTCCAGCACCATGCCCCGGGGTGTGAGGGCTGGCACCTTCAGTGACATGACCCGGGGTGTGAGGGCCGGGCACCCTTTAGTGACATGACCCGGGGTGAGGGTCGGGCACCCTCCAGCACCATGACCCGGAGGTGAGGGCGGGCACCTTCACATGACCCGGGTAAGGGGCCGGGCACCCCTCTGCAATGGCACTGGTGGCGGGCACCCCATCAGTGCCATGAACCGAGATGAGAGGGTTAGCACCACTTCAATGCCAGAAACGGGGTGTGAGGGCAGGGCACCCCGCAGTGTTATGAACTGGTGTGAGGGCCGGCACCCCTTCACATGACCGGGGTGTAAGGGCTGGGCACCCTTCAGTGCCCTGTCCCAGGGTATTAGGGCCGGCACCCTCCAGCACCATGGCTCGGGGTCTGAGGGCAGGGCACCCATTCAGTGACATGACCCGGTGTGACGGCTGGCACCCTTCAGTGACATGACTGGAGGGCCGGGTACCCCTCCAGCACCATGCCCCGCGGTGTAGGGCCGAGCACCCTCCAGCACAATGACCCAGAGTGTGAGGGCTGGCACCCCTCAGTGCCATGAAACGGGGTATGAAGGCGGGCACCCTCCAGTGCTTGAACTGGAGTGTGAGCGCCGGGCACCCCATCACATGACCCGGGTGTGAGGGCCGGGCACCCTTCAGCACCATGACTCAGGGTTTGAGAGCCGGCATCCCATCAAAGCCATGAACAGGGGTGTGAGGCTGGCACCCCTTCAGTGACATGACCCGGGAGTGAGGGCCGGTCACCCCTTAGTGACATGACCCGGGGTGTGAGGGCCGGAGACCCTCCAGCACCATGACCCGGAGGAGGGCGGGCACCCCTTCAGTGCCATGAACACGGCTAGAGGCCGGGCACCCCTCAGTGCCATGAACTGGGGTGTGAGGGCTGGCACCCTTTCAGTGCCCTGAACGGGGTGTGAAGGCCGGGCACCCTTACAGTGTTGTGAACCAGGGTGGGGGCTGGCACCCTTCACATGACCCGGGTGAGGGCCGGGCACCCCTTCAGCGCCATGACCTGGTGCTGGGGCTTGTCATTTCAGCCAAGAATCGGGGTGTGAGGGCCTGGCTCGACGGCCATGAATCGGGTGTGAGGGCCGGGCCCCTTCAGTGACATGACCTGTGAGGGCCGGGCACCTCCAGCACCATGCCCCGGGGTGTGAGGGCCGGGCACCTTCAGTGACATGACCCGGGGTGAGGGCTGGCACCCTTTAGTGACATGACCCGGGGTGTGAGGGTCGGCACCCTCCAGCACCATGACCGGAGGTGAGGGCCGGGCACCCCTTCACATGACCCGGGAGTCAGGCTGGGCACCCCAGCACCATGACTCGGTGTAATGGGCGGGCACCCCATCAGTGCCAAGGAACTGAGGCCACCTGGTGAGTAGGCACCCCTTCACATGACCCGGGTGTAAGGGACTGGGCACCCCTTCAGTGCCCTGTCCCGGGGCATAGGGCGGCACCCTCCAGCACCATGGCTCGGGGTCTGAGGGCAGGGCACCCATTCAGTGACATGACCAGGTGTGACGGCGGGCACCTTCAGTGACATGACCCGGGGTGTGAGGGCCGGTACCCCTCAGCACCATGCCCGCGGTGTGAGGCCGAGCACCCTCCAGCACAATGACCCAGAGTGTGAGGGCCGGGCACCCTTTCAGTGCCATGAAACGGGGTATGAGCCGGGCACCCCTACAGTGCTTTGAACTGGAGTGTGGCGCCAGGCACCCCATCATGACCCGGGGTGTGAGGGCCGGGCACCCCTTCAGCACCATGACCAGGTGTGAGAGAGCCTGGCACCCCATCAAAGCCATGAACAGGGGTGTGAGGGCCGGGCACCCCTTCAGTGACATGACCGGGGAGTGAGGCCGGTCACCCCTTTAGTGACATGACCCGGGGTGTGAGGGCCCGGGGCCCCTCAGCACCATGACCCGGAGTGTGAGGCCGGGCACCCCTTCAGTGCCATGAACACGGCTGTGAGGGCCGGGCACCTTCAGTGCCATGAACCGGGGTGTGAGGGCCGGGCACCCCTTTCAGTGCCCTGAGCAGGGGTGTGAAGGCCGGGCACCTACAGTGCTGTGAACCAGGGTGTGAGGGCCGGGCACCCTTCACATGACGGGGTGTGAGGGCCGGGCACCCCTTCAGCGCCATGACCCGGGGTGCTGGGGCTTGGCTCGATTTAGTGCCAGAATCGGGGTGTGAGGCCTGGCTCGATTTAGGTGCCATGAATGGGGTTTAAGGGGCGGGCACCCCATCAGTGCCATGAACCGTGATGAGAGGGCCGGGCACCCCTTCAGTGCCATGAAACGGGGTGTGAGGGCAGGGCACCCCTACAGTGTTATGAACTGGGGTGTGAGGGCCGGGTACCCCTTAAGTGCCATGAAACCGGGTGAGAGTGCCGGGCACCCATACAGTGCTTTGAACCAGGGTTTGAGGGTCGGGCACCCCTTCACATGACCCGGGGTGTCAGGGCCGGGCACCCCTCTAGCACCATGACCTGGGGTGTAAGGGGCGGGCACCCCATCAGTGCCATGAACCGTGATGAGAGGGCCGGCACCCCTTCAGTGCCATGAAACGGGGTGTGAGGGCAGGGCACCCCTACAGTGTTATGAACCGGGGTGTGAGGGCCGGGCAACCCTTCACATGACCCGGGGTGTAAGGGCTGGGCACCCCTTCAGTGCCCTGTCCCGGGGTATGAGGGCCGGGCACCCCTCCAGCACCATGGCTCGGGGTCTGAGGGCAGTGCACCCATTCAGTGATATGACCCGGGGTGTGACGGCCGGGCACCCCTTCAGTGACATGACCCGGGGTGTGAGGGCCGGGTACCCCTCCAGCACCATGCCCCGCGGTGTGAGGGCCGAGCACCCCTCCAGCACAATGACCCAGAGTGTGAGGGCCGGGCACCCTTTCAGTGCCATGAAACGGGGTATGAAGGCCGGGCACCCCTACAGTGCTTTGAACTGGAGTGTGAGCGCCGGGCACCCCATCACATGACCCGGGGTGTGAGGGCCGGGCACCCCTTCAGCAATTGGCGATTCTCGGGGTGTCATGGCCGGGCACCCCTCCAGCACCATGACCCGGGGTGTGAAGGCCGGGCACCCCATAAGTGCCATGAACCGTGGTGTGAGGGCTGGGCACCCCTTCAGTGCCATGAACCGGGGTGTGAGAGCCGGGCACCCTTTCAGTGCCCTGAAACGGGGTGTGAAGGCCGGGCACCCCTACAGTGCTGTGAACCAGGGTGTGAGGGCCGGGCACCCCTTCACAGTACCCGGGGTGTGAGGGCCGGGCACCCCTTCAAATGACACGGGGTGTGAGGGCCGGGCACCCCTTCAGCACCATGACTCGGGGTGTGAGGGCCGGGCACCCCTTCACAGGACCCGGGGTGTCAGGGCCGGGCACCTCTCCAGCACCATGACCCGGGTGCTGGGGCTTGGCTCGATTTCAGTGCCAAGTCGGGGTGTGAGGGCTGGCTCGATTTAGTGCCATGAATCAGGGGTGTGAGGTCAGGCACCTTCAGTGACATGACCCGGGGTGTGGGGCGGGCACCCTCAGCACCATGCCCAGGGTGTGAGGCCAGGCACCTTCAGTGACATGACCCGGGGTGTGAGGGCCAGGCACCTTTAGTGACATGACCCGGGTGCGAGGGTCGGGCACCCCTCAGCACCAATGACCCGGAGTGTGGGGCAGGCACCCCTTCACATGACCCGGGTGTCAGGGCCGGGCACCCTCTAGCACCATGACTCAGGGTGTAATGGGCAGGCACCCCATCAGTGCCATGAACCAGATGAGAGGGCTGGGCACCCCTTCAGTGCCATGAGAAACGGGGTGTGAGGGCAGGGCACCCCTACAGTGTTATGAACCGGTGTGAGGGCCGGGCACCTTCACATGACCAGGGTGTAAGGGCTGGGCACCCAGTGCCCTGTCCCGGGAGTATAGGGCCGGGCACCCCTCCAGCACCATGGCTCGGGGTCTGAGGGCAGGGCACCCATTCAGTGACATGACCCGGGGTGTGACGGCCAGGCACCCCTTCAGTGACATGACCCGGGTGTGAGCCCGGGTGCCCCTCAGCACCATGCCCCCCCGGTGTGAGGGCCGAGCACCCCCCAACAATGACCCAGGTGTGAGGCCGGGCACCCTAGTGCCATGAAGCAGGGGTATGAAGGCCGGGCACCCCTACAGTGCTGAACTGGGTGAGGCGCCAGGCACCCCATCACATGACCCAGGGGTGAGGGCGGGCACCCCTTCAGCACCATGACTCAGGTGTGAGGCAGGCACCCCATCAAAGCCATGAACAGGGGTGTGAGGGCCGGGCACCCCTTCAGTGACATGACCCGGGGGTAGGGCCGGTCTCACCTTTAGTGACATGACCCGGGGTGTGAGGGCGGGGACCCTCCAGCACCATGACCCGGGTGTGAGGGCCGGGCACCCCTTCAGTGCCATGAACACGGCTGTGAGGGCGGGCACCCCTTCATGCCATGAACCAGGGGTGTGGGGCCGGCACTCCGTCCACGGGGTGTGAGCCAGGCACCCCCAGGCTTGAACCAGGGTGTGAGGGCCAGGCACTTCACATGACCCAGGGTGTGAGGGCAGGCACCCCTTCAGCGCCATGACCGGGGTGCTGGGGCTTAGCTCGATTTCAGTGCAGAATCAGGGTGTGAGGCCTGGCTCGATTTAAGTGCCATGAATCAGGGGTGTGAGGTCAGGCACCCTTCAGTGACATGACCCGGGGTGTGAGGGCCGGGCACCCTCAGCACCATGCCCGAGGTGTGAGGCCAGGCACCTTCAGTGACATGACCCGGGGTGTGAGGGCCGGGCACCCCTTTAGTGAATGACCGGGAGTGCGGGTCGGGCACCCCTCAGCACCATGACCCGGAGTGTGAGGCCAGGCACCCTTCACGGCCGGGGTGTCAGGGCCGGGCACCCCCCTAGCACCATGACTCAGGGTGTAATGGGCAGGCACCCCATCAGTGCCATGAACCGAGATGAGAGACCCCTTCAGTGCCATGAAACAGGGGTGTGAGGGCAGGGCACCCCTGTGTTATGAACCGGGTGTGAGAGGCAGGCACCCCTTCCATGACCCGGTGTAGAACTGGGCACCCCTTCAGTGCCCTGCCGGGTATGAGGGCCAGGCACAGCACCATGGCTCAGGGTCTGAGCAGGGCACCCATTCAGTGACATGACCCGGGGTGTGACGGCAGGCACCTTCAGTGACACGAACACAGGTGTGAGGCCAGGCACCTAGATGCCCGGCGGGTGCTAGGCCGAGCACCCCTCCAGCACAATGACCCAGAGTGTGAGCCGGGCACCCTACAGTGCTGTAGACAGGGGTATGGCCAGGCACCCTCACAGTAACTGGAGTGTGAGCGCCGGGCACCCCATCACATGACCCGGGGTGTGAGGGCCGGGCACCTTCAGCACCATGACTCAGGGTGAGAGCCGGGCACCCCATCAACCATGAAGCAGGTGTGAGGCCAGGCACCCCTTCAGTGATGTGACCCGGGAGTGAGGGCCAGGCCACCTTTAGTGACATGACCAGGGTGTGAGGCCAGGCACCCTCCAGCACCATGACCCAGGGTGTGAGGCCAGGCACCCCTCTTCAGTGCCATGAACACGGGCTGTGAGACGGCCTTCACATGAACCGGGTCAGGAACGGGCACCCCTCCAGCACCATGACCGGGTGTGAGGCCGGCGCAACCCTCAGTGCCTGACCACCAGGTGTGAGGGCAGGCACCCCTTCAGTGCCATGAAACAGGGGTGTGAGGGCCGGGCACCCCATCCCAGACCGGGTGTGGGCCGGGCACCCCTTCATGACCCAGGGGTGTGAGGCCGGGCACCTTCAAATGACCCGGGGTGTGAGGCCGGGCACCCCTTAAGCACCATGACTCGGGGTGTGAAGGCCAGGGCCCCCTTCTGCATGACCCGTGGGTGTGAGGCCAGGCACCTTAGCACCATGAACAGGGGTGTGAGAGCCGGGCACCCATACCGTGGTTTAACCAGGTGTGGGCCGGGCACCCCGTTCACATGACCCGGGTGTCAGGGCCGGGCACCTCCTTCACATGACCCGGGGTCTGGGGCCAGGCACCCCTTCAACACATGACCAGGTGTGCAGGCAGGACACCAACTCCAGTGAAATGACTCGGGGTGTGACGGCTGGACCCACTTCAGTGACATGACCCGAGGTGTGAGGCTGGGCACCCCTTCAGTGACATGACCCAGGGTGTGAGGCCAGGGGCCCCTCAGTGACATGACCCAGGGTGAGGGCCGGGCACCCCTTCAGTGCCATGAAACAGGGTGTGAGGCAGGGCACCCCTACAGTGCCATGAATACCAGGGTGTGAGGCCAGGCACCCCTTCAGCACCATGACACGGGTGTCAGGGCTGGCCATTCAGTGCAGAACCGGGGTGTGAGGCCACGGCTCACCTAAGTACCATGAACAGGGTGTGAGGTCAGGCACCTTCAGCCATGACCCACGGTGTGAGGCCGGGCACCTCCAGCACCATGACCCAGAGTGTAGGGCCGGGCACCCCTTTCAGTGCCATGAAACGGTGTGGCCAGGCACTGATGCTGAACCGGAGTGTGAGCGCCGGGCACCCCATCACATGACTCAGGGGTGTGAGGCCGGGCACCCCTTCAGCACCATGACTCGGGTGTGAGCCGGGCACCCCATCAAAGACACGAACCAGGGTGTGAGGCCGGGCACCCCTTCATTGACATGACCCGGGGTGGTGCCGACCACCCTTCAGTGACATGACCGAGGTGTGGCCGCCGAGACCCATCGCACCATGAACCGCCGGGGCCAGGCACCCCTCAGGTACAATGAACACACCGGGTGGCCGGACACCACTCAATGACCCAAACGGGTGTGAGGGCAGGGAACCCCACGCACCAGACCCAGGGTGTGAGCCAGCACCACTTCATGACCCGGTGTGGGCTGGCCAGACTTAAGTGCATGATCCCAGGATGAGGCCAGGCACCTCAGCACATGACCAGGAGGTCTGAGGGCAGGCACCCACTCAACAACATGACCCAGAGGTGTGACAGCCAGGCACCTTCAGTGACATGAACAAGGGTGTGAGGCCAGGCACCCCTTCAGTGCCATGAACCGGTGCAGCCGGGCACCCCTCCAGCACCATGAAACAGTGTGAAGGCCAGGCACCCCAAACTTGAACCAGGGTGTCAGGGCCAGGCACCTTCACAGTACCAGGGTGTAAGGCCGGGCACCCCCTTCAATAAACCGAGATGAGAGGGCCAGGCACCTTCAGCACCATGAATCAGGGAGCGAGGGCAGGGCACCCTACAGTGATGAACAGGGTGGAGCCGGGCACCCCTATGCTGTGAACCAGGGTGTGAGGGCCAGGCACCCTTCGGCCAGGTCAGGGCCGATATTTAAGAGGTGGGAAGGGCCAGGCACCCATCCAGCACCATGACACGGATGTGAGGGCCGGGCACCCCCTTCATGACCCGGGGTGTCGAGACCCAGCACCCCTCCAGCACCATGACCCAGGGTGTAGAGGCCGGAGCACCCCCCACCAAAGTGCCATGAACCGTGGTGTGAGCCGGGCACCATCAGTGCCGCCAGACCAGAATCGTGAGCCGGGCACCCCTACAGTGCTGTGAACTAGGGTGTGAGCCGGGCACCCCTTCACATGACCGGGGTGTGAGGCAGGCACCCCTTCAATGACCCGGGGTGTGAGGCAGGCACCCCATCAGACCATGACTCGGGGTGAGGGCAGGAACCTCACAGACCCGGGGTGTCAGGGGCCAGGCACCCTCCAGCCACTGCAGGGGTGTGAGCAGGGCACCCCTCAAGCACCATGACCAAGGTGTGAGGGCCAGGCACCTTCAGTGCCATGAACACAGGGGTGTGAGGGCCGGGCACCCCATAAGTGCCATGAACAGCCAATGTGAGCGCGGGCACCCAATCAGTGCCATGAAGCAGGTGTGAGCCGGGCACACAGTGCTGCTGACGCAGGGTGTGAGACCAGGCACCTTCGCCCAGGGTGTGAGGCCAGGCACCCTTCAAATGACCCGGGGTGAGGCCGCCCCTTCAACACCATGACTCAGGGTGTGAGGCCAGAACCCCTTCACATGACCCAGGGGTGTCAGGGCCGGGCACCCTCCATGACCCAGGGTGTGAAGGCCAGGCACCCCATAAGTGCCATGAACCGTGGTGTGGGCCGGGCACCCCTTCAGTGCCATGTGAACAGGGGTGGGCAGGGCATCCTATCAGTGCCTGAAACGGTGTGAGGCCAGGCACCCTACATGCTGAACCAGGGTGTGAGGGCAGGCACCCCTTCACATGACCAGGGGTGTGAGGCCAGGCACCCCTCCACACCATGACCCGGGGTGTGAGCCGGGCACCTATAAGTGCTGAACCGGGGTGTGAGGCCAGGCACCCTTGATGCCATTGAACAGGGTGTGAGGGCGGGCGCCCCTTTGGGCTGCATGACCCAGGGGTGTGAGGGCCGGGCACCCCACAGTGCTATGAACCAGGGTGTGAGGGCCGGGCACACTTAGTGACCATGTGGCCAGGGATGGGTGAGGGCCGGGCACCTTCAGCACCATGACCCAGTGCGAGGCCAGGACCACCCCTTCACATGACCCAGGGGTGTCAGGGCGGGCACCCTCAACACCATGACCCGGGGTGTGAAGGCGGGCACCCATAAGTGCCATGAACACCCGGTGTGAGGCGCGCACCTTCAGTGCCATCAGAAACAGAGTGTGAGGCAGGCACCTACAATTCGCCAACAGTGTGAGGCAGGCACCCATCACCCAGGGTGTAGAACAGGCACCCATAAGTGCCTGAACCGGTGTGATGGGCACCCCTCCATCCACCATAACCCGGGGTGTGAGGGCGGACCCCACCATCAGTGACATGAACCGGGGTGTGAGACCAGGCACCACCCCAGTGACATGACACAGGGTCGTGGGCCGGGCACCCTCAGCACATAACCCAGGGTATGAGGCCGGGCACCCATCAGTGCCACCAAACAGGTGTGGCTGGGGCACATAAAGTGCCATGGCGAAGTGTGATGCCGGGCACCCCTTACAGTGCTGTGAACCAGGGTGTGAGGGCCGGGCACCCCTTCACGCTGGCTGAGGTGTGAGAATAAGGCACCCTTCCGGCCCGAAGTGGGCCAGGCACCTTCGCCAGCATGACTCGGGGTGTGAGGGCCGGGCTTATCAGTGCCATGAGCGAGGGAGTGAGGCGTGCTCCTTCAGTGCCATGTTGGTTTTGAGGCCGGGCACCCTTTCAGTACCGCGAAACCGGGTGAGTGCCCGAACTTATACAGTGCTTGAACCAGGGTGTGAGGTCCGGCACCCTTCACATGACCGGGGTGTCGGGCCAGGCACCCCTAGCACCATGACCTGGGGTGTAGGCGGAGCACCCCCATCAGTGCCGCGGGCAAGCGTGAGAGGCCGGAAACACTTCAGGTGTTGCGCGAAACGGTGTGAGGGGCAGGGCACTACAGTGTTATGAACCGGGGTGGCGGGCGGGCACCTTCACATGACCCAGGGGTGTAGGGCTGGGCACCCCTTCAGTGCCCTGTCCGGGGTATCGGGCGGGCACCTCAGCACCATGGCTCTGGGTCTGAGAACATTCGTGGCCTGACCGGTGTGACAGGCACCCCTTCAGTGGCATGACCCGGGTTGAGGCGGGTGCCTCAACACCATGCCCCAGCGGTTTGAGGCGAGCACCCTCCAGCACCATGGTGTGAGGGCGGGCACCCTTTCAGTGTGAAGCAGGTGTGAGCCAGGCACCCCTACAGTGCTGAGCAGGTGTGAGCGCCAGGCACCCATCCCACATCACCCCGGTGTGAGGCCAGGCACCTTCGCACCATGACTCAGGGTGTGAGGCAGGGCACCCCATCAAAGCCATGAACCGGGGTGTGGGGCGGGCACCTTCAGTGGCAGGGGTTGAGGCCGGGCACCTTGTGACATGACCCAGGGTGTGAGGCTGGGCACCCCAGCACCATAAACTGAGGTGTGAGTGCGGGCACCCATACCGTGGTTTGAACCAGGGGTGAGGGCGGGCACCTTCTATATGACCTTCCCCCCCCCCCCCCCCCCCCCCCCCCCCCCCCCCCCCCCCCCCCCCCCCCCCCCCCCCCCCCCCCCCCCCCCCCCCCCCCCCCCCCCCCCCCCCCCCCCCCCCCCCCCCCCCCCCCCCCCCCCCCCCCCCCCCCCCCCCCCCCCCCCCCCCCCCCCCCCCCCCCCCCCCCCCCCCCCCCCCCCCCCCCCCCCCCCCCCCCCCCCCCCCCCCCCCCCCCCCCCCCCCCCCCCCCCCCCCCCCCCCCCCCCCCCCCCCCCCCCCCCCCCCCCCCCCCCCCCCCCCCCCCCCCCCCCCCCCCCCCCCCCCCCCCCCCCCCCCCCCCCCCCCCCCCCCCCCCCCCCCCCCCCCCCCCCCCCCCCCCCCCCCCCCCCCCCCCCCCCCCCCCCCCCCCCCCCCCCCCCCCCCCCCCCCCCCCCCCCCCCCCCCCCCCCCCCCCCCCCCCCCCCCCCCCCCCCCCCCCCCCCCCCCCCCCCCCCCCCCCCCCCCCCCCCCCCCCCCCCCCCCCCCCCCCCCCCCCCCCCCCCCCCCCCCCCCCCCCCCCCCCCCCCCCCCCCCCCCCCCCCCCCCCCCCCCCCCCCCCCCCCCCCCCCCCCCCCCCCCCCCCCCCCCCCCCCCCCCCCCCCCCCCCCCCCCCCCCCCCCCCCCCCCCCCCCCCCCCCCCCCCCCCCCCCCCCCCCCCCCCCCCCCCCCCCCCCCCCCCCCCCCCCCCCCCCCCCCCCCCCCCCCCCCCCCCCCCCCCCCCCCCCCCCCCCCCCCCCCCCCCCCCCCCCCCCCCCCCCCCCCCCCCCCCCCCCCCCCCCCCCCCCCCCCCCCCCCCCCCCCCCCCCCCCCCCCCCCCCCCCCCCCCCCCCCCCCCCCCCCCCCCCCCCCCCCCCCCCCCCCCCCCCCCCCCCCCCCCCCCCCCCCCCCCCCCCCCCCCCCCCCCCCCCCCCCCCCCCCTGGGCCAGTGTGAGCCAGGCACCCACAAAGTGCCGCCAGACCGTGGTGTGAGGCGTGACTTTATCAGTCGCAGGCAGGACGTGAGGCAGGCACCTACAGTGCTGTGAACAGGGTGTGAGGCCTGAGCCACCTTCACAGCCGGGGTGTCGGGGCCAGGCACCCTCCTTTCCTTGTTGGGGTGTGAGCCAGGCACCCCTAAAGTGCCATGAACCGTGGTGTGGTGAGCACCGCCCAGTGCCATGAACACGAGTGTGAGGCCTGGCACCTGGTCACCACGAACACGTGGTGGCAGGCACCCCTTCAGTGCCATAGGCAGGTGTGAGGCCAGGCACCCCTAGTGGTGTGAACCAGGGTGTGAGCCGGGCACCCCTTCACGTACCCGGGGTGTGAGGGCCGGGCACCCCCTTCAGGCCCGGTGCAAGGGGCGGGCACCTTCAGCACCATGACTCGAGAGTGTGGGGCCCAGAACCCTTCTGGGACCCAGAGGGTGTCAGGGCAGGCACCTCAACACATGACCCGGGGTGTGGCGCCGGGCACCTCCGCATTGCCCGGGGTGTGCGGGCCGGGCGCCTTCTCAGCACGCTGACTGGGGTGTGAGCGGGCACCCATCAAATCCATGAACCAAAGTCTTGGGGCGGCACCCTTGACATGACCAGGATTGAGGGCCGGGCACCCCCTTTGGTATGACCCGGGGTGGGCTGGGCACCTTCAGCACCATGAAACAGGGGTGTGAGTGCCAGGCCGCCCTTACCGTGGTTTGAACCAAGGGGTGTGAGCCAGGCCTGCACTTCACTGTGGGGTATGGGGCCGGGCACCCCTTCATGACCCGAAGTGTCGGGCAGACTTTTCCCCTGCTGCCAGGTGTGGGCGGGCACCCCTGCGGTACCATGAACCGTCGTGTGAGGGCTGGGCTTGCTCCAGTGCCATGAAGCAGGGGTGTGAAGGACAGGCCTTCCCAGTGCTATGTGTTTCAAGGTGTGAGGCCAGGCGCCTTGAGGTGTGAGGCCAGGCACCCCCTTCAAATGTTTCAGGGTGTGAGGTGGGCACCTTTCCATGACTCGGGGAGTGAGGGCCGGGAACCTTCTTGGGACCCGGGGTGTCAGGGGCAGCAGGCTCCCTCCAGCACCTTGGCCAGGGTGTGAAGGCGGGCACCCCATAGTGCCATGAACCGTGGTGTGAACCAGGCCTCAGTGCCAGACAGGGGGTGTGAGGCCGGGCTTCCCTCGTGTCTCGACCGTGGTGTGAGGCCGGGCACCCCGCCAGTGCCATGAAACAGGGTGAAGGCCAGGCTACAGTGGTGTGAACCAGGGTGTGAGCCGGGCACCCTTCACGTGCCAGGGGTGTGAGGGCCGGCCTTGCCCAAATATTCCCAGCAGCCCAGCCAAC
>NW_024740183.1:0-10001 GCF_018991925.1 Homarus americanus | reverse complement strand
TCATGTCACTAAAGGGGTGCCCAGCCCTCACACCCCGGGTCATGTCACTGAAGGGGTGCACGGCCATCACACCCCGGGTCATGGACCTAAAGGGGTGCCCGGCCCTCACACCCCGGGTCATGGGGTTGAAGCGGTTCCCGGTCCTCACACCACGGGTCATGGAGCTGAAGGGGTGCCCGGCCATCACACCGCGATTCATGGCACTGAATGGGTGACCGGCCCTCACACCCGGGGTCATGGCAATGAATAGGTGCCCGGCCGTCACACCCCAGTTCATAGCTCTGTCGGGGTGCCCGGGCCTCACACCCCGTTCCATGGCACTAAAGGGATGCCAGACCCTCACACCCCGGCTCATGGCACTGAAGGGGTGCCCGTCCCTAAAGCTCCGGGTCATGTCACTTAAGAGGTGCCCGGCCCTCACACCCCTGGCCATGGCACTGAAGGTATGCCGGGCCCTCAGAGCCCTGGTCATAGAGCAAAACGAGTGCCCGGCCCACACCCCCCGGGTCATGGGGCTGAAGTGGTGCCCAGCCTTCACCCCCCGGGTCATGGCACTGAAGGAGTGACTGGCCCACCCCGGGTCATGGTACTGAAAGGGTTCCTGGCCCTCACACCCCAGGTCATGTCACTGGTCATTCCTCACCCCCTGGTCATGGCACTGAAGGGGTGCCTGGCGCTCACACCCAGGGTCATGATGCTGAAGGGGTGCCCGGCTTTCACACCCCGATTCATGGCACTGAAAGGGTGCCCGGCTCTCACACCCCGGGTCATGATGGCTGAGGGGTGCCCGGCCCTCACACCCTGGGTCATGGGGTTGAAGCGGTTCTCGGCCATCACACCCCGGGTCATGGTGCTGATGGGGTGCCCGGCCCTCACACCCCAATTCTTGGCACTGAAATCGAGCCCGGTCCTAACACTCTGGGTCATGGTTCTGAATGGGTGCCCGGCTTTCACACCCCGACTCATGGCACTGAAAGGGTGCCCGGCCCGCACACCCCGGGTTATGTCACTAAAGGGATGCCCGGCCCTCACACCCCAGGGCATGGTGCTGAAGGGGTGCCCGGCTTTCACACCCGGACTCATGGCACTGAAAGGGTGCCCGGCTCTCACACCCCTGGTCATGGTGGCTGAGTGGTGCCCGGCCCTCACACCCCGGGTCATGGGGTTGAAGCGGTTCCCGGCCATCACACCCCGGGTCATGGTGCTGATGGGGTGCCCGGCCCTCACACCCCTGGTCATAGACCTAAACGAGTGCCCGGCCCTCACACCCCTGGTCATAGACCTAAACGAGTGCCCGGCCTTTACACCCCGGGTCATGGGGCTGAAGGTGTGCCCAGCCCTCACACCTCCCGGGTCATGGCACTGAAGGAGTGACAGGCCCTCACACCCCGGGTTATGGCACTGAAAGGGTGCGCTGCCCACACATCTGGGTCATGTCATTGAAAGGGTGCCCGGCCCTCACACCCCGGTGTCATGTCACTGAAAGGTTGCCCGGCCCTCACACCACGGGTCATAGCACTGAAGGGGTGCCCGGCACTCATACCCCGGATCATGGTGCTGGAGGGGTGCCCGGCCCTCACACCCGGATTCATGGCACTGAAAAGGTGCCCGGCCCTCACACCCCGTGTCATATGAAGGGCTGCCCGGCCCTCACTCCCCGTGTCATGTGAAGTGGTGCCCGGCCCTCACACCCCGATTCATAGCACTGTAGGGTTGCCCGGTCCTCACACCCCGTTTCATGGCACTAAAGGGGTGCCCGGCCCTCACACCCCGGCTCATGGCACTAAAGGGGTGCCCGGCCCTCACACCCCGGGACATGGAACTGAAGCGGTGCCCGGCTCTCACACACCTGGTTATAGACCTAAACGAGTGCTCGGCCCTCACACCCCGTGTCATGTGAAGGGGTGCCCGGCCCTCACACCCCGGTTCATAGCTCTGTATTTGAGCCCGGCCCTCACACACCGTTTCATGGCACTGAACGGGTGCCAGGCCCTCACACCCTGGGTCATGGCACTGAAAAGGTGCCCGGCCCTCACACCCCGTGTCATGTGAAGGGGTGCCTGTTCATGTTCTGGGTAATAAGTTCAATATACAGGAGCCAACACAAACACCTGTATAGATTTTGTAGGTTCTATTTACTGGATAAGAGATATGTACACAAGGGGAGTACCGCTCCTCAACCTGTCTGCTTGTCAACTGCTCTATAGACGACGTATGGCAAGTGAGACATTAACAGCTTCCATACGTCGCCAGGCACATTAATTAAGCATGTGGGACATGGTAATAACATTGCCACACGCTGCTAGCTAGGCTGAATAAATAATATATATAAATGGAGCACATACATCATATACATACATAATATATAATACAGCATACATAATACAGAATATACATACACCTCCCTCCCCCCTATACGCTCATAGCAAAGTCTTGAGCGGACCTTTTCTTTTGGATCCGTTCTGAGCGTCGAGGGACTCGATCACTGGGAAGGGTATGGGACTCAACACTGGTGGCGGGGTCAGCAGAAGGCATTGTTACGGGCGGAGAAAACGGCGGTTCCTCCACCACACACGACCACTGGGTAACCGCACCTGGTAGTCCCGTGACCTACCGAGACCCATGACTACGCCTACTTTGTCCCAACGTAGGGAGGTCGGGTCCTGAACACGGACTTGGGTGCCGACACTCAACCTGGGGAGAGAACGGGCGTGGTCGTTGTAGCGGGCGACGACGTCCTGAACACGTTCGGCGGCTCGGCGATCACAATCCTCTGTGTTGGCCTGCCACTCCTTGGAGAAGGATTGAGGGTGAGCAAGGACACAAGAACGAAGGGGGCGTCCATACAAAACCTGGGCAGGGGAGCGTCCGGTGTAGTTAGGTGTGTTGCGGAGTTCAAGAAGACCCCGGTCGAAGGCCTCGCAGTCAATGTTCCCAGAAGGGGCCACCTTAAGGATGAGGTGCTTCAGGGATTTGACAGCAGCCTCAGCGTGGCCGTTGGACTGCGGGTAATGGGGCGATGACAACACATGCCGGACTCCCCATCGGTCGAGGAACACAGCAAAGTCCCGGCTTGTGAACTGAGGCCCTCCGTCGGTTCGCAGGCGCACAGGAACGCCCACGTCACGGAAGTAGTGGCGGAACTTGCTGATGGTGGCGGCAGACGTCGTGTCATTACCGCACTTGATGACAACCGGCCAACCAGAGAGACGGTCGGCGATAACAAGGAAGGACTTTCCTGACACAGAGAAAAAGTCGGCCGACACAGACTCAAAGGGGCGGGTGGGGTTGTCGTCACTCATAAAGGGTTCCTGCTGCTGGCTGGGTTGTAATACGTGGCGGGGCTTACACACCTGGACAGCATTGGAGATGTCGGGGTCGATGCCAGGCCGGAACACAGTCTGTCTTGCACGTCGTTTGGTGGCCTCAGCTCCACGGTGACTGTCGTGAAGGCGAGCCAAGACGTGGGGACGTGATGCAGCAGGGACAACTACCGAAGGAGAGGTGTCACTGGCCAGAGGTAGGGGTAGGGCGGCAGCAAGGTAGTTGCTGCTCCCTTCGTGCACCCTGTTGGCGTATTTTACCTCAAGAATAGGTTTGGGGAAGTCCTGGGAGATGATGGCCAACTCTTGGCAATGTCTTTAGGACAGCAAAGGAGTCGGGACACCGTTATGCACATCAATCCAGGCTTGACACGACCTGTTGCCAAAGGTGACTTGTGCTCGGAGTGATCCTAGGGCTGGGGCCATCTGTGAACCATCTGCCGTGACGCAGAGGTCCTTGGGAGGCGGTCCTAGATCGCTTTGAGAGAGCCCCAAGCATTGCAAATGCTGGGGACCGATGACTGTAGCATCAGCGCCGGTGTCGGGCAACATCTGAAGACGGGATGACACACTGCGGTAGGTCACAATGACACTGATGTACTGGGGGACTTTGGTCCTGGGACGCGGGGGGGAGCACACATTCCTAATATGGCTCGAGCGTTGTCCAGGGTCGTCATGCTTCTGATTGGAAGACTGTGGGCGGCCCTCTCTGGTGGAAGGGAGCTGAAGCTTCCGCCGACGCTGTCCCTTGGGTTTGTTGGAAGGGCAACACTTGTCATAGTGGCCCAGACGACCGCACACATTGCACTGGACGCGTTTGGCAGGGCACCGTACTGTGAGTGACCAGTGGCCCTTACGGTCACAACTGTTGCATGTAGACTCAGCAGCTGGACACACCTGTGTTCCGTGCTGCTTACCACAGTTGTTACAAAATGAACCGGGCGTGGACGTGGTGGGCGAAGGCGTAGGAACAGACTTCTTGTCCTTGTACCGGGACACAGCGCGTACAGCTGTAGGGGGAGCTCGGATGGCAGAGGTGACACACCTGGCAGCCTCATAGGAGCGACATATCGTCAACACATCCTTGAGAGAAGAGGAAGAGTCGAGGGAGGTGAGGCGTTGGACAAGTTCCTCGTCCTTAACACCCATCAGGATCACCTGCTTCAACTGGGTCTCCTCGCACTGCTGGTGGTGGCCTAGACATATATCTACCTCTTCCGAGGCTCTCTTAAGACGTACATAAAAGGCGTCAAAAGTCTCACCCTCCATCTGTCTGCAGCTAAACAATTCCCTCCTGCGCAGAGCTTCATTCTGCTGTCCTTTGATGTGCCATTGTAGAATGTCCAATACCTCCTCTACAGACAGCGAAGAGGTCGGAGGTACCTGCAACGGATGTTCCAAGACACGCTGAATTTCCAAGGACAGGCACATACGCAGCTGGATGAGTTGTTTAGGCTGTGACAAACTCTGGAGATCCACCATTGTAGCATAATCAGTCCACCGTCGCCGCCATTCACGAAAAGTCTGGAAATTCACATCAGGCTTCAAGATGGGCGGTGTTTGAGCAGCTGCTTTAGGTGGGGCTGGGGGGCGTGAAGGAAGCATTGATGAGGTATCTGAACCATTCAGTAACGAGGCAGTGTTAGAGCCAGGGGCTTGGTTAACAGTGAGGCGAGATATCAAAGCTTCAAACCGTGCACTGTCTTCCAATCTCCGTTGGTGGTCTCTCTCTGCCTCTGCTTGCCTTCTGTGTTCATCCGCCACACGTCTGTTAGCTTCATCCTCGCGCCTTTCATCTCTCATAAACTTCATTAAAGCAATTATCTCTGGAGACAACGCTGAATATGGAGGTGAAGGGCTGCGCGATGTTGTGGGAGCTGGAGCGTCATGGTCAGCCTGGTCATCCATCTCTGCGGGGCTATCATCCGACTGACTCATCCGGACGCTGGTTCCACGGCTACGTAAGGCACGAGACATAACTACTTCATCTGTGTACTGTGTCTAAATCAGTGTTGACCGGTCAGCCCGTCGTATCAACAAGATCTCAGACAAAAATTTAATTAAATACACAGATAAGTAGATTATATATATAAAATATATATAAGGAAATCACCGCGGTCAGTGTGTGTGTACGTGTGTGTGTGTCCCGGGCAGTGAGAGCGGTCTCCTCGAGCTGTGAAGGGGTGTGGAGACGACGCTGTGAGGGGGGGTGGAGACGACTACTAGCGGCAGTTACCCTCCAGGCTTGGCGAGGGGAGGTGTACTGAAGTCTACTCCTTACAAATGCCCAGAACATGCCGTGTACCTTGGGAATCCTTTAGAAGAAGGTCACACATGAATGGCACGAAACACACAATGCACTAAACACTTCACAGAAAATCACTGTCACTGACACTGCTCAAAGTTGCTAAATTCTTCGAGGAGGGTTGGCAGGCGGCGGTTGACGCAGGGCAAGGAGTCCATAAGCCGGCTTTCCACAAACTTTGCACTGTCACTCGTAATTATCCAGTAAAAGTACACACTGGGCCATGTTCATGTTCTGGGTAATAAGTTCAATATACAGGAGCGAACACAAACACCTGTATAGATTTTGTAGGTTCTATTTACTGGATAAGAGATATGTACACAAGGGGAGTACCGCTCCTCAACCTGTCTGCTTGTCAACTGCTCTATAGACGACGTATGGCAAGTGAGACATTAACAGCTTCCATACGTCGCCAGGCACATTAATTAAGCATGTGGGAAATGGTAATAACATTGCCACGCGCTGCTACCTAGGCTGAATAAATAATATATATAAATGGAGCACATACATCATATATATACATAATATATAATACAGCATACATAATACAGAATATACATACAGTGCCCGGCCCTCACACCCCGGTTCATAGCTCTGTAGGGGTGCCCGGTCCTCACACCCCGTTTCATGGCACTCAAGGGGTGCCCGGCCCTCACACCCCGGCTCATGGCACTGAAGGGGTGCCAGTAACTGACGCCCCGGGTCATGTCACTGAAGGGGTGGCAGCCCTCACACCCCGGTTCATGTCACTGAAGCGGTGCCCAGCCGTCACACCCCTGGCCAAGGCACTGAAGGTGTGCCCGGCCCTCACACACCTGGTTATAGACCTAAACGGGTGGCCGGCCCTCACACCTCGGGACATGGGGCTGAAGGGGTGGCCGGCCGTCACACCTCAGGTCATGGCACTGAAGGAGTGGCTGGCCCTCACACCCCGGGTCATGGCACTGAAAGGGTGCTCGGCCCTCACACCCCGGGTCATAGCACTGAAGGGCTGCCAGGCCCTCACACCCCTGGCCATAGACCTAAACGAGTGCCCGGCCCTCACATCCCAGGTCATGGGGCTGAAGGGGTGCCCAGCCCTCACACCCCGGGTCATGGCACTGAAGGAGTGACCGGCCCTCACACCCCGGGTCATGTCACTGAAGCGGTGCCCAGCCGTCACACCCCTGGCCATGGCACTGAAGGTGTGCCCGGCCCTCACACACCTGGTTATAGACCTAAACGGGTGGCCGGCCCTCACACCTCGGGATATGGGGCTGAAGGGGTGCCCGGCCGTCACACCCCGGGTCATGGCACTGAAGGAGTGGCTGGCCCTCACACCCCGGGACATGGCACTGAAAGGGTGCTCGGCCCTCACACCCCGGGTCATAGCACTGAAGGGGTGCCCGGCCCTCATACCCCGGGTCATGGTGCTGGAGGGGTGCCCGGGCCTCACACCCCAGTTCACAGCACTGTAGCGGTGCCCGGCCTTCACACCCCGTTTCATGGCACTGAAAGGGTGCCCGGCCCTCACACCCCGATTCCTGGCACTGAAATCGAGCCCGGCCCTCACACCCCGGGTCATGGTGCTGAAGGGGTGCCCATCCGTCACACCCCGGTTCATGACACTGAAGGGGTGGTTGGCCCTCACACCCCGATTCATGGCACTGAAAGGGTGCCCGGCCTTCACACCCCAGTTCATGGCACTGAAGGGGTGCCCATCCGTCACACCCCGGTTCATGACACTGAAGGGGTGCCCGGCCCTCCACCGGGTCATGTCACTGAAGGGTGCACGGCCATCACACACCCAGGAAGGACCTAAAGGGGTGCCCGGCCCTCACACCACGGGTCATGGAGCTGAAGGGGTGCCCGGTCATCACACCCCGATTCATGGCACTGAAAGGGTGCCCGGCCCTAACACCCCGGTTCATGGCACTGAAAAGGTGCCCGACCCTCACACCCGTGTCATGTGAAGGGGTGCCCGGCCCTCACACCGCGGTTCATAGTTCTGTAGGGGTGCCCTGCCCTCACACCCCGTTTCATTGCACTAAAGGGGTGCCCGGCCCTCACACCCCGGGTCATGGCACTGAATAGGTGCCCGGCCGTCACACCCCTGGCCATGGCACTGAAGGTATGCCCGGCCCTCACACCCCTGGTCATAGACCTAAACGAGTGCCCGGCCCTCACATCCCGGGTCATGGGGCTGAAGGGGTGCCCAGCCCTCACACCCCGGGTCATGGCACTGAAGGAGTGACCGGCCCTTACACCCCGGTTCATGGCACTGAAAGGGTGCCCAAACCCACACACCCCGGGTCGTGTCATTGAAGGGGTGCCCGGCCCTCACACCCTGGATCATGTCACTGAAAGGGTGCCCGGCCCTCACACCCCGGGTCATAGCACCTAAGGGGTGCCCGGCCCTCATACCCCGGGTTATGGTGCTGGAGGGGTGCCAAGCCCTCACACCCAGATTCATGGCACTGAAATCGAGCCCGGCCCTCACACCCCGGGTAATATTGCTGAAGGGTGCCCGGCGCTCACACCCTGATTCATGGCACTGAAGGGGTGCCCGGCCCTCAAACCTCGGGTCATGGCACTGAAAAGGTGCCCGGTCCTCACACCCCGTGTCATATGGAAGGGTGCCCGGCCCTCAAACCCTGTGTCATGTGAAGTGGTGCCCGGCCCTCACACCCCGATTCATAGCTCTGTTGGGTTGCCCGGCCCTCACACCCCGTTTCATGGCACTAAAGGGGTGCCCGTCTTTCACACCCCGGCTCATGGCACTAAAGGGGTGCCCGGCCCTCACACCGCGGTACATAGCTCTGTAGAGGTGCCCTGCCCTCACACCCCGTTTCATTGCACTAAAGGGGTGCCCGGCCCTCACACCCCGGGTCATGGCACTGAATCGGTGCCCGGCCGTCACACCCCTGGCCATGGCACTGAAGGTATGCTCGGCCCTCACACCCCTGGTCATAGACCTAAACGAGTGCCCGGCCCTCACATCCCGGGTCATGGGGCTGAAGGGGTGCCCAGCCCTCACACCCCGGTTCATGGCACTGAAAAGGGGGCCCAGCCCACACACCCCGGGTCATGTCATTGAAGGGGTGCCCGGCCCTCACAAGCTGGATCATGTCACTGAAAGGGTGCCCGGCCCTCATGCCCAGGTCTCGCCAGTGCTGGAGGTGCCCGGCCCTCACCCCAATTCATGGCACTGAAATCAGGCCAGCCCTCACCCGGGTCATGGCACTGGAGAGAAAGGTGCTTTCAGCCCTCCCACACCCGTGTCATGTGAAGAGTGCGGACCTCACACCCAGTTCCTTAGCTCTGTAGGGGTGCCCGGCCCTTACACCCCGGTTCATAACACTGTAGGGGTGCCCTGCCCCTACACCCCGTTTCATGTCACTGAAGGCGTGCCCGGCCCTAAAACTCTGGTTCATGTCACTTATGGGGTGCCCGGCCCTCACACCCGGGTTCATAACACTGTAGGGGTGCCCTTCCCCCACAGCCCGTTTCATGACACTGAAAGGGTGCCCGGCCCTCACACCCCAGGCCATGGTGCTGGAGGGGTGCCCGGCCCTCACACCCGGGTCATGTCACTGAAAGGGTGCCCGACCCTCCCACCCCGGGCCATGGTGCTGGAGGGGTGCCCGGCCCTCACATACCGGGTCATGGAGATGAAGGGGTGCCCGGACATCACACCCCTATTCATGGCACTGAACGGGTGCCCAGTCCTCACACCCATGGTCATGTCACTGAAGGGTGCCCAGCCCTCACATCCCCGGTCATAGCACTGAAGGGGAGCCCGGCCCTCACACCCCGGGTCATGGTGCTAAAGGGGTGCCCGGCCCTCACACCCCGGGTCATGTCCCTAAAGGGGTGCCCGGCACTCACACCCAGGGTCATGTCACTGTGAGTGGTGCAGCTTTCTGGTGCTGGGATGGGCACCACTTTGGGTCATGGCACTGATGGGGTGCAGCCCTCCACCCTTGGCACTGAAGGGTTTGCCCAGCCTCCACCCTGGTCATGCCTAAGGTGGTGCAGCCCTCACACCCAGGTCACTTAGCACTAAAAGGTGCCCATTTTCCACCCCGGATCATGGCACTAACGGGGTGCCCGGCCCTCACACCCCGGGTCATGGTACTGATGAGGTGCCCGGCCCTCACACCCCTGGCCATGGCACTTAAGGTTTGCCCGGCCCTCACACCCCTGGTCATGTACCTAAAGTGGTGCCCGGCCCTTACACCCCGGGTCATAGCACTAAAGGGGTGCCCGGCCCTCATACCCCGGGTCATGGTTCTGGAGGGGTGCCCGGGCTTCACACCCCGGGTCATGTCACTGAAAGGGTGCCCGGCCCTCACACTTCGGGTCATGTCACTGAAGGGGTGCCGGGCCCTCAC
>NW_024740182.1:0-13429 GCF_018991925.1 Homarus americanus | reverse complement strand
CGTGTTGTAGGGCCTTTGAGATTGCTACCAGTTCTGTTTGTAGGGTGGAGCAGTCGTTGGAAAGTCTCCATTTGAGGGTCTGACCTTGGGTGTAGAAGGCCGCTCCGGATCTGTGATGTTTTGGGTCCACCGAGCCGTCTGTGAAGTATGATGCTGCATCAGCTGGTGTCTCGGTGGCTATGGCTTGGAGAGATATTTTTTTGAGGTCCTCCTTCTGGAGGTTGGCTTTACTGTCGCCGAGGTCGGTGAATTTGAGTGTGGCTGGTGGAGGGCTCCATGGTGGAGGAACAGTGTATCCATTGTCTCGTGTGTCTTGGTTGTTCTTGACGAGTGTTTCTGCTTGCAGGTGTCGGATGACCTCGCTTGCCTCGTGCGACCAGGTGGCCCCTCGCACTCTGTGGTCGAGGTGGAGGGAGGCACTGATTCGAATCTTGGCAGCTGTGGGCTTGTCTGCTCTGCAGATTTTGGCGAGGAGACCGGCTGTCACCTGCTTGACTCGTGCTGCCAGGGGTGGTAGCTCGGTTTCCATTTGCAGATTGCAGATTCTGGTCCACATGGGTGCTCCGAGCATGGTCCTGAGAGCATTGTTTTGAATGACTTCTAGCTTAGCTATTTGGTCTTCTCTCAGTCCAATGAGTGCTGGAGCACTGTAATCTACCAGCGATCTGATGGCGGCTGTGTAGTAGGCTTTGAGCACATGAAGGTTTGCTCCTGCGGATTTGCTGGTGAGCGATCTCATTATATTGTGTCTGCTCTTCGTCCTGTGCCTGAGATACTCGAGTTGCGGCTTGAAGGTGAGTTTCTGGTCAAACCAGATTCCAAGACACTGGTGGGCGTTGGTCCAGACTACCGGCGTGTTTTGTATGGAGAGCGTCTTGTCTGGTGTGTCTGTGCAGATGGCCACCGCTTTCGACTTGGCTGGATTTATCTTGAGTCCAAGTCTGTTGCACTCCTCTTCTATAAGTTGGAGTGCGTGTTGCGTGTTGGCTAGTCTGTTCGATCCTCTTACTATAAGCTGTAAGTCGTCTGCATAGCATAGGAGCTTGGCTGTTTGTCTGAAGGGAAGTTTGACTAGATTTTCCATCAGGACGTTGAACAGCATTGGACTGAGGATGCCTCCTTGTGGGGTTCTGTTTTCATGGACCCTGTAGCTTGAGGTTGCTCCCTGAAAGCGTACTCGTGCTTCTCTCTGTGTGAGGTAGTTCTGGATCCACCCCAGCAACCTTCCTTTGACGCCTTTTTTAGCGAGCGTAGTTGTAATGGCCAAAGGATTTGTTAGTTCGAAGGCATTCTAGTTCGAAGGCTTTCTCCAGGTCGAGGAAGACCACCAGAGCTGGTTTGTTGTCCACTGTGCTGAGTATCTCGGCGATGTTGTTGCCTGTGCCGGTGTTCTCGGTGTAAGCAAAGATGTGAGGGTGTGGGCTGCCTACTTTCCACTTGAGTCGGTTGAGAGCCATTCTTTCTCCCGTCTTCGCTATGCAGCTGAGAAGGAAGATGGGCCTCGGTTTGTCTGGTTCTCTGGTCTTCGGAATGGGCTGTATATCTGCCTTCTTCCATTCCGGTGGGAGTCTTTGTGCTGTCCACGAAGCATTGATGGCTTGCAGCAGAGCCTCGTGTCCGGCTGTACCGGCATGAGAAAGCATGGAGTAGGTTATCCTGTCGGCCCCTGGAGCTGTATCCTTGCTTCGTTTTAGCGACTTCTGGAGTTCTTGCTGGTTGAATGGTCTGTCAGTGTCATCTTCACTGTTGCAGGCCTCTTGGATCGTCTGGAGTCTGACCTGTCGCAGACGCCGTTGTGTCTCCTCCGCCTGTCTCGGGAGGTTCTTCGTTGCTGCTCGGTCAGAGAACAGTTTTGCAAGTCTCTCGGCTTCCTCTTCTGGGTTGGGATGAGTTGGTGGTGGTGGTGTTGCTTTCCCAGATGCCCTTCGGATCTGGGCCCACATCTTGCCAAGGGAGGTGTGCTCGTTCAGTTCGGAGCACCACTTGAGCCAGCTTACGTTTTTAATTTCTTCCTTCTCTTCCCTGGTATCCTTAACTATGACTTGCAGGAGATGTCTGTTTGTTGCCGTGGGATGTCTCCTGTAGTTTCTTCGGGCCATGTTCACTCTGTGGTTGAGTTCTTTCACCCTGGGACAGTAGTACCAGTAATCATTGTACTGTCTTGATGTGGGTTTTGTTTTTGGGATAGCCTCTTCTGCCGCTAGGTGAAACGCCTCGACCAATTGGTGGTGGAGGGTTGTCTCATCCGCGGGTGCTGCGCCGGCCGGCTGTGATTTTTCGCGCCACTTAGCCAGGTGTTTCTTGAAGAGTCCCCAGTCTGCCTTTTGAGTGTTGTATCTCCATCTCGGGGGGGGTGGAGTGGGGAGTTTGTTCACCTTGAGCGTTGTTAGGGTGGCGAAGTGGTCACTGGTCAGCGTGGGGTGTATCTGCCAGGAGGCCGAAGGCTGTAGTGCACTGGAGACGAAGGTTAGATCTAGCCTTCCTCCCCTAGTGTGGGTGGGCTCTCCGGTGTTCAGGAGGCAGATCTCGGGTGTATCTTGAAAGGTGGTGTATAGGTGTAGGCCGTCTTCATTTGTGGGGCTTGCCGAGCTTAGGAAGGGATGATGTGCGTTGAAATCCCCTCCTATGAGTGTGGCGTGGTCAGCGGCCGAAGCAAATAATTGAGTAACCTCCAGTGAGCCCCTTGGGTTCTTGTAGATGTTGTGAACAGTTAATTCCCGTTCTTGGAGGGTTACTTTGACGGCCTGTGTCTCGATGTTTTCCCCACATGGAAATTGCTGCGTGACATCGGCGGAGGGTATGCTTGACTTGACCAAGATCATACATCCTCTTGTTGACGCCTGCGTGAAATGCCTCCTGTATGTCTTGTAACCGCTGAATTTGAAACAGTGGTGTTCTTGTAGAAGTGTTTCTTGTAGGAGTATGATGTCAAGCTTGTCCTTGGCTGCTGCTTCTTGTAGGAGGTGTTTCTTGTTTTTGATGCCCTGAGCATTCCATGTAAGGATGTTCAGGGTGCTGACGTTTTCCACCACTGTTTCATCGGGGACTTCTGGTGCTTCTCGATGGAGATGTCCAAGCTCGATTCCAACTGGATCAAGTCCATGTCTTCGTGTTCTGTGGTTTTTGCCTTCTGGGCCGTGGTTCGGTTCAGGGGAGTTGAAACGTCCAGTTTCTTTCTGGGAGCTGTGGGTATCTTGGGAGCTGTTGGTATCTTGGGTTCTCTGGTGGCCTTCTTCGGTGTAGAGTGTACCTCGGCTGTTACTCGTGTGCGGACCGGCGTGGCTTCCTCCACTGAGGTGTCTGGAGCTGTGGCGACTTGCCCGAGGACGCTCCCCATGAGTAATTGGAGCTGTGTGGGTTGGATCTTGTGGCCCAGTAGTCCGGCTAGGCCCTCCGCGAAGGTTGTCAGTACCTTGGCTAGGTCTGATAAGTGTATCATTCCTTCTGGTGCCTTGGTGTGTGCTTCTTTTGTCTTGCTCGTGGTTGTCGTTGTCTGCTGCTTGGGTGGCTGAGGTGTGGCTGTAGTGAGGCCAGGAAACTGGGCTGCACTTTGGGTGTTGACTGGCTGAGGAGGTTGTCTCTGTTGTTTGGGCCTTTGGGTTCCCCACACGAAGGTACTTGGTGGGGCTGGTGTGTAGGCGGTGGGGGCCGGTCTTGCTGCTGGTCGGTTTGCCTGGACCCTCTTTGTTCTCTCGGAGCATCCAGGATTCCAGGCGTGGTGTTTGCCCCCGCAGTTGGCACACTTGGGGGCAATTTTTTCCCCATTCTTCAGCTTGGTGAGGCAGGAGTGTGTGCCGTGCTTCTGTGCGCAGACTGCGCAGATTTCCTTGTACGTGCACCTTGTCTGATGGTGCCCGTACTTCTGGCATCTGAAGCACCGCAGGGGCTCTGGGACGAAGGGCCTCACTTCGTAGATCCCCCAGGTTTTGAGGTCTATGGTGCTGGGGGGTGAGCCGTAGTGCGTTATGAGCACTTGTTTCGTGGTGGCCGTCTTGTCGGACAGGGGAGAGCATCTCTCGGCTTTTAGGATCTTCGGGTGGTTCTCCAGGGGTTCGAGAGGTAGTTCCTTTGGGTACCGGAGGACTACCGACTTCATCAGTTTCTGGGCGGGGTCTAGCTTGGTTGAAGTAATGGTGGTGGTGTTTTGCAGGTAAGTGTCGAGGGTGGTGGCGGAGTTCTTGTCTTTGGGGTGAACGATCATCTCCCCCTTTAGGTTGGGCCGCACTGAGAACTTGGCCAGAGGATTTAGCTTTTCCATCTCTGTGACGGCGGCATATGTTGTTTTTGCGTCCGTTTTCGTGATCCGGAATTTTGGCAGTGTCGTTGGAGGTGAGCTGGTGGTGGTGATGGGTGCCTTTGGGGCTGCTTGACGGCATTCGTTTCCCGAAAAAGCACGTCGGCGTTTCTTGTTTTCTACCTTCGTCCAGTTGTCCTCAGTAGCGGTAGCAGTGGTGGTGGTGGTGGAGGTGCTGGTGGTGGTGGAGTTGTTGGAGGTGGTGGCAGTGTTCCTAGTTTTCAGGGCTTCATTGAAGGCGCGTAACTGGTCTGCTTTCTCTGTGCGAAGCCTGTCGTGGTTCGGGTCGTCAGGTTGGCGGTTCAGGCGGGGATCGCGGTTAGGAGGGCGTACGCGCTCCATAACCGGGTTTATTTATTTTTTTTTTTTTTAGATCCTACCTATTCCGGTTGAGTAAATAGCAGAGGAATTACAGCACTCCCCACTAGCTGGTGGTCGTAGAGTGGTTCCTGAGCTTCTCTCCCGGAGCCCCGATTGGGGAAGCCTACTTCCTAGTGTATGTGACTGCTCACTTATAGACGTGAGCTAAGTGTGCCTATTTGGGAAGGATAAGGATTGCTACCCTCTTTCCAGGTGGACCCGCACGATCACGGTTTTCCTGGAAAGACTCGGCTGGGGAGGGTTTTGCTCCGACCCCCTTTCGTGTTCACAATCTCCTGGGAGGGAGGTGAACAGTTACAGGGGGGACCGCAGGACGAATACACTTTTTGAGGGTGCAGGTCCCTAGGCCAGAGCGAAAAAGGAAAAATGGTAGTAGAAGGAAAAGAGCTCAAACCACGCCGGGAATATCGCGCTATAACTGCTCTCCAGCTGGAGTGTGGGTCACTCACACCACCAGTGGGGAGGGCAAGCTAATGCTCGATAAACCGAGAACGCTCGTGAGTTGTTGTGGACGATGACAGTCGTGGGTGGTCCGGTCCGGGAAGATGGCCAACAATGGTACAAGGGAGAGGGCGGTCTTCAGAGTTCCGGGTCCAGCAGGAGGTCTTGTTGAGAGGTCTTCTTCGTTCAGGAGCGATGTGATGAGTGGGCGGCCCGGCAGGCGGGCGGGCTTATATACAGACATTCTCCACCTCAGTGGCCACCTCATTGGCCACGAGTGCCGCATGCGTCATCCGCAAGCTACGCCCCACCTCCAAGAGGGAGGGACGGCCTTGGATGAACGATACTACCGCTGCGTCCACAGCACGCCACCTACTCCCACCAAACCGTGGGCGAAGCCACACCAGGACCACCTGTAGTAGCAACCACAACAACATGACTGGACGAGGCAAAGGAGGCAAGGGACTTGGAAAGGGTGGCGCCAAGCGTCATCGTAAGGTGCTTCGTGACAACATCCAGGGTATCACCAAGCCCGCCATTCGTCGTCTAGCTCGGCGTGGAGGTGTTAAACGTATATCCGGCCTCATCTACGAGGAGACCCGCGGCGTCCTCAAGGTGTTTCTGGAGAACGTCATCCGTGACGCCGTCACCTACACCGAGCACGCAAAAAGGAAGACCGTCACCGCCATGGATGTGGTGTATGCCCTGAAACGGCAGGGCCGCACCCTTTATGGTTTTGGTGGTTAATCAACCTGATGGACGGGCGCACACCACCACCACCACCACGACAAACAAATATACGGACCTAATTTTAGGTCCACATTTAAATCGCTAAAGAGTTGGTTAGACACTGAGTAAATCGTTGAAAATATATCCAATAACATGATCCTCTCTAATTCTGGACTTGTGGTATGAGTATAGGTTGTGTGTGAACGTGTTGGAACCACTTCCTAATAATTGTCAGTCAGTCAGTCAACATTCACCTAACCTCCAGGTACCTCACCTAACTTCCTGTAGCGTCACCGAACCTCACGAAATGTAACCCAATGTAGTTTATAATCTATCCTAACATGACATAACATAACCACGCACTATATTACTTCGGTAAGAGTAATGAGTTTTAATACACAAAGTTGCAGTACATACATACATACATACATACATACATACATACATACATACATACATACATAACATGCTAGTGGCAGGGGGGATTGAAGTGAATTTTAGGAGGATAGAATAGGTGCAGTGGCTAAACAGCGCTTGCGTGAGGGACTTTAAGCAGCAACTCGCCTGGATGCGGCAGGATAGAGTCAGGTCAAGCGTCCGGTGCATGTTGGGTTCCGCCATGGTTTCTCAGTGTTTGGTCGGCTTGATTGTGTGTGTTGTTTTCTTGTTTGGAGGAAATGTCTTGGTATTCTTCTTCTTAGCTTGAAGTTGATTTTCTTCTAACTCTTCTCCTCTTGTTGTTCGTCTTCCTCGTGTCTGCTATCATTCTGTAAAGACTCTCTATATGTATGTAGGTATGAGTGAGTAACAGTTGCCGGTTACAGTGATACTTCATATTCGCTGGTGTTGTACTGTATGGCTTCGGTATTTCTTAATATACAAACGGCACCGTTAGGGGATTGAGGTATTTAAAAACCAGCCTACATTACTTATATATAGAAATAAATAATGTGGCTTGGACAATAATGACGACTACTCTCTCCTACCTTCCCCAAACAAGGGCTTTTCGAAAGTATACATTGGACACAAATGACTTAGTACATCATAAATTGGTGGTTTAACAAAAGCCCTCATTAGAGAAAGGTGAAGGAGCACACAGTGAACATACAGATTAATGTTTGCACGCGTAGATCATGTAAGGTGAGATGTTGAACACCAGACACGTAGTGTAGTAACTCCCTCACAGATGGCGTTATGAGGGGCCTGATGATGTAGCAGTTACCTCACAGATGGTGTTATGAGGAAATTCACATGATGATGCTGTAGCAAAACATTCACTACGTGTTGTCGTAGCATCTTGGGGACACCACGTGGTCGACATGACTCACTCATTCAAGTGGGTGAGGTGTGGTCCCAGGCCTCTCTATCGTGGAGTCTCAGGGGAAGTATAACTGGGTACCTGGGACCTCACTGTGTGAAGGTGGTTAGCTAGCTTGGGTAAGACTCAACTGCCGAGTTGTTTTTCACTGAGTTAAGCACTGTTCACCACTATTCATCACTGGTTCCATTCCTTGGCCAAATGAGATAGTACCTTATGGCAAGAACTTGTTGATAGTCCGCTGGGGAGGAGGGTTCAGGGGAGTGAGTTGGTATGGGCCAACATATAAATAATAATAATAATAATAATAATTAACGGTTTATTGAAAGAGCTTGGCAGCCAGAAGGCTGAAAATATACAGTTACATATTTGGGGAATGGGTTACGAATTACAAATAATATACAAGTAACATGAGTGACACAAATAAGACATATAATAACTAGCTGGGGAAAAGCTCAAACTACAGTTCATTTCAACATAGTGACAGTGCAAGGAGTAGTGTTTACTGGGAGTGAGTACACTGATTTATTACAAGTTATCGATAATTTTTACAATGGTTGGGACTGGGCTGTTCTTATAGCGATCAGTTCGTGCACGTATGGGCTGGGCTGGGCTGGATGCGGTTGTGGTGTCGAAGAGCAATTCTCGGACTAGGGATCTCAGGTGGTAGTAGGAGCCGGTGTCGGGGATGGTGTAGAAGCTTCTTACCAAATTTGCAGATGAGGTCGTGGTGATGGTCAGTGAGAGTCTAAAGGGTCAGTGTGTTGAGCGCTTCTTGATATGTGGAGTAGGAAGGGTAGAGAATAATCTTGCATGGCCTCTTTTGCACTTTTTCGAGGTGTTTACGTTGTGTGGCATTTAGGGAGGAAGACCAGGTGGAGGAGGCATAGGTGAACTTGGGAAGTATGAATGTTGTGTAAACACTGAGGAGCTCGTGTGCAGGAACACCGAGGGACTTGAGTCGGCGTAGGAGGTGGAGACGGAAACTGGAGGATTTGATAACTTCACTGACGTGTGGTTTCTAATTTAGTTTGTTGTCTATATGTATGTATGTGTGTGTGTGTGTGTGTGTGTGTGTGTGTGTGTGTGTGTGTGTGTGTGTGTGTGTGTGTGTGTGTGTGTATACTACTGTACTTTTTAGATCCTCCTACGCAACCTAACCTATTATAGTTAAGTATAGTAGGCTATACACTATTTTGTTAGTATGTGTTATAAAATGAAATTGCATGTTATTATTATTAATATTATTATTATTAATATTATTATTATTATTATTATTATAGTAGTAGTAGTATTATTATTATTATTATTGTTATTATTATTACATGCTAATATAATACTAAGTTGCCCGCCAGATTTCCTCAGAGATGGGAGGAGCACATTGGCGGCGGTGTTGTTTATACTCCGCCCGATTACTGATTCCTATTCACCGAGCCAGAGCTGGCGGGCGGCGTGTTATGTGCCACGTTTTGTTTCCCATTGGGCGTACCGCTCAGCTGGGGAGTAGGAGATTTCATAAAAAGAAAGTTTGAGTGGAGAGCACACCTTTTCCTTCACATACAGTTATCTTAGACCATCTACTAGTATAATAGTTTGCACAAAAATACTCTACACTCTTTCTAGGTTGTTGCTATTTTTTTTTTTTTTTTTTTTGACTTCTCATCAGATTGTGCATTCAACTAATATACACTATTAGTGTGTTTATTATTATGTTTTATAGTATTATTTCGTATAATATTGGGTAACACAATTAGAGTCACTAGTATAGTATATTATTGGGGTTTATAGCAGTTTGTGGTCTAATAGTATCATGCTTTATGAGTGGTGTTCTATGTAGTGATGATTAGGCAATAAAATATGCTTTGGGGGTTTATAGCAGTTTTTGTGGTCTACTAGTATCATGCTTTATGGGTGGTGTTCTATGTAGTGATGATTAGGCCATAAAATATGCTTTTGGTTTATTGCTAACAAAATATACTTTGCTCTACCGCTGTAGTGCAAAACATGGTGAAACTTACATACACCGTTAATAAAGTATTGATGGAAGAAGAAGAAGAAGAAGAAGAAGAAGAAGAAGAAGAAGAAGAAGAAGAAGAAGAAGAAGAAGAAGAAGAAGAAGAAGAAGAAGAAGAAGAAGAAGAAGAAGAAGAAGAAGAAGAAGAAGAAGAAGAAGAAAGAGGAAGAATTGTGGAGGGAATGAACAGTGAGACAATGTAAAGCCTCCGGGATGGCGGCAGCGTTTCTGTTATTAATATATAATAAGACAATAGGAAAATATGTTGTTGTCTCTACCTGTATTATTACCTTTGCGATAGCATGGTTCAATTTTGGGAGGACATAGGAAGGAGCAGGAGGTTAGGAAGGAGCAGGAGGTTAGGAAGGGATTTGTAGTGGGAGAGATAGTGTCTGTGATCCTCGGGTCACCACTCCTCGGATTGTGTCAGTTCAAGTTTAGAAGCTCCAACAACTTTCCCTGAATACGAATTGGCAACCTTTCGATTTACAACAGGTACCTACTTACTGCTACAGTAGGTAGGTGAACAGGGACCAAGGGGGCTAGGAAGAGTGTCCAAACAACTTGCTCCTGCCTGCCTGTGTGATGTAGTCGTGGCCAGAATTAGGTTAGGATACAGACACATCTGGCTAGTTAGTAACGCTGTACCCATAAAGGAACACTCAGCATGTAAACTTGGTGATACACCTTTAAAGCACTACTATATTATTGAATGGGACACTGTCAAAGACTTCAGGCCACCTCACTTATTGTATCTTGAACTATGTCATTACTTCATTGAGGACATTACATTCTTGCTCTTTATCCCAAATTGGCTAGCCCACACTGGTAAATGTGTACTGTACTGTCAATGAATCTGATGTATTTCTTTGTGTATGAACCTGACTGAAAATAAGGTCGCCTCCCTGGCTGCTGCTGCTGCTTCTTGCGCCCTTCTAAGTCCCGTTTAAGTCCCCCACCCCAGGCCCCCACAACCGCCCTTCACATCTACACCATTCAAAATCAATTTCACTCTCCACAATACTATGCTAATTACACGTAAAATAGAGTGTTATCCTGCAAAACGTTGATGTCGTATATTTCTCTCTTTAAGTGATATCCTGTGGCTCCGAAAGGAGCCTGTTTGGTTAGGTTGTCTTGTGTGAACGAACCTTGGGTTCTTATTTCTTCTCTGTCTTCTTGGGGAGGAGCACAGCTTGGATGTTAGGAAGGACACCCCCTTGGGCAATGGTGACTCCAGACAGGAGCTTGTTCAGCTCCTCGTCATTGCGAATGGCAAGCTGAAGATGACGCGGGATAATGCGGGTCTTCTTGTTGTCGCGGGCGGCGTTACCGGCCAGCTCGAGCACTTCTGCTGCCAGGTACTCCATGACGGCTGCAAGGTACACAGGTGCACCTGCACCAACACGCTCAGCATAGTTGCCTTTACGCAAGAGACGGTGGATCCTACCCACGGGGAACTGGAGTCCGGCCCTGCTAGAACGGGACTTTGACTTGCCCTTCACCTTGCCTCCCTTGCCGCGTCCTGACATGTTGCTGCTGCTGCTTTTCGTGATAGGAGTTAAATTTCCGCCCGCCACCTTGGTCTTTTATACCAAGCTCAGGATCAGGCCAGGTGGCCGTCTCGCGGACCCAACCAATGTAAGAGAGCCGTAGCTGCAGCCAGTCTGATCCTGAGCGGCCCGCTCGGTATATAAGGAAAAGTTAGTCGGGCCAGTTTTCAATTCTCTCGCTCCGCGCCACGAGTAACTGTGCCGCCATGCCTCCCAAAACTTCCGGAAAGGCTGCCAAGAAGGCTGGAAAGGCCCAGAAGGCCATTGCCAAGGGTGACAAGAAGAAGAAGCGCAGGAGGAAGGAAAGCTACAGCATCTACATCTACAAGGTACTGAAGCAAGTGCACCCCGACACAGGAGTCTCCTCCAAAGCTATGTCCATCATGAACTCTTTCGTGAACGACATCTGCGAGCGCATCGCTGCCGAGGCTTCCCGCCTGGCGCACTACAACAAACGCTCCACCATTACAAGTCGGGAAATCCAGACAGCTGTCCGACTCTTGCTGCCCGGTGAACTGGCCAAGCATGCCGTGTCTGAGGGCACCAAGGCTGTCACCAAGTACACCTCTTCCAAGTAAGAGGTTACTTGTGCACAACAAACACGCCATCCCACTACTACAACTTAATCGGCTCCATCGGAGCCACAGTTACATGTTAAAGAGACAGTTACCGACAGTGATATATTGAGAGGGAAATAAAAAAAAAAAAAAATTATAATAATCTGCATTCTCTATTGGCGTAGAAACCGGACTAAATCGAAACATAATAAATAAATAAATAAATTCTGCGTGGAGTACTTTTACACCCACTGCAAAGTGACATACATGGAGTGTGTTTGGGCTTCATTTCATGTTTGCAGCACGCCTATTTCATGTAAACAATTTATTTTATTTTATTGTATTTTATTGTATTTTCTTTTATTTTATTGTATTTTCTTTTATTTTATTTATTTATTTACTTACTTATTCTTTATACATTTATTTGTTACTAGCTCTTGTTTGTTGCACCCACCCACCTCCCGAATTGATGACCTACTATACATTCGTGCCTGCACGAATGTTACCAACTTACCGTTAGGCGATTTGGGTAACCGAAATTAACGCTCTCCTACCACCAACCATTTCGATTGTCATGAAAATTATCTTCAGAACAGTTCTTTGGCCCTGAGAAGGGCCGAGTTATAGATGTCTGGTAGGTTTTGTTGTGCTTTTTCTTTTTCCCCAAGGAAGAGGACTTAAGCACGCTCTCCGCGGATGCGCCGGGCCAGCTGGATGTCCTTGGGCATGATGGTAACGCGCTTGGCGTGAACGGCACACAGGTTGGTGTCCTCGAAAAGACCCACCAGGTAAGCCTCAGAGGCTTCCTGCAGAGCCATGACGGCAGACGACTGGAAGCGCAGGTCAGTCTTGAAATCCTGGGCGATCTCACGCACCAGGCGCTGGAAGGGCAGCTTCCTGATGAGTAGCTCTGTGCTCTTCTGGTAACGACGGATCTCACGAAGGGCGACGGTTCCGGGCCTGTAACGATGGGGCTTCTTGACACCACCGGTGGCTGGGGCGGACTTGCGAGCTGCCTTGGTGGCAAGCTGCTTCCGTGGAGCCTTGCCTCCAGTGGACTTGCGGGCAGTCTGTTTAGTACGGGCCATCTCGACGACGAAATAGTCAATACGGGCGGCCCGGCAGGCGGGCGGGCTTATATACAGACATTCTCCACCTCAGTGGCCACCTCATTGGCCACGAGTGCCGCATGCGTCATCCGCAAGCTACGCCCCACCTCCAAGAGGGAGGGACGGCCCTGGATGAACGATACTACCGCTGCGTCCACAGCACGCCACCTACTCCCACCAAACCGTGGGCGAAGCCACACCAGGACCACCTGTAGTAGCAACCACAACAACATGACTGGACGAGGCAAAGGAGGCAAGGGACTTGGAAAGGGTGGCGCCAAGCGTCATCGTAAGGTGCTTCGTGACAACATCCAGGGTATCACCAAGCCCGCCATTCGTCGTCTAGCTCGGCGTGGAGGTGTTAAACGTATATCCGGCCTCATCTACGAGGAGACCCGCGGCGTCCTCAAGGTGTTTCTGGAGAACGTCATCCGTGACGCCGCCACCTACACCGAGCACGCAAAAAGGAAGACCGTCACCGCCATGGATGTGGTGTATGCCCTGAAACGGCAGGGCCGCACCCTTTATGGTTTTGGTGGTTAATCAACCTGATGGACGGGCGCACACCACCACCACCACCACGACAAACAAATATACGGACCTAATTTTAGGTCCACATTTAAATCGCTAAAGAGTTGGTTAGACACTGAGTAAATCGTTGAAAATATATCCAATCACATGATCCTCTCTAATTCTGGACTTGTGGTATGAGTAGAGGTTGTGTGTGAACGTGTTGGAACCACTTCCTAATAATTGTCAGTCAGTCAGTCAGTCAGTCAGTCAACATTCACCTAACCTCCAGGTACCTCACCTAACTTCCTGTAGCGTCACCGAACCTCACGAAATGTAACCCAATGTAGTTTATAATCTATCCTAACATGACATAACATAACCACGCACTATATTACTTCGGTAAGAGTAATGAGTTTTAATACACAAAGTTGCAGTTATCATTCATTCATACATACATACATACATACATACATACATACATACATACATACATACATACATACATACATACATACATACA
>NW_024740181.1:0-36972 GCF_018991925.1 Homarus americanus | reverse complement strand
TGCTCCTCACTACACTATGTGTGCTGCTCCTGACTACACTATGGCACCATGCTGCTCCCCTATGCAGTTGACAACATGCTGCTCTGACTACACTATGGCGCCATGCTGTTCCTGACTACTATGGCACCATGCTGCTCCTACTACACTATGGTACCATGCGGCTCCTGATTACACTATGGCACCATGTTGCTCCTGACTACACTATGGCACCATGCTGCTCTGACTACACTATGGCACCATGCTGCTCCTGACTACACTATGGCACCATGCTGCTCCTGACTACACTTGGCACCATGCTGCTCCTGACTACACTGTCACCATGCTGCTCCTGACTACACTATGGCACCATGTTGCTCCTGACTACACTATGGCACCATGCTGCTCCTGACTACACTATGGTACCATGCTGCTCCTGATTACAATATGGCCCCATGCTGCTCCTGACACACTATGGCACCATGCTGCTCCTGACTACACTATGGCACCATGCTGCTCCTGACTACACTATGGTACCATGCGGCTCCACTTACAATATGGCACCATGCTGCTCTGACTACACTATAACCATGCTGCTCCTGACTACACTATGGCACCATGCTGCTCCTGACTACACTATACCATGCTGCTCCTGACTACTATATATGCTGCTCCTGACTACACTATGGCACCATGCTGCTCTGACTACTATGTGCACCATGCTGCTCCTGACACACTATGGCACCATGCTCCTGACTACACTATGGCACCATGCTGCTCCTGACTACACTATGGCCATGCTGCTCTGACTACACTATCCATGCTGCTCTGACTACACTATGGCACCATGCTGCTCCTGATTACACTATGGCACCATGCTGCTCCTGACTACACTATGGCACCATGCTGCTCCTGAATACACTATGCACCATGCTGCTCCTGACTACACTATGGCACCATGCTGCTCCTGACTACACTATGGCACCATGCTGCTCCCATTACAATATGGCCTGCTCCTGACTACACTATGGCACCATGCTGTCTACTTACACTATGGCACCATGCTGCTCCTGACTACACTATGGCACCATGCGGCTCTGAATACACTTTGGCATCATGCTGCTCCTGACTACACTATGGCACCATGCTGCTCCTGACTACTATATGGCCCCATGCTGCTCCTGACTACTCTATGGCACAATGCTGCTCCTGACTACACTATGGTGCCATGCTGTTCCTGACTACACTATGGCACCATGCTGCTCCTGACTACTATGGCACCATGCTGCTCCTGACTACACTATGGTGCCAGGCTGTTCCTGAATACACTGTGGCACCATGCTGCTCATGATTACACTATGGCACCATGCTGCTCTGACTACACTATGGCACCATGCTGCTCCTGACTACACTATGGTGCCAGGCTGTTCTGAATACCACCAGCGGCACCATGCTGCTCCTGACTACACTATGGCCCCATGCTGCTCTGACTACACTATGGCACCATGCTGTTCCTGACTACACTATGGCACCATGCTGCTCCTGACTACACTCTGGCACCATGCTGTTCTGACTACACTATGGCACCATGCTGCTCCTGACTACACTATGGCCCCATGCTGCCACACACTATGGCCCATGCTGCTCTAACTACACTATGGCACCATGCTGCTCCTGACTACACTATGGTGCCATGCTGTTCCTGACTACACTATGGCACCATGCTGCTCCTGACTACACTCTGGCACCATGCTGTTCCTGACTACACTAGATATTATGACTTGAACCTTTTTCTATCTACAACTAAGAATGACAGTCACTATCTATGACTAAGAATGACAGTCACTATGTATAACTAAGAATGACAGTCACTATGTATAACTACGAATGAAAGTCACTATCTATAAATAAGAATGACAGTCACTATAACTTAGAATGAAAGTCACTATCTATGGCTAAGAATGACAGTCACTATCTATAATAGAATGACAGTCACTATGTATAACTTAGAATGACAGTCACTATGTATAACTAAGAATGACAGTCACTATGTATAACTAAGAATGACAGTCACTATGTATAATTAAGAATGACAGTCAATATGTATAACTTAGAATGACAGTCACTATGTATAACTAAGAATGACAGTCACTATCTATAACTAAGAATGACAGTCACTATCTATAAATAAGAATGACAGTCACTATAACTAAGAATGACAGTCACTATCTATAAATAAGAATGACAGTCACTATCTATAACTAAGAATGACAGTCACTATCTATAATTAAGAATGACAGTCACTATGTAGAACTAAAAATGACAGTCACTATGTATAACTAAGAATGACAGTCACTATTTATGACTAAGAATGACAGTCACTATGTGTAACTAAGAATGACAGTCACTATGTAATAAGAATGACTATCGCTATCTATAACTAAGAATGATAGTCACTATGTACAACTAAGAATGACAGTCACTATGTATAACTAAGAATGACAGTCACTATGTATGACTAAGAATGAGTTACTATGTATGACTAAGAATGACAGTCACCATGTAAAACTAAGAATGACATTCACTATCTATAACTAAGAATGGCAGTCACTATGTATAACTAAGAATGACAGTCACTATCTATAACTGAGAATGACAGTCACTATGTATAGCTAAGCATGACAGTCACTATCTATGACTAAGAATGACAGTCACTATCTATGACTAAGAATGACAGTTACTAAGCATATCTAAGAATGACAGTTACTAAGCATATCTAAGAATAACAGTCATCATGTATAACTAAGAATGACAGTCACTATGTATAACTAAGAATGACAGTCACTATCTATAACTAAGAATGACAGTCGCACAGCAGCAACGCTAAGAATGGCAGTCACTATGTATAACTAAAATGACGGTCACTATCTATAACCGAGAATACAGTCACTATGTATAGCTAAGCACTTGACGGTCACTATCTGAGCTAAGAATGACAGTCACTATATCTATGATTAAGAATGACAGTTATAAGCATATCTAAGAATGACAGTCATCATGTGTATAATAACTAAGAATGACGGTCACTATGTATAACTAGAATGACTAGGTACTATCTGTAACTTCAGAATGTCGGTCTAACTCTAGCGACTTCTAAGAATGACAGTCACTATCTATAACTAAGAATGACAGTCACTATTTATGACTAAGAATGACAGTCACTATGTATAACTAAGAATGACAGTCACTATCTATGACTAAGAATGACAGTCACTATCTATATCTAAGAATGACAGTCACTATCTATAACTAAGAACGACAGTCACAATCTATAACTAAGAATGACAGTCACTATCTATAACTAAGAACGACAGGCACAATCTATAACTAAGAATGACAGTCACTATCTATGACTAAGAATGACAGTTACCATGTATAACTAAGAATGACAGTCACTATCTATGACTAAGAATGACAGTTACCATGTATAACTAAGAATGACAGTCACTATCTATGACTAAGAATGATAGTCACTATCTATAACTAAGAATGACAGTCACTATGTATAACTAAGAATGACAGTCACTATGTATACTAAGAATGACAGTCACTATCTATAACTAAGAATGACAGTCACTATGTATAACTAAGAATGACAGTCACTATTTATAAATAAGAATGACAGTCACTATAACTAAGAGTGACAATCACTATCTATAATAAGAATGACAGTCACTATCTATAACTAAGAATGACAGTCACTATCTATAACTAAGAATGACAGTCACTATGTATGACTAACAATGACAGTCACTCCATCTGTAAGTGAGAATGACAGTCACGTATGGAGCTGACGGTGCATCTAAATTTGTGTTGAGTTTAGTCGACTTTCTTCTAAGAATGTTGTGTTATGAGGATTTAAATGCTATTATATACAGTTTATAAACAAGATATCGACCTCCAGTTCCTCCTCCTCCTCTTGTCCCTTCCTCCTTCTCCTCATCTTCTTCTTCCTCCTCCTCCTCTTCGTCGTCCTCTCCTCTTCGTCCTCTCCTCTTCGTCCTCTCCTCTTCGTCCTCTCCTCCCCCTCCTCCGTTAGTCAGTCAGTGGTATATAAAACTGCTTAAAACAAATAAAAAAAGCGAACTGTAAATATCCTTTGTGTATTGTAAAAAAAATAGATAGCCGTAAATTGCAATCTGTAAATTAGCCATTAATAAGCGTAAAACAGGGTTCGGAAATTGCAACACCCGTAAATCACCTCTAAATTGGGAACCGAACCGTAAAAAATGGTAAAAAATGGTTGTAAATTGCAGTGTAGGTAAATAATCTGTTCTTCAGTAGCATAAGTCAACAGTGGTGGGGTGTGTTGTGGTTCTTTGTGTTCAGACTTGTTCCATCAACACCCCAAGACGCTCTGAAGTGTGTGTGTGTGTGTGTGTGTGTAAGCTAACTACAGACCCTGATCATAACACGTTAATACCGCCATCTTACAGTACATTACACGCAAAAACACCCACCAGCCAGAGGAAGTCAACAACAACATTACGACAACAACAACACTACGACAGCAACAAAAACACTATAACAAAAAAAAAACTACATCAACAATATCTTACTTGTGAGTGATAGGAGGCAGCACCCTCCTCCCCTCCCGCCCCCTTAGTATCTGATTCTCCTATAGAGTTTCCAGTGATGGTGGTGATGGTGGTGATGATGGTAGTTGGGGTGGTGGTGGGGTAGGAAGAGGAGGTGTGTGTGTGTGTGTGTGTGTAAGTAGGTAAGTAGCTAAGCAGCCAGTCAGCCAGCCAGCCAGCCAGTCAGCCAGCCAGCCAGTCAGCCAGCCAGCCAACCTACCTCTTACCACCCCTACCGTGACTCTTATCTTTTTATCAGGTCTCGAGTCTTCCTTAGTCGTCTCCTCCCTTCTCTCCCCCCCTCCCTTTCCCCCCCTCCCTTCTCTCCCTCCCTCCCTCACTACAACCAACTATTGGCACATTCTAGCGTGACTTACGATTTTCAATTAGTTGTGGCATTTATAGAGATCAGACGTAGGTATTATTGCCGCGTGTGCTAGGAATAGTACACCTGGTCACCCCTGAGGTAGTATGGCCCATGACAGAGGTTAATTCTGTAATTAGTAGCTTAAATTATTACACCCGTCTTTGTTATCGTTAATCCCTACAGAAACAACCTACTTTTATTTTTACATAGTTTTTAGGTATTAACTTTTGTTTTTGTTGTGGCTGAATGTAAAGAAAATGTGTCTTAAACTACATCAGGTGTTGGCGAAGGATTATATTTGATAACTTACCTGTGTTAGAATCTTATAATTTTTAACTTGCTTCATTACCTATGTTTATTATTATTTTTAACATTACTCTATTTCTGTTATCTCTTGAACATTATTCCGTCTGTTATACTTCTCATATATCATCACTATCTACCTCTGAGTGAGTGAGTGAGTGAGTGAGCGAGCGAGTGAGTGAGCGAGTTTCCCCCCACCACCACCACCTTCCTGCCTGTTCACCCTTCCCAGCGTCCACTGCACCATCAGGAGGAGAAGTCGACGCCCTCCTCCTCCAGGTGGTGGGCCGCAGGGGTCGGAAGTGGTCTCTCATCAGGCATCATCACAGCCTGGTTGAGAATGTTACTCCTCCTGGGACACACCACCAGGTACTGCCCTCCTCAACACCCACCCATCCACACACATACAGGTACATTATACAAACATACACGCACACTCACATATATACGCGAATGAACACGCACATACATATACGCACGCATACATATACACGCACACGTACATACACGCACAAGCACATACACGTACACACACACGTACGCACACATACATATACACGCTCATACACACGCACACACATACACAGACATACACACACGCACGCACGCAAACACACACATACACATGCGCACAAAAACACATGCACGCACGCACGCACACATAAGGGCATACGCGCATGCCTACACATACTCAGACATATAATGGTTGCCCCTCATGTAACGAGGATGGCCAGCCCTAGGGCCACCTAGGCGTGAATTTGTTTAAGGTGTAGAAGCTGTCGCCAACATAACAACCACACCCTGAGTGAACGAGTTGCATGACCCAGTGTCAAGAAATAGTCCGAGAAGACCGGACTACTCGCCAACTGCACTGGCTAACCATTACACGATTCGCAAGCCGATTAACATCCAGGTCCCCAATTACTGCTGGGTAGACAGAGGCAAATGGTGTAAATAAACAAGCTCATGGTTTCACCCTGCCCGGGGATCGAACCCGGGTCCGCTGGCTTGCGAGGCGAGAATGATGTCCATTAAACCACAGGACATACACACACACTGACTTATACACACACACACACACACACACACACACACACGCGCGCGGAGACAAGCACAAACACACGTACAAATAGACACACACACACACACACACACTAATAATAACAAAATTCCAACTAATTTAATTCGATACACTACGAGTGAAATTATTGCACCCGACACCACCGCCCCAATTACCGTACTTGAGCTGAGAAAACGACTGACAAATAACGCAGTGTGATAAATAAACCCCTTGAGTGAGACTAAGTATAATAACAAACGTGCAAGTCTAATTATTCCTTAGGCTAAGTACAATAACTCATTGTTCTAAGCGTCACACTTAAAGCATCGTAACCTGAGCTCTCTTCACGCCAGGTAAATTAAGGAGATTAGACGAGCTTAAACGAATAACTTTTAGTTCAGGTGTGGGAGGATGTTTAACACGGGTCGTAAGACAGACAGAGGCGTAAGTCTCGGTGTGTGACCCTGTAATGGAAAGAGTAATTAGTGAGTTTTATGGAGGAAGGTGCGTGTTGACTGGTAGTGGTGAGTGTTGGTGGTGTTGTGGGATGGTGATCAGAGGTAGTAGTAGTAGGGGTGTTTGGTAGTGGTGACTGATAGTGTTGTTGATGTTGGTGATGACTGATAGTGGTAATGGTGGTGGTGGTGGTGGCTGACAGTGACGGAAGTGGTGACCAATAGTTTAGTAACTGATGGTGATAATAGTGGTGGTGAATGGTGGTGACTGATGGTGATAATAGTGGTGGTGAATGGTGGTGACTGATGGTGATAATAGTGGTGGTGAATGGTGGTGACTGATGGTGATAATAGTGGTGGTGAATGGTGGTGAAGGCTGAGAGTGACAAGAGGAGGTTTACCTGAAGGAGACACAAGGACCGCAGGAAGGGTCAGGGGCCTTTCCTCCACTCACCGCAGGATCGTGACCTACACATACCACACAAACACACACACACACACTCATGCACACACACACACACACACACACACACACACACACACACACACACACACACACACAACACAGGACAGACACTGACTCATACCATAACAAAATCCACCACCACCACCACAATCCGTACCCAACCGAACCCAAAACGTCCCAACACAACCCAATACAACACAAACGAACCCACACAATATAACCCAACAGACAGAACGAACCCAATACAACACAATGAACCCAATACAGCATAAACGAACCCAAAACAACACCAAAACGCAACGAACCCAACCCCCAAAAAAACTTAATCAACCAAACCCAACACAAACAAACCCACCCTAACAGACACAGACACACACACACACACACACACACACAGACAGACACAGACTCTAGGACTCTAGTTTTTCCGTGGTGGGTGTTGTTCGGTGTTGGTCGGGTGGCTGGTGGGTGGGTCTGGTCGGGTCCAGTAAATCAGTGCTGGGGTCGGCCTCCTGCCTCGGGCGCCGGAACACCTGAATTGTCGACCCCCTGAGGCTACCCCGCGTGCTGCTGGCTACACCCGCACTCCCCCACACTCTACCTGCTACCTGCTACCTGCTACTGATACTATTGTTACCTGCTGTTGCTACTGATACTATTGTTACCTGCTGCTGCTACTGATACTATTGTTACCTGCTGCTGCTACTGATACTATTGTTACCTGCTGTTGCTACTGATACTATTGTTACCTGCTGCTGCTACTGATACTATTGTTACCTGCTGCTGCTACTGATACTATTGTTACCTGCTGCTGCTACTGATACTATTGTTACCTGCTACCTGCTTACGTACTATTGTTACCTGCTGCTGCACCGTGCCACTGTTACCTGCTACCTGCTACAGACCTGTGTTACCTGCTGCTGCTGCGATACTATTATTTTTACTGCCTGCACTATGCTCTGTTATTTACCTGCTGCTGCTACCTGCTCTCTTACTATTGTTGCATAACGCGCGCTGCTGGGCATATTGGCTGGTGCTGCTGATACTGCGACGCCTGCTTAACTGCGATGCTATTGTTGCCTTAACTGCGCGCGATACTATTGTTGCCTAACGCTGCTGCTGATTACTGTTGCGCACATACTGATACTGTGTTACGCATAACGCTGCTGCTGATACTATTGTTGCCTGCTGCTGCTGCTGATGCTATTGTTGACCTGGCACGCTACTGATGCTTTGTTACCTGCGCGCTGCTGATGCTACTGTTGCTAACGCTGCTGCTGCTATGTTACCTTGTTTGCCTTAACCCTTGCTGCGTTCACTGTTGCCTGCCACGCTGCAGGTACTGTTGTTGCTACTGCGCTGCGATGCTATTATTTTGCTGCTGCTGCTGATGCTATTGTTACCTTAACGCGCTACTGATACTATTGTTGCCTGCTGTTGCTACTGATACTATTGTTGCACCTCGTTACCTGCGCTGCTGCTGATGCTATTGTTACCTGCTGCTGCTGATACTATTGTTACCTGCTGCTGCTACTGATACTATTGTTCTCACCTACTGATGCTGTTGCCTGCTACTCTGATACTATTGTTTCTGCTGCTACTGATATATTGTTACCTGCTGCGCACATTTGTTACCTGCTGCTGCTACTGATACTATTGTTGCTAACATTTACTGATACTATTGTTATCTTTCTGCTGCTGATACTGTGTTACCTGCTGCTACTGATACTATTGTTACCTGCTGCTGCGATACTGTTACCTGCTGTTGCCGATACTATTGTTTTTATACTACTGATACTGCTGCCGCTACTGATACTATTGTTTAACACTTGCTACTGATACTATTGTTTGCTGCTGCTACTGATACTATTGTTACCTGCTACTGATACTATTATTTGCTGCTGCTACATTATATTTACTGCTGCTACTACTGTTGTTGCCGCCTGCTGCTACTGTTGATTTTCTGTTGCCTTACTGTTGCTTGCTGCGGTACTGTTGAACCGCCTGCAACGCGCTGATACCTATTGTTGCCGCTTGCTGCTTGCAGTACTGTTGACCTTAACAACGCTGCTGATGCCGTGTTGCCTGCTGCTGCCTGATACTATTGTTGCCGCCGCTGCTGCTACTGATTACTATTGCTGCCAACAACGCTGCTGATACTGTGTGTACCTGCTGCTGCTGCTGATACTATTGTTACCTGCTGTTGCTGCTGATACTGCTGTTGCTCGCCTGATGCTGTTGCTGCTGCTACTGATGCTACTGTTGCATAACTTGCTGCTGATACTATTGTTACCTGCTTGCTGCTGATACTATTGTTACCTGCTGCTTACTGCTGATATATTGTTACCTGCCTTTGCTACTGATACTATTGTTACCTGCTGCTGCTGCTGATGCTATTGTTACCTGACGTTGCTACTGATACTATTGTTACCTGCTCTGCTGCGATACTATTGCGCCTGCGCTACTGATGCCTGCTGCTGCTGCTGTACCTTTTCTTGCTGCTGATGCTATTGTTACCTGCTGCTGCTTCTGTGTTGTTACCTGCTGTTCTGATCCTGCTGTTACGCTGCCACTGATGCTACTGTTACCTGCTGCTGCGGTACACTATTTACCTGCTGTTGCTACGATGCTATTGCCTGCCACTTGCTGCTGTGCATTGTTACCTGCTTGCGCCACGATATATTGTTACTTAACCTGCTGCCGTTTACTGCTGATGCTACTGATACGCATAGCTGCTGCTACTGAATACTATTGTTACCTGCTGTTGCTACTGATACTGTTATTGTTAACGCGCGCTGCTGATACTATTGGCACACCTGCTGCGCTACTGATACTATTATTACTGCTGCCGCTGCAATACTATTGTTACCTGCTGTTACTGCTACTGATATACTATTGTTACCTGCTGCTGCCTGATACCTCTGTGCCTGCTGCTGCTGCTGATGCTATTGTTGCCTGCTGCTGCTACTGATACTATTGTTGCCGCTGCTTAACGCTGCGATGCTATTGTTGTTGCCTGCCCTTGCTGATGCTGTTGCCTTAGCAACGCTGCTGATGCTATTGTTGCTAACCTTTGATGCTGCTGTTGCCTGCTGTTTTGCTACTGATGCTGGTACCTCTTAGCGCTGCCAGTACTGTTACCGCGCTGCTACTGATACTATTGTTACCTGCTTGCTACTGATACTATTGTTACCTGCGCTGCTGCTACTGATACTGTTGTTACCTGCTGCTGCTGATACTATTGTTACCTGCTGCGCTACTGATACTATTGTTTGCTGTTGCTACGTTACTGGCATTTTATAACGCTTGATACTATTGTTGCCTGCTGCTGCTACTGATACTTTGTTACCTGCCTTGCTGCAATTACTATTGTTACCTGTGTTGCTACTGATACTGTTACCTGCTGTTGCGATACTATTGTTGCCTGCTGCTGATACTATTGTTACCTGCTGCGCGCTGATGCCTGTTACTGCTGTTGCTGCGCTATTGTTACCTGCGCGCACCTGTGATTGCCTGCTTATACTGATACTATTGTTACCTGCTGCCTGCAGTGCTATTTTACCTGCGCTTGCTGCTGATACTATTGTTGCCGCAACCGCTGCTGATGCTATTGTTGCCTTAACGCTGCTGCTGATGCTATTGTTGCCTGTTGCTGCTGCTGATGCTATTGTTGCCTGCTGCTGCTGATGCTATTGTTGCCTATTTGGCACCTACTGCTGCTACTGATACTATTGTTACCTGCCTTGCTACTGATGCTATTGTTACCTGCTGCTGCTACTGATACTATTGTTACCTGTTGCTGCTGCCTGCTACTGATACTATTGTTACCTGCTGTTGCTATCTGCTACTGATACTATTGTTACCTGTTGTTGCTATTACTGTTACCTGCTACTGATGTTGGCTCACACCGCACTCCACTCTTATCTGTTATTGCTACTGCTACCTGCTGCTATTACTAAGGTTATCTGCTACTGCAGATGTTACTATCTACTCAGTGTGTGTGTGTGTGTTAGGGGAGAGCAGATCACTGGTACACTAGTGGGTCAGACTGCATAACACCTGTTGAGGGACAGAACGTGACATATGTGTCAGTGTGAGCAATGACCTAATGTAACCCCACCCTCCCTCCCTCCCTCCCTGCTACCCTCCTTCCCTCCCTCCCTCCCTGTTACCCTCCTTCCCTCCCTCCCTGCTACCCTCCTTCCCTGCTACCCTGCTATCCTCCTTCCCTCCCTCCCTCCCTGTTACCCTCCTTCCCTCCCTGTACCCTCCTCCCCTCCCTCACCCCTCCCCTCCCTGCACTCCTTCCCTCCCTCCTCCCTTACCCTCCTTCCCTCCCTGTTACCCTCCTTCCCTCCCTCTCCCTCCTCCCTGCTACCCTCCTTCCCTCCCCTCCCTGCTACCCTCCCTCCCCTGCTACCCTCCTTCCATCCCTCCCTCCTTCCATCCCTCCCTGCTACCCTCCTTCCCCCTCCCTCCCTGTTACCCTCCTTCCCTCCCCTCCCCTCCCTGCTACCCTCCCCTCCTGCTACCTCCTTCCTCCCTCCCTCCCTCCCCTCCCCTGCTACCCTCCTTCCCTCCCTCCCTGTACCTCCTTCCTCCCTCCCTCCCTGCTACCCTCCCTCCCTCCTCCCTCCCTCCCTCCCTGATACCCTCCTTTCCTCCTCCACCCTCCTCCCCTGCTACCCTCCCCTCCCCACTCCCTCCTTCCCTCCCTCCCCTCCCTCTCTCCCTGCTACCCTCCTTCCTCCCCTCCTCCCTCCTCCCTCCCTCTCCCTCCCTCCTGTTACCCTCCCTTCCCTCCCCTGCTACCCTCCTTCCCCTCCCTGCTACCCTCCTCCCCTGCTACCCTCCTTCCCTCCTTCCCCCCTCCCCTCCCTGTTACCCTCCTTCCCTCCCTGCTACCCATCCCCTCCCTACCCTCCCCTCCCTGCTTCCCTCCCTCCCTGCTACCCTCCTTCCCTCCCTCCCTCCCTCCTTCCTCCTCCCTGCTACCCTCCTTCCCTCCTCCTTGTTACCCTCCTTCCCCCTCCTCCTCCCCTCCCTCCCTGTTACCCTCCTTTCCTCCCTGCTACCCTCCCTCCCTGCTACCCTCCCCCTGCCCCTCCTTCCTCCCCTCCCTCCCTCTCCCTGCTACCCTCCTTCCTCCCTCCCTACTACCTCCTTCTCTCCTCCCTGCTACCCTCCTTCTCCCTCCCTACCCTCCTTCCCCCCCTCCCCTCCCCTGTTACCCTCCTTCCTCCCTGCTACCTCCTCCCTGCTACCCTTCCCTCCTGCCTACCCTCCCTTCCTTCCCTCCTCCTGCTTCCTCCCTCCCTCCCCTCCTGCTACTCCCTCCCTCCCTCCTGCTCCTCCTCCCTGCTACCCTCTCCCTGTTTACACCTTCCTCCATCCCCTCTTGCCTCCCCTCCCTCCATCCCAGACAGAGCAGACAGACAAGATGGCCAGTGACGTGTAGTATCCATCCGTCACAGTCTGCCCTTAGCGTTTATTTCTTCCCCCCAACACGGTAAGGAGGCTGAAGGCCGTAACTCTCTCTCTCTCTCTCTCTCTCTCTCTCTCTCTCTCTCTCTCTCTCTCTCTCTCTCTCTCTCTCTCTCTCTCTCTCTCTCTCTCTCTCATAAATGGCTGTGTGTATAAACATCCAGTCAGTGATATTACAAGTCTAGACCCAGTTTACCTGCTGTGATCACCTTCTTTGTCTGGGAGGGAGGGAGAAAGAAGAGGAGGAGGTAGAGAGGAGGGAGGTAGAGGGAGGGAGGTGAGAGGGGGGGAGAAGAGAGAGGGGAGGGAGTGAGGAGGAGGGAGGGAGGGAGAGAGGTGGGGAGGGAGAGATGGGGGAGGAGGAGGAGGCTGAGGAGGAGATGAGGGGGAGGAGAAAGGAGGGAAGACGAGGAGAAGGAGGAAAAGGAGAGGGTGAAGGCGATGGAAGTAGGGAGGTGAGAGAGGGAGAGAAAAGGAAGAGGTGGAAGACGTTGAGACTATGGAGTGAGAGAGGAGGAGGGAGAGTGAGGGGGAGAGGAGAAGGAGGAGGAGTGGAGGAGGAATGGAGGGAGGGAAGGAGAGGAGGAGAATGAAACAATACAACAAGATGTCGTCGTTCTCTTCGGAGGACATTATCTGTACCGGCAAGGTGCACGGGGGAGGAAGAGGAAGGGAGAGGATAGAAGGAGAGGAAAGGGAGAGGGACAGTAAGTAGGAGGAGGGAGAAGGAGGAAGGAAGAAGGAGTGAGGGGGGTGAAATGGCACCTCCGAAGCAGTTTTCCCAGACCTACCGGACGTATCACGACACCGCACAGGCAAGCAAGATTCGCCCTTTACACCAGATAGACACAAGACCCAAAACACCATCTTCATCCCACGACTGGAAAAATAAGTCTGAAGTTAGGAAGTTGAGTCGAAGTTTATGACCTTTACAGGAATAGTTATTATCCTGGAGAGAAGTGAACAGGTGAATTACCTCTCTACTGCCAGGGGGCGACACGGGCGAGAGTCCTATGAGGAACATGGACGGGGGTGGGGAGGGGAGGTGGGGGGGTGAGAGGTGAGGGAGGGACAGGAGGGACGGGGGGAGGGTTTGGTTTTTACACCCGTGTGCTCGACTGGAAACTAAGATGGTAGCTTTGTTTGCTGGGCACCCAAGCCTCAAAGTGGAGACTGTTCCCCCCTTCATCCATACTTCCCTCCCTTCATCCAAACTTCCCTCCTTCATCACTTCCCTCCTTCATACATCTCCCTTCATCCGCACTTCCTCCTTGCATCCCCTTCCCTCCCTTCATCCCCACTTCCCTCCTTCATCCTCACTTCCCTTCCTTCATCCTTCCCTCCCTACATCCGCATTCTCCCCTTTATCCATACCTCCCTCCTTCATCCGAACTTCTCTCCCTTTATCATACCTCCCTCCCTTCATCCTCCACTTCCCTTCCTTCATCCCCTTCCCTCCCCTACATCCCCATTCTCCCCCTTCATCCGCACTTCTCCCCTTCATTCGCACTTCTCTCCCTTCATCCACCTTCCTCCTTCATCCACACTTCCCTCCTTCATCCTCACTTCCTTCCTTCATCACTTCCCTCCCCATCCGCATTCTCCCCTTTATCCACCTCCCTCCTTTCATCGAACTTCTCTCCCTTTATCCGTACCTCCCTCCCTTCAACCACTTCTCCCCTTCATCACACTTCTCCCCTTCATCCGCACTTCTCCCCTTCATCCACCTTCTCTCCCTTCATCCACACTTCCCTCCCTTCATCCAAACTTCTCCCTTTATCATACCTCCCTCCTTCTTCATGCCTCCCTCCCCTTCAACCATGCCTCCTCCTTCAACCGCACCTCCCTCCCTTCAACCATGCCCCCCTCCCTTCAACCATGCCTCCCTCCTTCAAATGTACCTCCCTCCCTTCAACCGCACCTCCCTCCTTCAACCATGCCCCCCTCCTTCAACCGCACCTCCCTCCTTCAACCATGCCTCCTCCCTTCAACCGTGCCTCCCTCCTTCGTGCCTCCTCCCCTTCAACCGCACCTCCCTCCCTTCCACCCATGCCCCCCTCCCTTCAACCGCACCTCCTCCCTTCAGCAATGCCTCCCTCCCTTCAACCATGCCCCTCCCTTCAACTGTCCCTCCCTACCATCCCCCTCCCTTCAACCATCCCCTCCTTCAACTGTACCCCCTCCTTCAACCATCCACCCCCTCCCTTCAACCGTGCCCCCCCCCTTCCTTCATGCCTCCCCTCCCTTCAACCGTACCCCCTCCCTTCACCACTTTACCCCCTCCCTTCAACCCATGCCCCCCTCCTTCAACTCTGCCTCCCTCCTTCTTCTTGCCCCTCCCTTAACCGTACCTCCTTCAACTGCCTCCCCTCCCTTCATGCTTACCTCCCCCTTCAACCATGCCTCCTCCCCTTCAACCGTACCCCCTCCCTTCCATGCCTCCCTCCCTTCAACCATGCCTCCCCTCCCCTTCAACCATTCCTCCCTCCTTCAAATGTGCCTCCCTCCTTCAACCCCCCTCCTCCCTTCTCCACCCCCCCCCTCCCTTCAACCACACCTCCCTCCCCTTCAACCGTGCCTCCCTCCCTTCAACAATACCCCCCTCCTTCAACTGTACCCCTCCCCTTCAACCTGCCCCCCTCCCTTCAACCTGCCCCCTCCCTTCAACTGTACCTCCCTCCCTTCAACCCTGCCCCTCCCCTTCAACCGTACCCCTCCTTCAACCTGCCCCTCCCTTCAACTGTCCCCTCCCTTCAACTGTGCCTCCTTCAACCGTACCCCCCTCCCTTCAACCATGCCCCCCTCCCTTCAACTGTACCTCCCTCCCTTCCTTTCTTCCCCCTCCTTCAACCCTGCCCCACTCCTTCAGCAAGCCCTCCCTCCCTTCAACCGTGCCTCCCCTCCCTTCAACCTGCCCCTCCCTTCAACCATGCCTCCCTTCAACCGTACCTCCCTCCCTAACCGTACCTCCTCCCCTTCAACTGTACCTCCCTCCTTCAACCGTACCCCCTCCCTTCAACCGTACCCCTCCCTTCAACCTTCCCCCCTCCCTTCACTGTACCTCCCTCCCTTCAACTGTACCCCCTCCCTTCAACTGTCCACTCCCTTCAACCTCCTCCCTCCTTCACGTACCTCCCCTCCTTCAACCCTGCCCTCCCTTCAATGTGCCCCTCCCTTCAACCGTACCTCCTCCCTTCAACCGTACCTCCCTCCCTTCAACTGTACCCCTCCCTTCAACCCATCCTCCTTCAACCGTACCTCCCTCTTCAACCGTACTCCCTCCCTTCAACTACCCCCTCCCTTCAACCTCCTCCCTTCAACCATGCCTCCTCCCTTCAACCGTACCTCCCTCCCTTCAACCTGCTACCCTCCCTTCAACTGCCCCCTCCCTTCAACCGTGCCCCTCCTTCAACCGTACCTCCCTCCCTTCAACCCATGCCCCTCCTTCAACATACCTCCTCCCCTTCAACCATGCCTCCCTCCCTTCAACTGTACCCCCTCCCTTCAACCATGCCCCCCTCCTTCAACCATACCTCCCTCCCTTCAACCATGCCTCCCTCCCTTCAACCGTACCTCCCTCCCTTCAACCATGCCTCCCTCCCTTCAACTGCCCCTCCTTCAACCATACCTCCCCTCCCTTCAACCGCACCTCCCCTCCTTCCAACCGTACCTCCTCCCTTCAACCATGCCTCCTTCCTTCAACCGTACCTCCCTCCCTTAACCGTACCTCCCTCCCTTCAACCGTGCCTCCTCCCTTCAACCACCTCCCTCCCTTCAACCATGCCTCCCCCTTCATTTTCCTTCCTCCTTATCTTCCTCCATCCTAAGGAAGAGAGATGGAAGGAGGTTAATGGACTGCTACTCGATGGGGGAAGGGAGGAGAAGGAAGGAGGAAATAGAACAGGAGGGAGGGAGGAAGGAAGGAAGGGAATGAATGAGAGGGAAGGAGGGCGGGAGTCAAGAAAGGAATGAGGGAGGGAGGAGAGGGAGGGAGTCAAAAAAAGAATGAGGGAGGGAGGGAGGGCGGAAAGAGGGAGGCAAGGAAGGAGGGAGGGAAGGAAGGAAGGAGGGAGGGAGGGAGGGGCAACACACAGACTCCAGAAAATAACAAAGAGGAAGTAATGAAGACCGTCTTGAGGTGGACGTTGTGATCATAAGGTCTTGGTGGAAGTTAAAGCTGGATTCGTGGAACAATGTCGTGGTGGCGCTGTGGCGTGGTGGGGGTGTGGTGGTGTGGTGGGGGTGTGGTGGTGTGGTAGTGGTGTGGTGGGGGTGTGGTGGTGTGGTAGTGGTGTGGTGTTGTTATGGTAGTGTGGTGTGGTAGTAGTATAGTGTTGTAGTAGTGTGGTGTGATGGTGTAAGTAGTGTGGTAGTAGTCTGGTATGGTGGTAATAGTGGTTTCTTTGTGATGGTGTGGCAGAGGTGTGGTGGTATATGTAGCAGAAGTGTGATGTAGTGTGGTGATGGTGGGATAGTGTAGTGTAGTGTACTGTGGCGTGGTAGTAGTAGTAGTGGTGGTGGTGGCGACCATAAGGATTATATCTGGACAGAACAAACTGTATACAAGTGTTGTGTGAATGTTATCTGAATAAGAGGAACGTGTACAAGGTGTGAATGTTGTCCAAGTAAGATGAATGTGTGTACACCTTTTGTCATAGGAATGTGAACGACGTCTGGGCTGTGTAGTGTGTGTGTGTGTGTGTGTGTGTGTGTGTGTAAGGAAGATGCAGTCTGTAGAGGGAGGAGTGAATGTTGTTTGTGGTCTGGGTAACCAAGAATGATGAGCACGAGATAAACACGATGATCAGCTCCCAAATGTTTATCATTATGTAACAACAACAACAACACTAATAAAAACTTCTGATAGTATGATTATTGTACTCTCTCTCTCTCTCTCTCTCTCTCTCTCTCTCTCTCTCTAACTCGATTCTAATTCCTCTTGTTATTTCTGTCACATTTCAGTTTCGTATCGCAACTCAAAAATTATTCTATGAATTTTATTTGTGGCTAAACTGAAGGACACGAGTGATACCTGTATTAATGAGGTGTCTGTGTGTACCTGACAATAAGCTTAATGAGTAGTCCACAGGTACGAGGTGTCCAGAGGTGTCCAGAGGTCTCCAGAGGTGTCCAAGTCAGTGAAGGAGTATATAGTACTGCGACTCACAACACAAACCACAGATATTTCACTCTTAAGTAACTGTAATAGGGAAGGGAAGTCCACCTCTTCCAGTCTTCTCTACTCTTACTCAGCTGATGTATAAGACTTAGTTGAACATAGTGCGACCATTTGTATTCATAAACCTTAGCCAGAGAGTTTTATGGCATCCACCCCCCTTCACCTCCTACCCCCCATGTACTTAAGGCCGAGGGGCTATTGTAGGTCGGTAGAGGCTGGAGGTGCAACTCGGTGAAGGATGACTTGACTTTTACCTCAGTTGATACTATATTCCCTTCTCCAACCTGCTGTCTTTGCCACTCGAGAAATAAATTTTTTGAGGAGTGGGGGTGGAGGGAGTTGGGATGGAGGGGAGGGGGTGGAGGGGAGGGGGGAGAGAGGGTGGAGGGGTGGGGGTAGGGGGTGTTTCTCCTCTTGGTCAGACATATGTGAAGAATCTTGTAATCTTGTGTTAGTTTCAGGTCCACATGATTGACCACAACACTAAGCCTGTACCTTGAAGGAGTTTACAGGTGTGTGTGTGTGGTTGCAGCCTGTACCTTGAAGGAGTGGTTACAGCCGTGTGTGTGTGTGTGGTTTATATACCCCATCAGCCTGTATTATACTTACACCTTGACAATGTTCAAATCTTTATATTTTTTTATTAAACGTCTTTGAATTTATCTCACTTATCCTTATGTTAGAAGGAGCTATTTATCTGCTATTTATGTGATCACTTATCTGTAGCACCTTGGCATAATGACGTGGTTATACTTGTATGCATTATCAACTACGACAGACCATCTATGTCCACGTTTGTCCCCTGAGACTACCCGTGTCAAAGCAGTAGCAACAGCGCTTCTTGAGGACTTGTCTGCTCCGCTTGCATAATAATAGGTCTTTTTTTCCTAATGTTGTATTCATTCTTAAGGCTTTACGACCCTCCTTGAGTCCTCTCCTTTATCCTCTAAGTCCTAAGACGCTGGTGTGTCAATGGAGGGCGTTCCCGGGCACACGTACTGTATAGGAAGGGTTTGTGAGACGTATATATGAGCAGGTAGACCGTCAAGTGTGTGTTTGTGTATGTAAGCGGGCGTGTGTATGTACAGTATGTGTATGTGTACAAACATGTGTGTGTGTGAGAGAGAGGGTAGGAGGGATAGTCCACTAGATGCCTCCTCATTATCTAGCCTCTTCTCTCCTTATCTCACTACACTCTCACCAGTACTCTATCCATCAGCCACACATTATCTCCATCTCCCGCCCTCAACACTCACAATGCATCAGTAATATATGAAGCACAACTTGTAAACCTCAGGCTTAAAGAGACGCCCATAAACCATCAGGTAGACTGTACAGGTGTAACTATCATCTCTACTCGGTATATTTTTAAGTCCCGTATACCGTGTACCACCGTGTTAACTGTTCTATACCGTGTACCTTTTGTGTTAACTGTTGTATACCGTGTACCACCGTGTTAACTGCTGTATACCGTGTACCACCGTGTTAACTATTGTATACCGTGTACCACCGTGTTAACTACTGTATACCGTGTACCACCGTGTTAACTATTGTATACCGTGTACCACCGTGTTAACTACTTTATACCGTGTACCACCGTGTTAACTACTTTATACCGTGTACCACCGTGTTAACTGTTGTATACCGTGTACCACCGTGTTAACTGCTGTATACCGTGTACCACCGTGTTAACTGCTGTATACCGTGTAGCACCGTGTAAACTGTTGTATACCGTGTACCACCGTGTAAACTACTGTATACCGTGTACCACCGTGTAAACTATTGTATACCGTGTACCACCGTGTTAACTATTGTATATCATGTGCCACCGTGTTAACTGCTGTATACCGTGTACCGCCGTGTTAACTGTTGTATACCGTGTACCACCGCGTAAACTGTATACCGTGTACCACCGTGTAAACTGTTGTATACCGTGTACCACCCTGTAAACTACTGTATACCACCGTGTAAACTGTTGTATACCGTGTACCACCGTGTAAACTGCTGTATACCGTGTACCACCGTGTAAACTACTGTATACCGTGTACCACCGTGTAAACTATTGTATACCGTGTACCACCGTGTTAACTACTGTATACCGTGTACCACCGTGTTAACTACTGTATACCGTGGAGCACCGTGTTAACTACTGTATACCGTGTACCACCGTGTTAACTACTGTATACCGTGTACCACCGTGTTAACTGCTGTATACCGTGTTAAACTATTAGATTAGGTTAGGTGTGACTAGAATGCAAATTGAGTTTTTTTTTTCCTTCTGGTACACCATTGTGGAGTGTTAAATCGTGGCCAACAACTAGTGTGAGTGTCTGCCGTCCCCTCCCCTCCTGGCCCGGGTTGGTCAAGTCTAAACAAAAAAAAAGAGCCTAAATTGTACACACCCTGGTTATATATTATGTGTAGCAACCGGAAGTTTTCACATGTACACTCACACACACACAGGCAGTCACAGTTCCACACACACACACACATACATAGGCAGTCACAGGTACACACCACACACACACACATATATACATAGGCAGTCACAGTTACACACCACACACACACACACTTCTGTTAGTCACAAGCAACGAAACCTTACAATTCTTCACCTCTGAATCACCGAGGAAACTCCAGCAAATATTTATTTTCCAACAAGTGCAATGAACATATTTTTCAAGCGATTTTAAGTGGGTATTTTTCATCCACTTACGTCATTTTTCACCAAGAATCATACTTAAAATTTGTTATTGTTCCTCTTAAGTGTTTAGTCTTTTTCCAAATTTTCCTCATTTTAGTGTTTTAAACCGTAAAATTGCCCCCCCCCCCACAAAAAAAAATAGTGATGAATAAAAGAGTAAAAAAAAAATATATGATTAATAAAATAGTAAAACAATATATAAATAAAATAGTAAAAAAAAATAAAATAAGATTAATAAAACAGTCAAAATAAAACCCAAACCCCTAAATATGATAAATAAAACAGTCAAAATAATCAAATAAATCTTAAACCATTATTCCACATTTAATATAAAACCTTACCACAGTACCCGTATAAAAAAACCCCCAGTAATTTACTCTCTACAACAAAATACTAAATCCCCTATTCTTGTATGAGGTTGAACATATGGTTAATTATCCCCCTTGAGTATAACTACATACCTAACTAACAAGGCAGGGCAAATATATACGTCAGTAACTAGATCCTTTATACCTGAGGTGTTGTGAGTAACTTTACGAGTGAGTGACTGGAGGGGGTGGGAGGAGCACCTTGGCCCCCTGAGTACTGACAACAACACTCCTCCAGTAGGTAGTGAGAGAGAGAGAGAGAGAGAGAGAGAGAAAAAAATAAATATCCTTTTAATCTAGAACCAAAGTTATCATTCTAAATTATAAAGAAAGACATACATAAAATACACTATTACTTAATTCACAACAAAGAAATCCACACCATTACGCTAAGCGGTTCAGAAACACCTCACTAACTCAAAAACCCAACCAAATCAAACAACCTGTGTCTCAGTTTTTATGATGATGAAAACAATCCGGTAAACGAGTCAATATTTCCTCACAAGATTATATTTAAAACAATGGAAATTCTGTACAATAAACGAGCTTCACATCTGAGAGTATAATTGTGTTTAGCTTCGACTCTTTTATGGAATGTTTTTTTTATATTGTTTGTTTGTTTATTTCAAGGTTAAATAAGAAGAAATTAGTTTGTTATTTACTTGTTTACTTCAAGGTTATATAATAAGACAATGGTTATTATACACAGTAGTTGTTTACTTCAAGGTTATATAACAAGACACTGATTAAATTATGCTAATGATCCAGAATTATAAAAGCAACACCTCCAGTAATTAACCTTCAGGAGAGTAAAAAAATAAATAAATAAGAGATTGTATTATCCCGTTTTGGAATATTTATATCATGGTTGTACTGATATTCCTGGAAGTTCCTGAAATGTAACTTAAGCTATCATGTCTCTAAGCTTCTGAAATGTAACTTAAGCTAGCATGTCTTTAAGCTATCATGTCTTTAAGCTATCATGTCTTTAAGCTATCATGCTTTGAGCTATCATGTCTTTAATATATCATGTCTTTGATCTATCACGTCTTTAATCTATCACGTCTTTGAGCTATCATGTCTTTAATCCATCATGTCTTTGAGCTATCATGTCTTTGAGCTATCATGTCTAAGCTATCGTGTCTTTAATAGATCATGTAATTAAGCTTCTATACTGTTATTTGAGCTATCATGTCTAAGCTATCGTGTCTTTAATAGATCATGTAATTAAGCTTCTATACTGTTATTTGAGCTATCATGTCTTTAAGCTTCTGAAATGTAACTGAAGCTATCCTGGAACATAACTTCACCTATCACGTCTTTTTAAGCTTCTGGACTTTGGCTTCAATTATCATATCAACAACGGGTGGAACATGATACTCCATCACTTAAATTCCATAAATGACTCTCCTGACCCCGTGGCACTGTATTATGACTCTCCTGACCCCGTGGCACTGTATAAATGACTCTCCTGACCCCGTGGCACTGTATAAATGACTCTCCTGACCCCGTGGCACTGTATAAATGACTCTCCTGACCATGTGGCACTGTATTATGACTCATGACCCCTTGGCACTGCATTATGACTCTCCTGATCACGTAGGACTGTTTACAATTACCACCTGTCACGGGAAACTCTCCACCAATCAGAGTATAGGACTGAATACGGGAAACTCTCCACTAATCAGAGTATAGGACTGGATACGGGAAACTCTCCACCAATCAGAGTATAGGACTGAATACGGGAAACACTCCACCAATCAGAGTATAGGACTGGATACGGGAAACTCTCCACCAATCAGAGTATAGGACTGGATACGGGAAAAATCTCCACCAATCACCCACCACCACCATCACCCACCATCATCATCACCCACCACCATCACCCACCACCACCACCACCCACGCCACCACCACCATCATCACCACCACCATCACCCACCACCAATCACCCACCACCACCACCCGCCACCACCACCATCATCACCCTACCACCACCCACCACCATCATCACCCCACCACCACCACCACGCCACCACCACCATCATCACCCACCACCACCACCCACCACTACCATCACCACCCACCACCATCACCCACCACCACCACCACCATCACCACCCACCACCATCACCACCCCCAACCACTATTTAGCCATTCTGATCACGTTACGCTCGAGATCTTACTAGCTGCTCAACATGACAAGTTTTTTTCTCTCTTATCTTCTAAGTTACAAGATAAACAACTCTATAAAACCGTCATAACTTTTTTTTTCCTAACAAAAGCAGATCTGAATATTAATGATAGGTATCACTTCGCCAGACGGAGATGATCACCACCTCAGGCGATGATAAGCCAGTGAAGACGAAAGGTATCTTCTATCCGTTTGTGAGGTTTAGGTTGCATGGCTTTATACCTGACTAACACCTGACTGACCTAATATAATGAGATGATGCGTTAATCACATTTGGCTCACACCTGGTTGACTCCTTGAAGCAAATTTGGATCACCCTTGACTCGCTTTAGCTCATCGATGCTTCAGACCTGACTCGCATTTGGGTCATAAGTAACCAACAAACACCTGACTCACAATGGGGTCACACCTAAGCTCAAACACCTGACTCACAATGGGGTCATACCTAAACTCAAACACCTGATACAATGGGGTCACACACCTAAGCTCAAACACCTGACTCACAATGGGGTCACGCACCTAACATCAAACACCTGACTCACATTTGAGGTCATACGTAACCAACAAACACCTGACTCACAATGGGGTCACACCTAAAAGCTCAAACACCTAACTCACAATGGGTCCACCTAAGCACAAACACCTGACTCACAATGGGGTCACACCTAAGCTCAAACACCTGACTCACAATGGGGTCATACCTAAACTCAAACACCTGACTCACAACATATAAATGACTTAAGCCCAATTTCACTACCAGTTAAAACAAAAGAAAACAACATAATAATAATTCTATGAAGAAAACAAACAAAAGTAATGTAAACAATAAACTACTTGAAGAGACACGAGTATAGACATGACAAAAAACAAAAGTAATGTAAACAATAAACTCCTAGAAGAGACACGAGTATAGACATGACAAAAAAACAAAAGTAATGTAAACAATAAACTAACAAAAGGGACGCGAGTGTTGACAGGAATGCCTCATAGCCCTGAGCAGTAAGTCAAGAACCACCCACTCAACACCTGATGCCTCTAGCCAGGTGAGGAGGGGAAGGATTCTACCGGCCCTGAAGCGAGGTCAGGTTAGAATCACTGAATTTATTAACTAGAGATTCTTTTACCCTTTTGTTTTTTAATTCATGTTTTTATTGTGTCTTTTGTTAATGTTTTTTGTTGATTTTGTTGTTGTATTTTGTCAAGATGGGTAGTACACACACACACACACACACACACACACACACATACATACATACACACTCAGACAGACAGACAGACAGACAGACCAGAGAGAGAAACTTATCACCACGATGAATTAACCCGCCAACGATCTAGTTAACTGAAATAATCAACTTAATTTGGTGTGGTCAAGCGGTTCTGGACAATTTTAATTAGCAACGTGAGGTGTGTGTGACGTGGCTCGTATGGCGGCCAGGGTGTGTGTGTGTGTGTGTGTGTGTGTGTGTGTGTGTGTGTGTGTGTGTGCGTTTACTTTACAAATGTTGTATTTTAATGAATTTCCTTTTTCTCGGGCTATTTCTTCTTCTTCTTACTTCCTGCTTCTTCTTCTTCTTCTTCTTCTTCTTCTTCTTCCAATTAAGTCCCTTTTTGGTAATCTTCTTATGCTTCTTCCTTCCTCTTGTCGCATTCTATTCTTCTCTTGCTGTCAAATACACTACCTCTCCATCTTCCTCTTATTCCTCCCCCTCTTCCACCTCGTCTTCCACTTCTTCCTCGCATTTCTCTCCCCCTTCCTCCTCCTCCTCTTCTTTTTACCATTCCTTTTCCTCCGTGGATAAGTTTTTATACCACGAAGCTGTCTGTTTCTCGCTTCAATGAATCCTCGGCCCACCACCACTTATTCTCGGCCCACTACCCCACCTACTCTCGACCCACCACCACTTTTTCTCGCCCCACCACCATCTCTCCTCGGTCCTAAGAAAATTCTAGAATATATGAGTCATGAAAGTGGTGAATCTAAATGAATCCAAACTACAGCTACACATATGAGGATGTTTAGATTCACTAGACCATCTGTACAAAGCTGAGACACAGTAGCGCTTCCTACCACCCTGTCGGACAGTTCCCTTCGATATCACAACACCCACGTACCCGGCTAAACGACTGACCACATATAATCCTATTTCCAACACACTGCCAAACTGCAGACTGAAAATAATATCACACAGACCATCTACACTGACGGCTCTCTTAACACTGTCTGTGAGATGGCCGGAAGTGTGCTGTCATTGTGACTCAGCTCAACGATAATGTACTAGAGAAAGGAGCTAGAATTAGTAACTGGTCATCCACTCTAAAAAATTAACTATTTACCATACTCTCAACCCTGAAACTTGACGGGGTATCAGGATCAAGTTGCTGTGGATCCCCTCTCACATAGGCAATAGTGAACATGATTGAGTTGATGCCTAAGCTAAACTCACGTCCAACCTCTCCTCGACCCACCACCGTCTCTCTTCAACTCACTCAAAGGGTTAGGTTAGGTTATATTAGGATGGGTTGGGGCGCGTTAGGTTTGGTTTGGTTTGGTTTGGTTTGGTTATATTTACTCTCGGTCATCTCTCACTCAAGGGGTTCGACTCCCTGAAACACGACACAAATTATCTCTGCCAGCGACTATGCACCAAATAATTCATCAGAGCTTATATAATTAACGACGCTAATGATAGCTTGATGACGCACTACCTCACGAGATAATTACCAGACTTAAGAGATACTAAATGCCTCTTCATAGCTCATCAGTCTCTTTACTTTAAAGAGACAATCACCTCTAGACCATAAAAAAAAATTTGAGATTAAGACACGAGATAATTACCACACACAGTAATTAAGAGATACTCGGTGTCTCTTTATAGCTCCTCGACATTAGCAACCTGAGACAGCGAGACTTAGAGACACGAGAGATTATAACCTGATATCATTCTCATGTTATTTAAAGACTGAAGCCTTACGTGTCAGCCTTTCTGATCCTCATCAAGGTCTTACAAATGCCTGAGCACTTTTTTCACACGCTCGTAAAAGATGTCTAGTACCTGATCCGGAATTAATGAGGGATAGTTCTTTGTAGGTAGAAAAAAAATACCCAATAAAAACATGTTAATATCCTGTGTATCCCTCAGTGGAGTGTGACCTTATGACACTCGAGGACGATGACACACCTCGTACTCGTAACTGGTGCTTGAGTGTTACTTATGATACACACTGTACTGATAGCTCAATTGTCACTCCACTAGTTACTGATTGGAATGTTGTTATTTATGATACACTCGGTATTGGTAATCTGACACACACTGTACTAGTAAGCTGACACACACTGTACTAGTAAGCTGACACACACTATACAAGTAATCTGACACACTGTACAAGTAAGCTGACACACACACTATACAAGTAAGCTGACACAATTGGTAATCTGACACACACTGTACTAGTAAGCTGACACACACTGTACTAGTAAGCTGACACACACTATACAAGTAATCTGACACACTGTACAAGTAAGCTGACACACACACTATACAAGTAAGCTGACACACTGTACTAGTAAGCTGACACACACACTGTACTAGTAAGCTGACACACACTGTATCTAGTAAGGTGACACACACTATACAAGTAAGCTGACACACTGTACTAGTAAGCTGACACACACTATACAAGTAAGCTGACACACACTATACAAGTAAGCTGACACATACCATACAAGTAATCTGACACACTGTACAAGTAAGCTGACACACTGTACAAGTAAGCTGACACACACACACACACACACACTATACAAGTAAGCTGACACACTGTATTAGTAAGCTGACAAACTCTGTACTAGTAAGCTGACACACACACACTGTACTGGCAACACTCTGGTCGAGGCTACAAACGTTAATCCCATTACACCTGTACACCTTGTTCCAAAGTATACATATCAACACAGTAGTAACATTTGCTTCAAGGGTGTTGGTACACTATGTGATGGGCCCCGCATACCCCTGAAACACACAGCCACACTTCATGGTACACCCTAACCTAACCTAACCAAATATCTCTGACGTGAGACTAATAATTACTCTCATAGGATACCTTGTGAAATAATTAAACAATGAAATTAAAAAAAAAAAGAGGAAATGAAGCTGGAAATCCAACATTGATTAATTTGCATACAGGTCATGATAAACTTTAGCAGGTAAGAGACGTAAACACCTGTAAATTAATTTATTCTTTTGTTTACAAGACTATGAGTGTCATGTAGTAAGTCGACTGATAAAAAATGGTCTTTGTTGTCATCTCTTACACGAGGTCAAGATGAAACGAGTACCAGTGACCTCCTCAGCATCACCAACACTCAGTACAAGTAATCACACAGGGGGTATATTTCTCTCACTAACTCACTACAAAACTGTATTGTACCTAAGGCGACAACCTGACTGAGTAAAGTGATAAATTCTGATAAAACTGTGTAAGTGCAAAAGAAAAATTGTGTGTACTGAACGAGACAACAAGTGTTTTTCTGGAGATTCATGAAATAAACTAATCCTAGGAACATGTAATATATATTATCGTGTGTTTGAGAATCGTGCCGGGGAACAAACAACGCTATCATGTAGACTCTGCTCTTATATGGACGACAAAGGTTACGCTAAGTGTCATGTTCGCAGTTGGTCTGTTGTGTCATAAAACAAGTGAAGGTCGGGGCGGTAAACAGCGACCCTCACACTCAAATGGGTTTTTCTCGAGGCTTTTGTTAGTTGTGGTGGTGGTGGCTCAGCATTCTTACAGTCAGTCTCGACGTGTCTAACAACCAAAGTTAAACTCCTTAAAGACTGATTGTAAGTCATATCCAGGAATTCCATCAAGGACAGACAATCCAAATAATTTATTGGAATATTTCTGTATTCAGTAATGCAGAATTTAAGGCAAAAGCATGAAACATAATTTTCCTCCGTTCATACACATCATGAACGGTAAATCGGTAATGTATAGTCACCTGCATTTATACCTGGTACAGTGACTGGAGCGCTTGGTGAGATGTGGCAACTCTGCACTTGCTTACATCGCATCCAAGCTCCTGGAATTGCCCTAAGGAACCTCGCAATAGTAGCCAGACAAAGGCTGTTAGATAAGCCTTCCACAATGATGCCACATCTCACAAAACACCCCAGCCACTGTACCAGTTATAAGTGTAGGCGACTGTACATCAACTTGACATCCCTGGACCAACACAGATTCTGAATACACAAACGTATCTAACCTCAAGCAGATGTTCTCCTCTCCCCACCACCTATCACCTCGCTCTCTGATGTTGACAAAAACAGAAGACAATGTTCGTGATTAAGGAGAAGATTAACGCAGACTATAGTGATGAAGACAATGTTTATATTTACTCGATCTTGGTGAAGTTGATGTTTATATTACCTCGCCCTTGATGAAGACAATGTTTATATTTACTCGATCTTGGTGAAGTTGATGTTTATATTACCTCGCCCTTGATGAAGACAATGTTTCTAATTATTGAACTTGGAAGACAAAATTTATGTCTACCTGACCTTGATGAAGTCAATGTTTATATTTTATAATCACAGTTGAAAATAAAAATGAATATAATTTCATAACGCATTGAAGAACATAACTGATATGCTCTTATTAAACAAAGAAAAAGTAAACGCAACAACTAAGTAACAACACAAGAATTCGAGCAGTTTATCCGCGTAATAAAGACGGCGCGATTATTGATGATCTTTCAACACATTATTATTTCTTATAAATCCTTGTGAATATGCAAATCTTGATACCTTCTGGTTGATGATGATAGCACACTCGATAACTCCTAGCCACGATAACATCTTGGATATTCCTTTGATGAAGATAACATTATATTAGATACGCCACAATCAAAATAACACTTTAAGATTTGCCACACACAAGATAACACTTTAATATACGGTACAATGAAGATAACACTGTCTTAGGTACGCTATAATGAGGATAAATTAGATACACTATAATGAGCACAACACTGTCTTAGGTACGCTATAATGAAGATAACACTCTTAGATACGCTATAATGAGGATAACACTGTCTTAGATACGCTATAATGAAGATAAATAATGAAGTTATTAATATATTCAGGTCCACCGATAATCTTTAAAAATAACTCTCCTTACAATGAAAATGACGACTTTACGACGATGCTCAATCACAAATATCAATAACAAAAGCTAAAAAGAACATAATAACCTTACCTTCGTCTGTTATTCAAATCAATAACAAAAGCTACAAAATAACTTAAATAACCTTACCTTCGTCTCCATCTTTAGTCGAATTCCAGCGCGTGTGATTGGCCAGTCTGAGAAACAAAGCCAATGGTTAACTGACATGAGGGTTAATTATATGCAGTGTAGCATTATATACATCAAAAGCAAATGGAAGAATAAGGATTAGTATATTTTCATCAGTTGAGTATAATTATTTACATATTTTCATCAGTAGAGTATAATTATTTACATATTTTCATCAGTAGAGTATAATTATTTACATATTTTCATCAGTAGACTATAATTATTTACATATTTTCATCAGTAGACTATAATTATTTACATATTTTCATCAGTAGAGTATAATTATTTACACATTTTCATCAGTAGACTATAATTATTTACATATTTTCATCAATAAAGTATAATTATTTACATATTTTCATCAGTAGAGTATAATTATTTACATATTTTCATCAGTAGAGTATAATTATTTAAATATTTTCATCAGTAGAGTATAATTATTTAAATATTTTCATCAGTAGAGTATAATTATTTAAATATTTTCATCAGTAGAGTATAATTATTTACATATTTTCATCAGTAGAGTATAATTATTTACATATTTTCATCAGTAGACTATAATTATTTACATATTTTCATCAGTAGATTATAATTATTTACATATTTTCATCAGTAGAGTATAATTATTTACATATTTTCATCAGTAGAGTATAATTATTTACATATTTTCATCAGTAGAGTATAATTATTTACATATTTTCATCAGTAGAGTATAATTATTTACATATTTTCATCAGTAGACTATAATTATTTACATATTTTCATCAGTAGACTATAATTATTTACATATTTTCATCAGTAGAGTATAATTATTTACATATTTTCATCAGTAGACTATAATTATTTACATATTTTCATCAGTAGACTATAATTATTTACATATTTTCATCAGTAGAGTATAATTATTTACATATTTTCATCAGTAGAGTATAATTATTTACATATTTTCATCAGTAGAGTATAATTATTTACATATTTTCATCAGTAGACTATAATTATTTACATATTTTCATCAGTAGAGTATAATTATTTACATATTTTCATCAGTAGACTATAATTATTTGCATATTTTCATCAGTAGAGTATAATTATTTACATATTTTCATCAGTAGAGTATAATTATTTACATATTTTCATCAGTAGAGTATAATTATTTACATATTTTCATCAGTAGAGTATAATTATTTACATATTTTCATCAATAGAGTATAATTATTTACATATTATTCATCAGTAGAGTATAATTATTTACATATTTTCATCAGTAGAGTATAATTATTTACATATTTTCATCAGTAGAGTATAATTATTTACATATTTTCATCAGTAGAGTATAATTATTTACATATTTTCATCAGTAGAGTATAATTATTTACATATTTTCATCAGGAGTATAATTATTTACATATTTTCATCAGTAGAGTATAATTATTTACATATTTTCATCAGTAGACTATAATTATTTACATATTTTCATCAGTTGTGTTTATTCTATATTTTTTGTTTATTTTATTATGGTGTAAATTAGAGCATCTGTGTCATTTACAAGTTCTAGAATTATTTATTTTTTAGCATCAGATTTCAAAACGTCGATTTTAATAGTCGTTAAGTATTGGTTAAATCTGCTTGTTGTTGCCCAGATGTGTTGGAATGAGGTGGAAGTTGCCAAGAGCTGAGAGAGTTGCCATGAGCTGAGAGTTTTGCCATGAGCTGAGAGAGTTACCATGAGTTGAGAGATTTACCATGAGCAGAGAGTTTTGCCATGAGCTGAGAGAGTTTTGTCATGAGCTGAGAGAGTTACCGTGAGCTGAGAGAGTCGAGTCACCAAAGCTACACACAACACAAACACACATTACAAAAGCCTTGGCCGGTTAACATGCTAATTCAAACAAAAGCTTTTATATTTATTTATTTCCCCCCCCCCTCATCTGGTTGAAGGAGTGGAATGACGTCAGTGAACTTCGTAATAACTCTCTTTAAGGGGAAGAGTTAAGACTTCTAATCTGGGTGTTGTCTGCTGACACACACACACACACACGACTAACACTGCAGCTAAGAGTGATCACAGGCGTCTCTTTATGACTCAGATGAACATAAGTCTACACCAGGATGACAACCAACATATCTCTCTCTGTCTCCACACCATACACAATATCTCTCTCAGTCTCCACACCATACACAATATGTCTCTCAGTCTCCACACCATACACAATATCTCTCTCAGTCTCCACACCATACACAATATCTCTCTCAGTCTCCACACCATACACAATATCTCTCTCAGTCTCCACACCATACACAATATCTCTCTCTGTCTCCACACCATAGACAATATCTCTCTCAGTCTCCACACCATAGACAATATCTCTCTCAGTCTCCACACCATACACAATATCTCTCTCAGTCTCCACACCATACACAATATCTCTCTCAGTCTCCACACCATACACAATATGTCTCTCAGTCTCCACACCATACACAATATCTCTCTCAGTCTCCACACCATACACAATATCTCTCTCAGTCTCCACACCATACACAATATCTCTCTCAGTCTCCACACCATACACAATATCTCTCTCTGTCTCCACACCATACACAATATCTCTCTCAGTCTCCACACCATACACAATATCTCTCTCAGTCTCCACACCATACACAATATCTCTCTCAGTCTCCACACCATACACAATATCTCTCTCAGTCTCCACACCATACACAATATCTCTCTCATTCTCCACACCATACACAATATATCTCTCAGTCTCCACACCATACACAATATATCTCTCAGTCTCCACACCATACACAATATCAACAACAACTCTGTCTCCTTCATCTTTCTCAAACGACTTCCATCTTGCTGACAACTTTACGATTTTAATTTTTTTTGTCTTCTTCATCTCGCTGTAACATTAAGTAAGTGATATGTATACTTTACTGTGATAGATTTAAGTGAGTTCTAAGACACTTATATAGTCCTACCAGTAATGTAAGGGACTTGTAAATATAAGTGACGGGTTATATTTATTTAATTATTAAAGTGGATTATGATGTTTAGTTGTGGAGATAATTTAAAAACAGGTTAGGAGTACTTGGGTGATAAATGACATGTGGTAAGTAAAGGCAGCGTTCACTAATAAGGGGTTGGGAGGGGGTTGTAGGCAGGTCACCCCTCCATGGTGTAGGTGGAGGCAGCTCACCCCTCCATGGTGTAGGTGGAGGCAGGTCACCCCTCCATGGTGTAGGTGGAGGCAGCTCACCCCTCCATGGTGTAGGTGGAGGCAGCTAACCCCTCCATGGTGTAAGACTGTAGGTGGAGGCAGCTCACCTCTCCATGGTGTAAGACTGTAGGTGGAGGCAGCTCACCTCTCCATGGTGTAAGACTGTAGGTGGAGGCAGGCCTCACCTCCATGGTGTAGGTGGAGGCAGGTCACCCTCCATGGTGTGGGTGGAGCAGCTCACCCTCCATGGTGTAGGTGGAGGCAGGCCACCCCTCCATGGTGTGTGGTGGAGGCAGCTCACCTCCATGGTGTAGGTGGGAGGCAGCCTACCTCCATGGTGTAAGACTGTAGGTGGAGGCAGCCTACCTCTCCATGGTGTAAGACTGTAGGTGGAGGCAGCTAACCCCTCCATGGTGTAAGACTGTAGGTGGAGGCAGCTCACCCTCCATGGTGTAGGTGGAGGCAGCCAACCCTCCATGGTGTAAGACTGTAGGTGGAGGCAGCTCACCTCCTCCATGGTGTAAGACTGTAGGTGGAGGCAGCTCACCTCTCCATGGTGTAAGACTGTAGGTGGAGGCAGCTCACCTCTCCATGGTGTAAGACTGTAGGTGGAGGCAGCTCACCTCTCCATGGTGTAAGACTGTAGGTGGAGGCAGCTAACCCCTCCATGGTGTAAGACTGTAGGTGGAGGCAGCTCACCTCTCCATGGTGTAAGACTGTAGGTGGAGGCAGCTCACCTCTCCATGGTGTAAGACTGTAGGTGGAGGCAGCTAACCCCTCCATGTTAAATCCACCGGAGGCTATTCTCACCCTTCACTGTCCACTGATACAAAAACTCATCATTTCTACCTGTGTGTCAACCTGTATCAATTAAGACGCCTCATCAGGGTGTTGTTAGTCCGGTGCACCTCTTGGTTTAATATCCCCCCTCAGGGACCTCCCCCATCATCCCTATCACTTCCATCCTATTTCACCTCCCTCTCACCCTTACACCCCTCTCATCCTTACACCCCCTATCACCTTCAAACCCCCTCTCACCTTCCCACAATCCCCTCTCACCCTCAAACCCCCTCTCACCCTCAAACCCCTACTTACCCCTTGAATGAGCTATACCAACCCTCTCTACCTCTCAACCTCCTTCCCAAACTCTAGCATCTACCTACCTGTAATCACATAGGTAAATATATTTATCAAGAAAGTATAAAATGTTTTGATTTAAGACTCATTTACGAGTCTTTAATATCAAGACTCACACAAGACAACGCCATAAGCACCTCGCCTCAAGGCTCTCGCACTTCTGGTTTAAATTCCAGCAGCAACCTTCGTCCGGCCACACTGTTACACTCGCCCCGGGATCTGGTTGGGGTGGAGGAGGCAAAATCGACGGAAGTTGTAAATTACAGGGTAGAGGACACGTTTAGTTAAGGGAGTATCAGTAGAAGGCTGTTACCAAGGATGAAGTGTCAGACTGTCAGCCGTGGGTCAAGATTGTCAGCTGTGGGGTCAAGTATGTCAGCTGTGGGTCAAGTTTGTTAGTTGTGGGTCAAGTATATCAGCTGTGGGTCAAGTATGTTAGCTGTGGGTCAAGTATGTCAGCTGTGGGTCAAGTATGTCAGCTATGGGTCAAGTATATCAGCAGGTCAAGTATATCAGCTGTGGGTCAAGTATGTCAGCCGTGGGTCAAGTATGTCAGCTGTGGGTCAAGTATGTCAGCTGTGGGTCAAGTATATCAGCTGTGTGTCAAGTATGTCAGCTGTTGAGCAAGTTTGTCAACTGTGGGTCAAGTATGTCAGCTGTGGGTCAAGTTTGTCAACTGTGGGTCAAGTATGTCAGCTGTGGGTCATATTTGTTAGTTGTGGGTCAAGTACATCAGCTGTGGGTCAATTATATCAGCTGTGGGTCAAGTATGTCAGCTATGGGTCAAGTATGTCAGCTATGGGTCAAGTATGTCAGCTATGGGTCAAGTATGTCAGCTATGGGTCAAATATGTCAGCCGTGGGGCAAGTATGTCAGCCGTGGGGCAAGTATGTCAGCCGTGGGGCAAGTATGTCAGCCGTGGGGCAAGTGTGTCAGCCATATGTCAAGTTATGCGTCAGGAGTGTTAATAATTATCATTAATGTTAAGTTTATGTTATTAGTAGTGGCAGTGATGTCAGTCATTTGTCAGTTATGTCAGTCATGTGTCAGTCATGTCAGTCAACGTGTCAGTTATGTAAATTGTGTGTCAAGTATGTCAGTCATGTGTCAGTTATGTCAGTCACGTATCAAGTATGTCAGTCACGTGTCAAGTATGTCAGCCACGTGTCAAGTATGTCAGCCATGTGTCAAGTATGTCAGCCATGTGTCAAGTATGTCAACCATGTGTCAAGTATGTCAGCCATGCGTCAGTTATGTCAGTCATGTGTCAGTTATGTAAGTTGTGTCAAGTAAGTCAGCCATGTGTCAAGTATGTCAGCCATGTGTCAAGTCGTCAAGTGTCATGTGTCAAGTATGTCAGCCATGTGTCAAGTAAGTCAGGCATGTGTCAAGCATGTCAGCCATGTGTCAGTTATGTCAGTCATGTGTCAGTTATGTAAGTTGTGTCAAGTAAGTCAGCCATGTGTCAAGTATGTCAGCCATGTGTCAAGTATGTCAGCCATGTGTCAAGTATGTCAATCATGTGTCAAGTATGTCAGCCATGTGTCAAGTATGTCAGCCATGTGTCAAGTATGTCAATCATGTGTCAAGTATGTCAGTCATGTGTCAAGTGTGTCAGCTGTTCATGTGAGGTCACCTTATAGCAGCTGTCCTCAAAGATACAGGTCACTCCACCGCACCTGTCACAGTACAGGTCACCCTTGCAGCACCTGTTTGTGTGTTCAGGTGGCTCGGGGCGCTGCGGGTTGGGGCGGGAGGGAGGAGTTTTTGTGATGGTGTGGGCGACCTTGACTCAGTTCTGGTTGTCCCAGCACAAAGGAACGTTTTCCTCCAGTCGGGAGCACCCACCCCACCACCACCTCCTCCCCCTTCCTCACTCATTTAGCCTCTCTCTGTTTCAAATTCCCCCCCCCCCCCCCCCCCACCTTCTCCTCCTTCTAACTCGTTCAGCCTCATCTTGCTTCCTCCTCCTCTTTCTCCTCCTCCCTCTGTCTCTCTCTCTCTCTCTCTCTCTTTGTTGTTCACTGCTCAAGTTTACGTAATCAAGACCCTCCATCAATCGCCTTCAGTGTTTACAAGATTCAAGTCTTCTTTGACAACTTTTAACAGCACATCTTCAGGATCCATCATTGCTATTAATTAAAATATTAACGATACCAAAGCGTTTATAAGTGTCTTTACATGTGTGTTAAGTTAATACCTTCATCTGATAAATCGGTTTTCTTTCTCTTTAATCGCGTAAGATGACATAGAGAAGGTTATCAAAAGCTTCCATATTGCACAAGACGCCGGAGGTTGTTGTGATGTGACCCTGAGGAGGAAAGATGAACAAAAACGAAGAAAAAAACAAATAAAAACAGGGGAGAGAGAGAGAGAGTCCTAAGTTGCACAATGGACGGCTAAATAAGTTATGATTCAGGAAGTTAATGGAACAACTTTTGATGATCCCGTGCCAGTAACCAGCCACTGAGTTATCCACGACCCTCACCTCCTACAGTGACAGACACTCAGGAGAGGCGAGGCTGAGCGAGAGACCGTCATGCACGACTGTCATTTAATTCAAGTCAGATCATTTATTAAGACAGAACATCACAGGTACAATGATCCCTCAGAGACAATGCTGTATCGTATGAGGCGGCATCAACTGTGACCCGTCTGTATGATCATGTTAATTACGGTTTGTATTGAGGAACAAAGGCCAAGTATGCCCCCGGATATAACACTGATCTATGACATATAAAACATAATTATTAACACTTAGGGTAATATTCAACTTGTTTCAAATTCTTTTAAAAGTACACAAAAAATCTGATGAAAATTATTACGACATTCCTCCTAATTTAAGACCTGATTTTATTAAACATTCTACAGGTTGGAACAGTTGGTAGCTCTTATGGTCTCTGTACCAGTTTTGTTCAGTGACTTTATGTAGGAAATTTATAATAGTTACATAAATCAAATAACCATACAAAAATTATCTTATGTAAATGATAGTGACGAATATTATGGTAGCTTAGTGCGCTGTAGGTAACGTTAAATAGATACTGAATACTACCTGGCT
>NW_024740180.1:0-13259 GCF_018991925.1 Homarus americanus | reverse complement strand
ACTGTACCTGTGTTGACCCTCAAGGTGTGACTGTACCTGTGTTGACCCTCAAGGTGTACTGTACCTGTGTTGACCCTCAAGGTGTACTGTACCTGTGTTGACCCTCAAGGTGTACTGTACCTGTGTTGACCCTCAAGGTGTACTGTACCTGTGTTGACCCTCAAGGTGTACTGTACCTGTGTTGACCCTCAAGGTGTACTGTACCTGTGTGTACCCTCAAGGTGTACTGTACCTGTGTTGACCCTCAAGGTGTACTGTACCTGTGTGTACCCTCAAGGTGTACTGTACCTGTGTGGACCCAAATAAACACCATTTTCTCTCACCTCTCACCATAAATTACTTCACATTACCTTGAGACGAAGGTAATCAACATACTATTAAGATGATAGAGTGTCGCGAATACATTACTACGTGGATCAGGGGAAGATATGTTGTAATATATTCTGGGAGGTTTTAATATTATCCTCGGTGAAAAATACTGTTTTTGTAGGGGGGTGATTATTTTTTATTAGATTTTTGGTTATTATTATTATTATTATTATTATTATTATTATTATTATTATTATTATTATTATTATTATTATTATTATTATTATTATTATTATTATTATTATTATTATTATTATTATTATTTGGGGATATTTTTTTTCAACTCAATTTACATTTGTCTCAAATATTTTTTAAGGGTATTTTAAAGATATGAAGAGATTAACTGGTATATTATCCTCTCTCAAATGGACTTAATCATTTATGAAGAGTTATTATGTTAAGACCGTACAGGTGAGAATAATGACTTGGACAGGTAATAATGACCTTCAGGTGACCTTTAATTCTTATTGATACTCTGGAGAAAATTAACGCTGGACTTACGAATAATTTGAAGTATATGGATAATTTATTGTTTTTATTTAGTTGTAAGGAAATAATGGTTGGTGTGTTGTGGTTTCGTTACGTGTTTGTGTAGGGAAGATATCGTGTTTGTGTCTTAGAGGTTTGTGAAGAGTGTTTTGTTGGTGTATCAGAGATGAGCTGATGTATAAGATTATTGTTGGTTGTTACCTAATCCCTCCCACACACCTTCCCCCACACCCTCCCACACACCCTTCCACACACCCCTCCCACACACTCCCTCCACACACTCCCTCCCACACACCCCCCACACACCCTCCCACACACCCCTTCCACACACCCCTTTCCACACACCCCTTCCACACACCCTCCCACACACCCTCCCACACACCCCTTCCACACCCCTTCCACACACCCCCCCACACACCCTTCCACACACACCTCCCCCCCCCCACCTCCTCCCACACACCCCTTCCCACACCCCCCACACACCCTCCCACACACCCTCCCCACACCCCTCCACACACCCTTCCACACACCCCCCACACCCCTTCCACACACCCTTCCCCACCCCTTCCACACACCCCTCCACACACCCCTCCCACACACCTCCCCACACACCCTCCCACACACCCCTTCCACACACCCTCCCACACACCCCTCCCACACACCCTCCCACACACCCCTCCCACACACCCTTCCACACACCTCCCACACCCCTCCCACACTCCCTCCCACACACCCTGGCATCCCTGTTACGCCTTCTTACATAACATCACCATCCCCGCCCATGCTCCTCCACGCTCCTTGCCAAACTCTCACCCACACTCTTCCAGGAGTCCTTGCTACTCATCCTCACAGCCCACACCTCACGCCCCAACACAGCAGCCTACGCCGTCATATCCACACCGCCACACCCCTGCCCACTCTCTCGACACCCCCACCACGACGTCACCCCCACCCACGGCGTCACACCCCTACTCACTCCCCCACCTACTACCCCACTCACGCTCCCACACCTCACCCTGTGCTTCACACCCCACCCGCGCCACCCACACCCCCCACCCACCCCACCCACCCCCACCCGCGCCCCCACATAAGACAGAGCCAACACCACCCCATCCTTCAGGTCGCTTCATGCCTCCTGTTGAGGTCGGATGGGATGCCTCATTTGCTCACCAAAGGGCGACTTATCAGCCTAACGCAAAATGGCACGTCAATATATCTGAAGACGCCCGCCCTTGAATTATCCTGTAGCGAAGGGGGTGGGGAGGTGGTCAGGAGATGGGCGAGGTGGGCTAGGGGGTTGGTGGGAGGTGGGGTGGGGGAGGTGGGCTAGGGGTGGGGAGGTGGGCTAGGGGGTGGAAGAGGTGGGCTAGGGGTGGGGAAGGTGGGCTAGGGGTTGGTGGGAGGTGGGCTAGGGGGTTGTGGAGATATGGAGGGTAAAAAGAAGCAGGTTTTCAATGGCACACAAATCAAGATTCTTGTGGATGGTGGAAGGATGTTGGTGTTGATGATGGTGGTTGATGGTGATGGTGGTGTGAATAGTGGTTGATGGTGATGGTGGTGTGAATAGTGGTTGATGATAGTGAAAAACGTGTTGGATTAGCCACTAGGTGATACTCACAGTTGGTACAATTTTGTATTTATTGCGAGACCTGATTCCTGCCACCACACTCTGATTAGACTAAAGAGGATGAACAAGGATCAGTAGTGTTCGCTGGTCTGGTCACCGAGGAACGTCAGCACTCTCCACACCAACACCTCCCCCACCCACCCCACCTCCCTCCACACCAACCCACACCTCCCTCCACCACACACCTCCCCCTCCACACCAACACCCACCTCCCCTCCACACCACCACCCACACCTCCCCAACCACTCGTAGTAGCATCTCCACCCCGTCCACACACACACACACACACACACACACACACACACACGCTGTTCTCAAATCCTCCCGACTGCTGATGTTTGAAAGCTGTCTCAGCCACCACGTCTGAAAAGCTCACTCGTCTTGGGTAGTGGAAGGACGTTGTAGACTGCCAGGGTTTCTAAGGTCTGTTCCCGATACAATGGTCAACCCCTATCCTGTTCTTCTCTATCTGCACTGGGGAGGTGATAAGAGTCACGGGGGTGGAGTAGTGTGTGCTAGCTGGTAGGCTCAGACCTGCCCTCTCTCTCTTCTCTCTCTCTCTCTCTCTCTCTCTCTCTCTCTCTCTCTCTCTGCTGTCGCCTCACGCGTCGTCTGTGGTAAAGTACAAAGACCAATCACGCAAAGTTCAAAATGTCCAATCCCAGAAACAATCCAATCCTTAGTAATATGTTTTGAACTTTAACCTGAATCCTCTTATTTTTACTGGCAAAACAATCATTCATATGAAGTCGTGTGTGATATATCGCCTCCCTACGACCCCTCTGTTATCTTAAGTCTCGTGTGTGTGATATAGCCTCTGACCCCTCTGTTATCTTAAGTCTCGTGTGTGTGATATATCGCCTCCCTACGACCCCTCTGTTATCTTAAGTCTCTGTGTGTGTGATATATCGCTTCCTACGACCCCTCTGTTATCTTAAGTCTCGTGTGTGTGATATATCGCCTCCCTCGACCCCCTCTGTTATCTTAAGTCTCGTGTGTGTGATATATCGCCTCCCTACGACCCCTCTGTTATCTTAAGTCTCTGTGTGTGTGATATATCGCCTCCCTACGACCCCTCTGTTATCTTAAGTCTCGTGTGTGTGATATATCGCCTCCCTACGACCCTCTGTTATCTTAAGTCTCGTGTGTGTGATATATCGCTTCCTACTGACCCCTCTGTTATCTTAAGTCTCGTGTGTGTGATATCGCCTCCCTATGACCCCTCTGTTATCTTAAGTCTCGTTGTGATATATATCGCCTCCTATGACCCCTCTGTTATCTTAAGTCTCGTGTGTGTGATATATCGCCTCCCTACGACCCCTCTGTTATCTTAGGTCTCGTGTGTGTGATATCGCCTCCCTACGACCCCTCTGTTATCTTAAGTCTCGTGTGTGTGATATATCCCTCCTCCTACGACCCTCTGTTATCTTAAGTCTCGTGTGTGTGTGATATATCGCCTCCTATGACCCTCTGTTATCTTAAGTCTCGTGTGTGGATATATCCCTCCCTACGACCCCTCTGTTATCTTAAGTCTCGTGTGTGTGATATATCGCCTCCCTATGACCCCTCTGTTATCCTTAAGTCTCGTGTGTGTGATATATCGCCCCTACGACCCCTCTGTTATCTTAAGTCTCGTGTGTGTGTGATATATCGCCTCCCTAACCCCTCTGTTATCTTAAGTCTCGTGTGTGTGATATATCGCCTCCTGACCCCTCTGTTATCTTAAGTCTCGTGTGTGTGATATATCGCCTCCCTATGACCCCTCTGTTATCTTAAGTCTCGTGTGTGTGATATATCGCCTCCCTACGACCCCTCTGTTATCTTAAGTCTCGTGTGTGTGATATATCGCCTCCCTACGACCCCTCTGTTATCTTAAGTCTCGTGTGTGTGATATCACTTCCCCACGACCAGGCAATATCACCCCCCTACTTGGCCTCCTCATAACCCTAGTCATAACTACTACAACACATAAACAACCCTAGCGAGTTATAACCTATTCATAGTTGTGTTTTACTGCCCACTAAAAAAAAATCTCTTACCGGCCTTCAATTTCTGGGCCGTCAGCCGTGAGTGGCGTTCTTGTCTGTTGATGTCTGTGAGTGTCTGGCGTTGGTGTCTGTGAGTGTCTGGCGTTGGTGTCTGTGAGTGTCTGTTGGTGTCCTCTCTGTTGATGGATGGTGCGGTGGTTGAGTGGATACAGAGCTCACTTCCTCTCCTGATGATCGGTGGTTCGATCCTGGGGCATTTTAAGTCCCCACAGCTATAAATAAGACAAGGTGGTCGAGTAGTGTTGGTGCTTCCTTGTGTACCTACGACTTAATATAATTATGATGTACAGATGCTAAAAAAAAGCTATCTGTACTTGGGGTGATCGATGAATGTCAGAATGAACACTGTGACTCCAGTTGTCTCAGGAGGTTGTCAAAATCCTTCTTCCATTGTGTTATATTGTTTAACATAATTTTTGTAAAGTTAGTTTTTTGATCGTTGAAAATGGGTTACTTTTTTCTCTTTAAAATATTGGATTATTAAATATGCGATTTTTTTATGGATTATTTTTAGGTATATATTTTTTTCGCTTTAATTACTGTATATTGGCTTTTGTTATGATTGTTTTACATAATTTACTACATTCTTTATTGTAATTTATTGCTTATTATTTTCTTCTCCTGTGTTCAATTTATTTTGGTTCGGAACATGTTATAGAAAATAGCTTAAAATATTAAATAGGTTTTCTTTTGTTTTATTTTCATTTTGTATTGACTCAGTTGTTGACGTTATAATCAATACCATAGTGAAGGCGAGTACGGTAACAATGTATTCAAATGACTGTAAACAAACACACACGAGGACACACACACACACACACACACACGACGACACACACACACACACGAGGACACACACACACCATTGTATATTAAAAACCTTGAATTTTAGATCAAAACATGATATTAATGAAGACATATATACATACATACATACATACATACATACATACATACATACATACATACATACATATATACATACATACATACTCCCTCTTGCCCCGATGAGGCACCTGCACTCCCATCAATACACCTGTACCCCATCAATACACCTGTACCCCATCAATACACCTGCACTCCCATCAATACACCTGTACCCCATCAATACACCTGCACTCCCATCAATACACCTGTGCCCCATCAATACACCTGCCCTCATCAATCACATATGCCCATCAATACACCTGTGCCCCATTAAAACACCTGTGCCCTCATCAATACACCTGCACCCCATCAATACACCTGCACCCATCAATACCTGTGCCCTCATCAATACACCTGTGCCCCATCAATGCACCTGCCCTCATCGATGCACCTGTGCCCATCGATGCACCTGCACCTCATCAATACACCCTGTCCTATCAATGCACCTGTACCCCATCAATACACCTGTACCCCGTTAATGCACCCCACCCCATCAATGCCTCAGTAGCACTTCAAAACATAATAGCATCGTCCAATAGCATAGCACGTCAGTAGCATAGCACCGTCGTTAGCATGGCATCGTCAGAGCGCACGAAATCAGTACATGAGCACGTCAGTCGCATGTTCACAAATCGGTGCAGCATTTTAACTCAAATTGTCAGTAGCACAAATCGGCGGCATGGTGGCACGATCGTTGACATGTTAGATCGGTGCGCATGGGCACGTCATTGCCAAAAACACAACATGCATCGTCACATGGCATCGGTGGCACGATCTCATGGTGAACCCCACAAATCATTCGCAAAAAATCATCATATTTTACATCATTGCCAAAAAGTCAGTGCGAATATTGTGCAAATCAGTGCCAAAAAATCGTCGATGAAAACATCAAATCGTCTTGCCGTGCTTTGAATTAAAGACCAATATCGTCAATGCCAACTTCCGTCAGTGCACAAACCCTTCACATGCGCATATTGCATCGTCGATAGCATAAACACCGTCATTCACATAGCATCGTCAAACCAAAGGCAAATCGATTAACATAACATCGTCATTAGCATGGTAACAATCAAGCACAATTTTAAAATCAGTGCGCAATGGCACGTTGATGGCACCAACACGTCGGTGGCATGGCACGTCAGAAGACATAAAAATCGTCAAGGCATACACGTCAGTCGAATAGCACTCAGACCATCGATCAGCCAATCGGCATTAAAAAATCAGTGCAATTGAAAAGTCAGCATATAGCACAAATCCGTACATGACCTTTTGAAATCACCGCAAAAACACCAAAAAAACAACAACAACAAACACCAAAAAACACCAAACAAACACAACAAAACCAAACAAACACAACCAAACAAAACCAAACACAAACACAAAAATCAAAACACCTACCCTCATCAATACCTGCACCCCATCAATACACCTGTACCCTTCCTCCACACCCGCCTCACCTGTCTAATTAAAGAAACGATGAATGTTAATTTAGTGCCGTGTGTCTGGTCAGGTTCTCTCAGGTAGGCAGCTCCAGGAATGGCAATTTGTCCTCCCTTAGCGGTAAAAGGTTATAGGTACGTCTCTCTGCCTCTCTTCTCAATTGTGAGAACTAATTGGATCCCTGATGGTCAGTCGTGTTGAATTGCATGTGAATGATAAATGTGTGTGTGTGTGTGTGTGTGTGTGTGTGTGTGTGTGTGTGTGTGTGTGTGTGTGGTGAGTGAGTGTGGTGTGTGTGTGCAATTTTTAGAGTTAGTACGAGAGTGAACATAATAGATAGATCCTCCTCAACAGCAACTCTCTCTCTCTCTCTCTCTCTCTCTCTCTCTCTCTCTCTCTCTCTCTCTCTCTCTCTCTCTCTCTCTCTCTCTCTCTCTCTCTCTCTCTCTCTTCTCTCTCTCATCACCAGGTATAATGCACTGTACATCAACAACAATAACAACCACCTCCATTGTTGTCTCTACCTACATTAGCAAATCCTATCTCAGTGTAATTAAAGTGAGGATTATATACTCCGAGGCCCCCTTCCCTCCCTCACACACACACACACACACACACACACACACACACACGCTCAGGGTATCTGTCAGCAGAGCTATATTATGGAGGCATTTTGCTGGCTGTAATAATTAGTAGAGAATTCCGATAGCAATCGACATTTTCAGTTAGTCTCAGTAACAGCGAGGAAATGTTGCAGCTCTCTGGTCAAGTGTTACCAACCCAAACCCTAACCCCTAACCTAACCTAACCTAACCTAACCTAACCTAGCAAACCCTACCAAGCCTAACCTAACCTAACCCTCAACACAACCTAACCTAACCTAACCTAACCTAACTAACCTAACACAACTAGCCTCTACCCTAACCTAACCTAACCCTACCCTATAACCTAACATTTGGGTATAAGACAGTGAAAGGTTTGAAAATTTCCCCAAACAGGAAAGACAGAGATGGAAGGAATGGAAGGAAGGAAGGAAAGAAAGAAGGAAGGAAGGATTGAAGGAAGGAATGTAGAAGTAGGAATGAAGGAATGAAGGAAGGAATGAAGGGAGAGGAATGAAGGAAGGGAATGAAAGTAGGAATGAAGGAATGAAGAAGGAATGAAGGAAGGAATAGAAAGCAGTGGAGTGAGGGTATGTGTGTGGTGACACCCCCGTGGAGTGCTTATTCTCTATATAGGGAGGAAGGAGAAAAGGGAATGAAAAAGGAGGAAAATGAGGGAAGAGGAGGAGGAGAAAAGACGGAGTAGGACGAGGAAATGTAAGAGGAGATAAGTAAATAGAAAGGAGGGAGAATAGGAGGAAAGGAAGAAAAATAAGAAGAGAGATAAATGGATAATTAGGGAGGCAAATGAGAGGAAGGAGAGGAGAAGAAGAGGGTAATAAGAGGAGGAAACGGAGGGAAGAAAATTGAAGAAGAGGAAAAACGAAGAAAAAACGGAAGGAGAAATAGAAAAGAGTAAGAGGGAAAGATTAACTAGCCCAGGAGGAGGAGGAGGGGGAGGGGGAGCTGTCTCTCTTTTGTCCAAAGTTAACAGGTTGTGGGTCAGTGGCGTAACTTACCTCACGCGTTGAAGTGTTAACTGGTTCAGATTGTTGCCTCTGTCTTGGTGTTAACTTCTGGGAGGCTTAACTCACCTCAGGTACTCAGGTTTGATTTGTAATTACTAAACCATAACTGGATCATGTGAAGATAAGCCGTCGGCTTACAGTACCTGATGAGTTAAAACACGTAATCTAGACTAGCCTAACCTAACCTAACCTAAACATAACACTGTCCTAATCTAACCTAACCTACCTAACCCTGCAACAAATGCTCCAACAACAACAACAATAATAGCAAAAGCAAGAACACAAAAACAAAAGCATTATTAACAGCTAAAATTTACAACAAAATTACAACCAACAACAACAACAAGACTATCAAAATAACAATAACAACAATATAGACTTGTTTTGTGACGACTTTTAAAACCAAGAATATTGACGTCAGTGCCAAGGGGGTGGGGAGTGCCAGGGAGGTGAGAGGTGGGAGAGTGCCAGGAGAGTGCCAGGAGAGTGCAGGGGGGAAGTGCCAGGAGGTGCCAGGGGAGGAGAGTGCCAGGGGAGGAGAGTGCCAGAGAGTGCGAGGGGGAGAAAAGGGAGGTGCCAGGGGAGGTGCCAGAGAGTGCCAGGGGAGAGTGCCAGGGGGGAGGAGAGGTGCCGGAGGCAGGGGGGAGAGTGCCAGGCAGTGGGAGGTGCCAGGCAGGGGAGAGTACCAGGCGGGGAGGTGCCAGGCAGTGGGAGGTGCCGGGCGGGTAGGAGGTGCCAGGCAGGTGAGGAGGTGCCAGGCGGGGTGAGGAGGTGCCAGGCAGGGGGTAGGAGGTGCCAGGCAGGGGAGTGCCAGGCGAGGGTGGGAGTGCCGGGCGAGGTGAGGAGGTGCCAGGCGAGGGGTGGAGGTGCCAGGCGGGGAGGAGGTGCCAGGCGAGGGTAGGAGGTGCCAGGCAGGTGGGAGGTGCCAGGCGAGGTGAGGAGGTGCCAGGCGAGGGTGAGGAGGTGCCAGGCAGGGGTGGGAGGTGCCAGGCCGGGGAGGAGTGCCAGGCGAGGTAGGAGGTGCCAGACGAGGTGGGAGAGTGCCAGGCGGGGAGGAGAGTGCCAGGCGAGGTGAGGAGAGTGCCAGGCAGGCAGGGTGGGAGGTGCCAGGCAGGGGTGGGAGGTGCCAGGCGGGGGAGGAGTGCCGGGCAGGGGGTAGGAGGTGCCAGGCGGGGTGGGAGAGTGCCAGGCGAGGGAGGAGAGTGCCAGGCGAGGGGTAGAGTGCCAGGCGAGGTAGGAGAGTGTGGCGAGGTAGGAGGTGCCAGGCAGGTGAGGTGAGCGAGGTAGGAGGTGCCAGGCGGAGAGGTGCCAGGCAGTGGAGTGCCAGGCGGAGTGCCGGGAGGAGAGTGCCAGGCGGAGAGTGCCAGGCAGGGGTAGAGTGCCAGGCGGGGAGGTGCCAGGCGAGAGAGAGTGCCAGGCAGGGTGGGAGGTGCCGGCAGGGAGGAGAGTGCCAGGCAGGGTAGGAGGTGCCAGGCGAGGTGGGAGGTGCCAGGCGGGGGGGAGTGCCAGGCGAGGGTGGGAGGTGCCAGGCGAGGTGGGAGGTGCCAGGCGGGGGTGGGAGGTGCCAGGCGAGGTGAGGAGGTGCCAGGCGGGGTGGGAGGTGCCAGGCGAGGGAGGAGAGTGCCAGGCGGGGGTAGGAGAGTGCCAGGCGGGGGTAGGAGGTGCCAGGCCGAGGGTAGGAGGGTGCCAGGCGGGGAGGAGGTGCCAGGCGGGGGAGGAGGTGCCAGGCGAGGGTAGGAGGTGCCAGGCAGTGGGAGAGTGCCAGGCGGGGAGGAGAGTGCCAGGCGGAGGAGAGTGCCAGGCGAGGTGGGAGGTGCAGGACGAGAGTGCCAGAGTGCCAGGCAGGGGAGGAGGTGCCAGGCGGGGAGGGAGTGCCAGGCAGGAGGAGTGCCAGGCGGTAGGAGAGTGCCAGGCGAGGTGGGAGGTGCCAGGCGAGGGAGGAGAGTGCCAGGCGGGGTAGGAGAGTGCCAGGGAGAGAGAGTGCCAGGCAGGTGAGAGTGCCAGCGAGGAAGAGTGCCAGGGGAGGAGGTGCCAGGCGAGGTGCCAGGCGAGGAGGAGTGCCAGGCAGGGAGAGTGCCAGGGGGGTAGGAGGTGCCAGGCGGGAGAGTGCCAGGCGGGGAGAGTGCCAGGCGGGAAGGAGGTGCCAGGCGGGGAGGAGAGTGCCAGGCGAGGAGGTGCCAGGCGAGGGAGGAGGTGCCAGGCGAGGAGGAGAGTGCCAGGCGAGGCCAGGAGAGTGCCAGGGGTAGGAGAGTGCCAGGCAGAGTGCCAGGCGAGGTGCCAGGCAGGGAGAGTGCCAGGCGGGGAGAATGCTGAGGGAGGGTAGGAGGTGCCAGGCGAGGGTAGGAGGTGCCAGGGAGGGAGTAGAGTGCCAGGCGAGGTGGGAGGTGCCAGGCGAGGAGGCAGGAGGTGCCAGGAGGGTAGGAGGTGCCGGGCAGGGAGTAGGAGAGTGCCAGGCGAGGGAGGGAGGAGTGCCGGGCGAGGGGAGGAGGTGCCAGGCGGGGTAGGAGAGTGCCAGGAGGAGAGTGCCAGGCGTCCTCTGACCTCCTGGTTCACCGACACTCCCAAAGTACAGCTCTGACACTACCAGGCCACACACCCTGACACTCCCATACAGCTCTGTCACTGGTACACCCCTCACACCCCCCAGGTACACCCTGACACTCCCAGGACACCTCCGACTCTCCCAGGTACACCTCAGACACACCCAGGTACACCTCTGACCTGCAGTACATCTCTGACCTGCCAGGCCACACCTCTGAAACACTCCCAGATGCTAAATGCCAATCTCATGTGTACACCCTGACCTCCCAGGTACACCCCTGAAGCAATCCCAGGTACACCTGACACTCCCAGGTACACCTCTGACACTCCAGGTACACCTCCGACACTCAGGCATCTCGACCTCCCAGTTACCCTGACACTCCAGGTACACCTCTGACACTCCCAGGTGCACCTCTGACCTCCCAGGTACACCTCCTACACCTCCCAGGTACACCACCTGACACTCCCAGGTACACCCTCTGACACACCCATGTGCCTCGTCTCCAGGTACACCTCTGACACTCCCAGGTACCGCCCCCAGCCTCCCAGGTACACCCCTGACCTCCCAGGTACTCCTGACCTCCCAGGTACACCTCAGACACTCCCAGGTACATTCTGACTCCAGGTACACCTCCGACACTTCCAGGTACACCTCTGGCCTCCCAGGTACACCAATGAGAACTCCCAAGTATACCACTGACACTCCCCAGGTACACCTCTGACACTCCCAGGTACACCTCTGGCCTCCCAGGTACACCTCTAATGCTCCAGGTACTCCTCTGACACTCCAGGTACAGCACTCCCAGGTACACCTCTGACACTCCCAGGTACACCATGACACTCCATGTACACCTCTGACACTCCCAGGTACAACTCTGACACTCCAGGTACTCCTCTGAGTGCTCCCAGGTACACCTCCTGACCTCCCAGGTACACCTCTGACACCTCCCAGGTCACCACCACTTACACTCCTAGGTACACCTCAGACACTCCCAGGTACACCTCTGATGCTCCCAAATACCTCAGACACTCCCAGGTGCACCTATGACACTCCAAGTACCCCCTGACCTCCCAGGTACACCCTGACCTCCCAGTTTCATCCGACCTCCCAGGTACACCTTGGAACCTCCCAGGTGCACCTCCTGACACTCCAGGTACACCTCTGACCTCCCAAGTATCCTCCTGACACTCCCAGGTACACCTCTGACCTCCCAGGTACACCTCCGACGCTCCAGGTACACCTCCGATACTCCAAGGTACCTCTGACACTCCCAGGTACACCTCTGACCTCCTGAACCTCTGACACTCCCAAGTACACCTCTGACACTCCCAGGTACACCTCAGACACTCCCAGGCCACACTTCTGACACACCCAGGTACACCTCCGATACTCCCAGGTACACCTATGGCCCCTTAGGTACACCTCTGACATGGTACCTGACCTCCCAGGTACACCTCTGACACTCCCAGGTACACCTCTGACACTCCCAGGTACACATCTGACACTCCCAGGTAAACCGCTGACACTGACAGTACACCAGACACTCCAGGTACACCTCAAACACTCCCGGGTACACACTGACACTCCAGGTACACCTCTGACACTCCCAGGTACACCTCTGACACTCCCAGGTACACCCCAGACCTCCCAGGTACACCCCCAGACACTCCCAGGTACCTTCTCACCTCCCAGGTACACCTCCGACACTCCCAGGTACACCTTGACACTTCAGGTACCTCTGACATTCAGACACCTCTGGTCTCCCAGGTACACCTCTGACACTCCCAGGTACACCTCCGACCTCCAGTGCACTCTCACCTCCAGTGGCCCACACTTCCAGGTGCACCTCTGGCCTCCCAGGTACTCTGACACTCCCAGGTACACCTCTGACACTCCCAGGTCACCTCTGACACACCCAGGTACACCTCCGATACTCCCAGGTACACCTCCTGACACTCCCAGGTACACCATGACCTCCCAGGTACACCCCTGACACTCCCAGGTATGCCTCTGACCTCCAGGTACACCTCAGACACTCCCAGGTACACCTCTGACACTTCCAGGTACACCTCCGACACTTCAGGTGCCTCCTGACCTCCAGGTACACCACTGAGACTCCCAGGTGCACCATCTGACACTCCAGGTACACCTCTGACACTCCCAGGTACACCTCCTGACACTCCCAGG
>NW_024740179.1:0-22967 GCF_018991925.1 Homarus americanus | reverse complement strand
CTAATTTTAGGTCCACATTTAAATCGCTAAAGAGTTGGTTAGACACTGAGTAAATCGTTGAAAATATATCCAATAACATGATCCTCTCTAATTCTGGACTTGTGGTATGAGTATAGGTTGTGTGTGAACGTGTTGGAACCACTTCCTAATAATTGTCAGTCAGTCAGTCAACATTCACCTAACCTCCAGGTACCTCACCTAACTTCCTGTAGCGTCACCGAACCTCACGAAATGTAACCCAATGTAGTTTATAATCTGTCCTAACATGACATAACATAACCACGCACTATATTACTTCGGTAAGAGTAATGAGTTTTAATACGCAAAGTTGCAGTTAGCATTCATTCATACATACATACATACATACATACATACATACATAACATGCTAGTGGCAGGGGGGATTGAAGTGAATTTTAGGAGGATAGAATAGGTGCAGTGGCTAAACAGCGCTTGCGTGAGGGACTTTAAGCAGCAACTCGCCTGGATGCGGCAGGATAGAGTCAGGTCAAGCGTCCGGTGCATGTTGGGTTCCGCCATGGTTTCTCAGTGTTTGGTCGGCTTGATTGTGTGTGTGTTGTTTTCTTGTTTGGAGGAAATGTCTTGGTATTCTTCTTCTTAGCTTGAAGTTGATTTTCTTCTAACTCTCCTCTTGTTGTTCGTCTTCCTCGTGTCTGCTATCATTCTGTAAAGACTCTATATATGTATGTAGGTATGAGTGAGTAACAGTTGCCGGTTACAGTGATACTTCATATTCGCTGGTGTTGTACTGTATGGCTTCGGTATTTCTTAATATACAAACGGCACCGTTAGGGGATTGAGGTATTTAAAAACCAGCCTACATTACTTATATATAGAAATAAATAATGTGGCTTGGACAATAATGACGACTACTCTCTCCTACCTTCCCCAAACAAGGGCTTTTCGAAAGTATACATTGGACAAAAATGACTTAGTACATCATACATTGGTGGTTTAACAAAAGCCCTCATTAGAGAAAGGTGAAGGAGCACACAGTGAACATACAGATTAATGTTTGCACGCGTAGATCATGTAAGGTGAGATGTTAAACACCAGACACGTAGTGTAGTAACTCCCTCACAGATGGCGTTATGAGGGGCCTGATGATGTAGCAGTTACCTTACAGATGGTGTTATGAGGAAATTCACATGATGATGCTGTAGCAAAACATTCACTACGTGGTGTCGTAGCATCTTGGGGACACCACGTGGTCGACATGACTCACTCATTCAAGTGGGTGAGGTGTGGTCCCAGGCCTCTCTATCGTGGAGTCTCAGGGGAAGTATAACCGGGTACCTGGGACCTCACTGTGTGAAGGTGGTTAGCTAGCTTGGGTAAGACTCAACTGCCGAGTTGTTTTTCACTGAGTTAAGCACTGTTCACCACTATTCATCACTGGTTCCATTCCTTTGCCAAATGAGATAGTACCTTATGGCAAGAACTTGTTGATAGTCAGGTGGGGAGGAGGGTTCAGGGGAGTGAGTTGGTATGGGCCAACATATAAATAATAATAATAATAATAATAATTAACGGTTTATTGAAAGAGCTTGGCAGCCAGAAGACTGAAAATATACAGTTACATATTTGGGGAATGGGTTACGAATTACAAATAATATACAAGTAACAGGAGTGACACAAATAAGACATATAATAACTAGCTGGGGAAAAGCTCAAACTACAGTTCATTTCAACATAGTGACAGTGCAAGGAGTAGTGTTTACTGGGAGTGAGTACACTGATTTATTACAAGTTATCGATAATTTTTACAATGGTTGGGACTGGGCTGTTCTTATAGCGATCAGTTCGTGCACGTATGGGCTGGATGCGGTTGTGGTGTCGAAGAGCAATTCTCGGACTAGGGATCTCAGATGGTAGTAGGAGCCGGTGTAGAAGCTTCTTACCAAATTGGCAGATGAGGTCGTGGTGATGGTCAGTGAGAGTCTAAAGGGTCGGTCAGTGTGTTGAGCGCTTCTGGATATGTGGAGTAGGAAGGGGAGAGAATAATCTTGCATGGCCTCTTTTGCACTTTTTCTAGGTGTTTACGTTGTGTGGCATTTAGGGAGGAAGACCAGGTGAGCTTGGGAAGTATGAATGTTGTGTAAACACTGAGGAGCTCGTGTGCAGGAACACCGAGGGACTTGAGTCGGCGTAGGAGGTGGAGACGGAAACTGGAGGATTTGATAACTTCACTGACGTGTGGTTTCTAATTTAGTTTGTTGTCTATGTTGACGCCGAGGAGCTTCGTGGAATCTAAAACCTGGAGTGTGTTCAGACCTAGAGTAATGGAAGGAGGTGGGACAATGTCGGAGGAGAGGTTGATGTGCATAACCATGGTTGTTGGTGGCCCAGTTTTGGAGACTGGTCAATAAATCCTGAAGGGCGGTACAGTTTGGAGCAGAATTGTTGACGCTGATCCCAATGGTGGAGTCGTCGACATATTTCCAGCGAGCAGGGGTTTCTCTTAGGGCATCATTGATGAGCATAAGGAAGCAGAGTGGTCCCATCTTGGTGCCTTGGGGGACGCCACAGGTGAGTGACTGAAAGGTGGAGACAGCCAGCCCCTCGGAAGCGTACAGCTTGGCGTCGGTCACTGAGGAAGTCTGTAAGCCATGGTATAATAAGACTGCTCCGAAGCCCGAGGTCAATAGCTTTGTTGATGATTATATTGTGGTCGACTAGGTCGAACGCTTTAGTGAAATCAATGAAGGCGACAGCTACAGACGTTTTTCGTTTCTCGAGATGGCGGTATATGTAATCGAGAAAGCTGACAAGACAGTCAGTCAGTGGTGGAGGAAGTTTTCAGGTTGCCAAATTGCTGAGGGTCTACTACGACTCCTGCAATATCAGCAAAAGCCCAGCCAGTCGAACACAAACCTTTCACAGATTAGGCTGGGTATTGGGGTGATTGCAATAGGTCGTAGCTGATTTAAGGATTGTGGGTTGGTTGACTTGGGCACTGGTGATACATAAGAGGTCTTCCAGTCAGCTGGGCATCTGGCTTGACTGAGAGAAGCATTGATGATGGAGCATAGGGGTTTAGCAAGCTCCGGGGAGAACTCCTTGAAGCGTTTCATTGGTAAGTCAATGGGGGTGGTAGAGCGTTTTAATTTTAGTTTGTCCAGGCGTTTTGCTATTTCAAATACTTCTACTAAGTCAGTGGGAAGGGGGGGGGGCTGGTAGGTAAGCAGGGAGAGTGGTTGTGTCAAGCCGGGGGGGCGTCTGGCATATAGTAGCGAAGTGTGTGTGTGTGTGTGTGTGTGTGTGTGTGTGTGTGTATACTACTGTACTTTTTAGATCCTCCTACGCAACCTAACCTATTATAGTTAAGTATAGTAGGCTATACACTATTTTGTTAGTATGTGTTATAAAATGAAATTGCATGTTATTATTATTAATATTATTATTATTAATATTATTATTATTATTATTAGTAGTAGTAGTAGTAGTAGTAGTAGTAGTATTATTATTATTATTATTATTGTTATTATTATTACATGCTAATATAATACTAAGTTGCCCGCCAGATTTCCTCAGAGATGGGAGGAGCACATTGGCGGCGGTGTTGTTTATACTCCGCCCTATTACTGATTCCTATTCACCGAGCCAGAGCTGGCGGGCGGCGTGTTATGTGCCACGTTTTGTTTCCCATTGGGCGTACCGCTCAGCTGGGGAGTAGGAGATTTCATAAAAAGAAAGTTTGAGTGGAGAGCACACCTTTTCCTTCACATACAGTTATCTTAGACCATCTACTAGTATAATAGTTTGCACAAAAATACTCTACACTCTTTCTAGGTTATTGCTATGTTTTTTTGTTTTTTTTTGACTTCTCATCAGATTGTGCATTCAACTAATATACACTATTAGTGTGTTTATTATTATGTTTTATAGTATTATTTCGTATAATATTGGGTAACACAATTAGAGTCACTAGTATAGTATATTATTGGGGTTTATAGCAGTTTGTGGTCTAATAGTATCATGCTTTATGAGTGGTGTTCTATGTAGTGATGATTAGGCAATAAAATATGCTTTGGGTGTTTATAGCAGTTTTTGTGGTCTACTAGTATCATGCTTTATGGGTGGTGTTCTATGTAGTGATGATTAGGCCATAAAATATGCTTTTGGTTTATTGCTAACAAAATATACTTTGCTATACCGCTGTAGTGCAAAACAGGGTGAAACTTACATACACCGTTAATAAAGTATTGATGGAAGAAGAAGAAGAAGAAGAAGAAGAAGAAGAAGAAGAAGAAGAAGAAGAAGAAGAAGAAGAAGAAGAAGAAGAAGAAGTAAGAGGAAGAATTGTGGAGGGAATGAACAGTGAGACAATGTAAAGCGTTTCTGTTATTAATATATAATAAGACAATAGGAAAATATGTTGTTGTCTCTACCTGTATTATTACCTTTGTGATAGCATGGTTCAATTTTGGGAGGACATAGGAAGGAGCAGGAGGTTAGGAAGGGATTTGTAGTGGGAGAGATAGTGTCTGTGATCCTCGGGTCACCACTCCTCGGATTGTGTCAGTTCAAGTTTAGAAGCTCCAACAACTTTCCCTGAATACGAATTGGCAACCTTTCGATTTACAACAGGTACCTACTTACTGCTACAGTAGGTGAACAGGGACCAAGGGGGCTAGGAATAGTGTCCAAACAACTTGCTCCTGCCTGCCTGTGTGATGTAGTCGTGGCCAGAATTAGGTTAGGATACAGACACATCTGGCAAGTTAGTCACGCTGTACCCATACCGGAACACTCAGCATGTAAACTTTGTGATACACCTTTAAAGCACTATATTATTGAATGTGACACTGTCAAAGACTTCAGGCCACCTCACTTATTCTATCTTGAACTATGTCATTACTTCATTGAGGACATTACATTCTTGCTGTTTAGCCCAAATTGGCTAGCCCACACCAATGTATGTGAGCCACTGACCTATATATGCTGCTGGTAAATGTGTACTGTCAATGAACCAGAGTGAAAATAAGGTCGCCTCCCTTGCTGCTGCTGCTGCTTCTGCGCCCTTCTAAGTCCCGTTTAAGTCCCCCACCCCAGGCCCCCGCAGTACCCCTTCACATCTACACCATTCAAAAACAATTTCTCTCAATTTGCACAGAGTGTTATCCTGCAAAACGTTGATGTCGTATATTTCTCTCTTTAAGTGATATCCTGTGGCTCCGAAAGGAGCCTGTTTGGTTAGGTTGTCTTGTGTGAACGAACCTTGGGTTCTTATTTCTTCTCTGTCTTCTTGGGGAGGAGCACAGCTTGGATGTTAGGAAGGACACCCCCTTGGGCAATGGTGACTCCAGACAGGAGCTTGTTCAGCTCCTCGTCATTGCGAATGGCAAGCTGAAGATGACGCGGGATAATGCGGGTCTTCTTGTTGTCGCGGGCGGCGTTACTGGCCAGCTCGAGCACTTCTGCTGCCAGGTACTCCATGACGGCTGCAAGGTACACAGGGGCACCTGCACCAACACGCTCAGCATAGTTGCCTTTACGCAAGAGACGGTGGATCCTACCCACGGGGAACTGGAGTCCGGCCCTGCTAGAACGGGACTTTGACTTGCCCTTCACCTTGCCTCCCTTGCCGCGTCCTGACATGTTGCTGCTGCTGCTTTTCGTGATAGGAGTTAAATTTCCGCCCGCCACCTTGGTCTTTTATACCAAGCTCAGGATCAGGCCAGGTGGCCGTCTCGCGGACCCAACCAATGTAAGAGAGCCGTAGCTGCAGCCAGTCTGATCCTGAGCGGCCCGCTCGGTATATAAGGAAAAGTTAGTCGGGCCAGTTTTCAATTCTCTCGCTCCGCGCCACGAGTAACTGTGCCGCCATGCCTCCCAAAACTTCCGGAAAGGCTGCCAAGAAGGCTGGAAAGGCCCAGAAGGCCATTGCCAAGGGTGACAAGAAGAAGAAGCGCAGGAGGAAGGAAAGCTACAGCATCTACATCTACAAGGTACTGAAGCAAGTGCACCCCGACACAGGAGTCTCCTCCAAAGCTATGTCCATCATGAACTCTTTCGTGAACGACATCTTCGAGCGCATCGCTGCCGAGGCTTCCCGCCTGGCGCACTACAACAAACGCTCCACCATTACAAGTCGGGAAATCCAGACAGCTGTCCGACTCTTGCTGCCCGGTGAACTGGCCAAGCATGCCGTGTCTGAGGGCACCAAGGCTGTCACCAAGCACACCTCTTCCAAGTAAGAGGTTACTTGTGCACAACAAACACGCCATCCCACTACTACAACTTAATCGGCTCCATCGGAGCCACAGTTACATGTTAAAGAGACAGTTACCGACAGTGATATATTGAGAGGGAAATAAAAAAAAAAAAAAATTATAATAATCTGCATTCTCTATTGGCGTAGAAACCGGACTAAATCGAAACATAATAAATAAATAAATAAATTCTGCGTGGAGTACTTTTACACCCACTGCAAAGTGACATACATGGAGTGTGTTTGGGCTTCATTTCATGTTTGCAGCACGCCTATTTCATGTAAACAATTTATTTTATTTTATTGTATTTTATTGTATTTTCTTTTATTTTATTTATTTATTTACTTACTTATTCTTTATATATTTATTTGTTACTAGCTCTTGTTTGTTGCACCCACCCACCTCCCGAATTGATGACCTACTATACATTCGTGCCTGCACGAATGTTACCAACTTACCGTTAGGCGATTTGGGTAACCGAAATTAACGCTCTCCTACCACCAACCATTTCGATTGTCATGACAATTATCTTCAGAACAGTTCTTTGGCCCTGAGAAGGGCCGAGTTATAGATGTCTGGTAGGTTTTGTTGTGCTTTTTCTTTTTCCCCAAGGAAGAGGACTTAAGCACGCTCTCCGCGGATGCGCCGGGCCAGCTGGATGTCCTTGGGCATGATGGTAACGCGCTTGGCGTGAATGGCACACAGGTTGGTGTCCTCGAAAAGACCCACCAGGTAAGCCTCAGAGGCTTCCTGCAGAGCCATGACGGCAGACGACTGGAAGCGCAGGTCAGTCTTGAAATCCTGGCGATCTCACGCACCAGGCGCTGGAAGGGCAGCTTCCTGATGAGTAGCTCTGTGCTCTTCTGGTAACGACGGATCTCACGAAGGGCGACGGTTCCGGGCCTGTAACGATGGGGCTTCTTGACACCACCGGTGGCTGGGGCGGACTTGCGAGCTGCCTTGGTGGCAAGCTGCTTCCGTGGAGCCTTGCCTCCAGTGGACTTGCGGGCAGTCTGTTTAGTACGGGCCATCTCGACGACGAAATAGTAAATACGGGCGGCCTGGTTGTTGTTGTTGTTGTATAGATTGTCGGACCGTAGTCCGACACGGGCCTTTGCCTATAGGCGGCCCGTTTGGTGGTTCCGGCTGGAGCTCCAGGAGCAGCCAGACCGGATTGGGATTGGAGGTGGTCCCACCTGCAGATTGGAGGGATACTGCAGGTTGCAAGTGTGAGCGGACCCCCGATCAGTGGACGCTTACCACCAGCCCCCACTCTTGGACGTGGTCAGCTTCGGAGTGGCGCGCCCCCCGAACTGGGGTCCGCACTTGCTGGGAGAGGATGCTTTCTAAGCTATCTGGGTGGTGGGTATCGTGTGATGACCCGGAGTAGGTGGTGAATGTGGTCTGTATGGGCCTTTCGGGTTAGAGTGGCCGCTGGTGTTGTGTGTGTTTCTTGGGAGATTTGAGTTCTGTTTCGGAGGCTTTGTGTGACCTCGCAATCGAGGAGATAGTGTTCAAGTGGGTTGGCTGCTGGCTCCTGACAGTAGGTGCATTCCATGACGTCGTTTCCGATCATCTGCCAGGAGCACTTGTACCCTAGTCGTAGTCGGTGAAGGCTGACTTGGGTTTGTCTTGGAGTTTTCTTGTCTGCGAAAGGTGGTTCCCCTTTTGTGGCCGCCAGGTACCATTTGGCTGATTGGGAACCAGCGTTGAGTGCGCGAAGGAAGCTCTTTTTGATGTGGAGCTTGGTAGTCTTTCTGAGGTGATTCTTGATCTGTTGCACACTTGCTGGAACTTGGATGTGTACGCTACTAGAACGTGTAGCTGCCTTGGCTGCTTCGTCTGCCACGTCGTTTCCTCCGATCCCTACATGACTGGGAATCCAGTGTAAGACGACTGGTCGGTTTTGGCTTTGGAATTCCTGTAGCTGTGCGAGGATCGAGGTGATGATGTGGACGTTGTCTCTTGGTTGACTGTGTTGCAGCGCCTGCATGGCCGATTTCGAGTCCGTGTGAATTATGACGGACTTGTTGTGTTGTGTTGCAGCGTGTTGTAGGGCCTTTGAGATTGCTACCAGTTCTGTTTGTAGGGTGGAGCAGTCGTTGGAAAGTCTCCATTTGAGGGTCTGACCTTGGGTGTAGAAGGCCGCTCCGGATCTGTGATGTTTTGGGTCCACCGAGCCGTCTGTGAAGTATGATGCTGCATCAGCCGGTGTCTCGGTGGCTATGGCTTGGAGAGATATTTTTTGGAGGTCCTCCTTCTGGAGGTTGGCTTTACTATCGCCGAGGTCGGTGAATTTGAGTGTGGCTGGTGGAGGGCTCCATGGTGGAGGAACAGTGTAACCATTGTCTCGTGTGTCTTGGTTGTTCTTGACGAGTGTTTCTGCTTGCAGGTGTCGGATGACCTCGCTTGCCTCGTGCGACCAGGTGGCCCCTCGCACTCTGTGGTCGAGGTGGAGGGAGGCACTGATTCGAATCTTGGCAGCTGTGGGCTTGTCTGCTCTGCAGATTTTGGCGAGGAGACCGGCTGTCACCTGCTTGACTCGTACTGCCAGGGGTGGTAGCTCGGTTTCCATTTGCAGATTGCAGATTCTGGTCCACATGGGTGCTCCGAGCATGGTCCTGAGAGCATTGTTTTGAATGACTTCTAGCTTAGCTATTTGGTCTTCTCTCAGTCCAATGAGTGCTGGAGCACTGTAATCTACCAGCGATCTGATGGCGGCTGTGTAGTAGGCTTTGAGCACATGAAGGTTTGCTCCTGCGGATTTGCTGGTGAGCGACCTCATTATATTGTGTCTGCTCTTCGTCCTGTGCCTGAGATACTCGAGTTGCGGCTTGAAGGTGAGTTTCTGGTCAAACCAGATTCCAAGACACTGGTGGGCGTTGGTCCAGACTACCGGCGTGTTTTGTATGGAGAGCATCTTGTCTGGTGTGTCTGTGCAGATGGCCATCGCTTTCGACTTGGCTGGATTTATCTTGAGTCCAAGTCTGTTGCACTCCTCTTCTATAAGTTGGAGTGCGTGTTGCGTGTTGGCTAGTCTGTTCGATCCTCTTACTATAAGCTGTAAGTCGTCTGCATAGCATAGGAGCTTGGCTGTTTGTCTGAAAGGAAGTTTGACTAGATTTTCCATCAGGACATTGAACAGCATTGGACTGAGGATGCCTCCTTGTGGGGTTCCGTTTTCATGGACCCTGTAGCTTGAGGTTGCTCCCTGAAAGCGTACTCGTGCTTCTCTCTGTGTGAGGTAGTTCTGGATCCACCCCAGCAACCTTCCTTTGACGCCTTTTTTAGCGAGCGTAGTTGTAATGGCCAAAGGATTTGCTAGTTCGAAGGCTTTCTCCAGGTCGAGGAAGACCACCAGAGCTGGTTTGTTGTCCACTGTGCTGAGTATCTCGGCGATGTTGTTGCCTGTGCCGGTGTTCTCGGTGTAAGCAAAGATGTGAGGGTGTGGGCTGCCTACTTTCCACTTGAGTCGGTTGAGAGCCATTCTTTCTCCGGTCTTCGCTATGCAGCTGAGAAGGGAGATGGGCCTCGGCTTGTCTGGTTCTCTGGGCTTCGGAATGGGCTGTATATCTGCCTTCTTCCATTCCGGTGGGAGTCTTTGTGCTGTCCACGAAGCATTGATGGCTTGCAGCAGAGCCTCGTGTCCGGCTGTACCGGCATGAGAGAGCATGGAGTAGGTTATCCTGTCGGCCCCTGGAGCTGTATCCTTGCTTCGTTTTAGCGACTTCTGGAGTTCTTGCTGGTTGAATGGTCTGTCAGTGTCATCTTCACTGTTGCAGGCCTCTTGGATCATCTGGAGTCTGACCTGTCGCAGACGCCGTTGTGTCTCCTCCGCCTGTCTCGGGAGGTTCTTCGTTGCTGCTCGGTCAGAGAACAGTTTTGCAAGTCTCTCGGCTTCCTCTTCTGGGTTGGGATGAGTTGGTGGTGGTGGTGTTGCCTTCCCAGATGCCCTTCGGATCTGGGCCCACATCTTGCCAAGGGTGGTGTGCTCGTTCAGTTCGGAGCACCACTTGAGCCAGCTTGCGTTTTTAATTTCTTCCTTCTCTTCCCTGGTATCCTTGACTATGACTTGCAGGAGATGTCTGTTTGTTGCCGTGGGATGTCTCCTGTAGTTTCTTCGGGCCATGTTCACTCTGTGGTTGAGTTCTTTCACCCTGGGACAGTAGTACCAGTAATCATTGTACTGTCTTGATGTGGGTTTTGTTTTTGGGATAGCCTCTTCTGCCGCTAGGTGAAACGCCTCGACCAATTGGTGGTGGAGGGTTGTCTCATCCGCGGGTGCTGCGCCGGCCGGCTGTGATTTTTCGCGCCACTTAGCCAGGTGTTTCTTGAAGAGTCCCCAGTCTGCCTTTTGAGTGTTGTATCTCCATCTCGGGGGGGGTGGAGTGGGGAGTTTGTTCACCTTCAGCGTTGTTAGGGTGGCGAAGTGGTCACTGGTCAGCGTGGGGTGTATCTGCCAGGAGGCCGAAGGCTGTAGTGCACTGGAGACGAAGGTTAGATCTAGCCTTCCTCCCCTAGTGTGGGTGGGCTCTCCGGTGTTCAGGAGGCAGATCTCGGGTGTATCTTGAAAGGTGGTGTATAGGTGTAGGCCGTCTTCATTTGTGGGGCTTGCCGAGCTTAGGAAGGGATGATGTGCGTTGAAATCCCCTCCTATGAGTGTGGCGTGGTCAGCGGCCGAAGCAAATAATTGAGTAACCTCCAGTGAGCCCCTTGGGTTCTTGTAGATGTTGTGAACAGTTAATTCCCGTTCTTGGAGGGTTACTTTGACGGCCTGTGTCTCGATGTTTTCCCCACATGGAAATTGCTGCGTGACATCGGCGGAGGGTATGCTTGACTTGACCAAGATCATACATCCTCTTGTTGACGCCTGCGTGAAATGCCTCCTGTATGTCTTGTAACCGCTGAATTTGAAACAGTGGTGTTCTTGTAGAAGTGTTTCTTGTAGGAGTATGATGTCAAGCTTGTCCTTGGCTGCTGCTTCTTGTAGGAGGTGTTTCTTGTTTTTGATGCCCTGAGCATTCCATGTTAGGATGTTCAGGGTGCTGACGTTTTCCACCACTGTTTCATCGGGGACTTCTGGTGGTCCTCGATGGAGATGTCCAAGTTCGATTCCAACTGAATCAGGTCCATGTCTTCGTGTTCTGTGGTTTTTGCCTTCTGGGCCGTGGTTCGGTTCAGGGGAGTTGAAACGTCCAGTTTCTTTCTGGGAGCTGTCGGTATCTTGGGAGCTGTCGGTGTCTTGGGTTCTCTGGTGGCCTTCTTCGGTGTAGAGTGTACCTCGGCTGTTACTCGTGTGCGGACCGGCGTGGCTTCCTCCACTGAGGTGGCTGGAGCTGTGGCGACTTGCCCGAGGACGCTCCCCATGAGTATTTGGAGCTGTGTGGGTTGGATCTTGTGGCCCAGTAGTCCGGCTAGGCCCTCCGCGAAGGTCGTCAGTACATTGGCTAGGTCTGATATGTGTATCATTCCTTCTGGTGCCTTGGTGTGTGCTTCTTTTGTCTTTCTCGTGGTTGTCGTTCTCTGCTGCTTGGGTGGCTGAGGTGTGGCTGTAGTGAGGCCAGGAAACTGGGCTGCACTTTGGGTGTTGACTGGCTGAGGAGGTTGTCTTTGTTGTTTGGGCCTTTGGGTTCCCCACACGAAGGTACTTGGTGGGGCTGGTGTGTAGGCGGTGGGGGCCGGTCTTGCTGCTGGTCGGTTTGCCTGGACCCTCTTTGTTCTCTCGGAGCATCCAGGATTCCAGGCGTGGTGTTTGCCCCCGCAGTTGGCACACTTGGGGGCAATTTTTTCCCCATTTTTCAGTTTGGTGAGGCAGGACTGTGTGCCGTGCTTCTGTGCGCAGACTGCGCAGATTTCCCTGTACGTGCACCTTGTCTGATGGTGCCCGTATTTCTGGCGGGCGGCCCGGTTGTTTGTTGTTGTATAGATTGTCGGACCGTAGTCCGACACGGGCCTTTGCCTATAGGCGGCCCGTTTGGTGGTTCCGGCTGGAGCTCCAGGAGCAGTCAGACCGGATTGGGATTGGAGGTGGTCCCACCTGCAGATTGGAGGGATACTGCAGGTTGCAAGTGTGAGCGGACCCCCGATCAGTGGACGCTTACCACCGGCCCCCACTCTTGGACGTGGTCAGCCTCGGAGTGGCGCGCCCCCCGAACTGGGGTCCGCACTTGCTGGGAGAGGATGCTTTCTAAGCTATCTGGGTGGTGGGTATCGTGTGATGACCCGGAGTAGGTGGTGAATGTGGTCTGTATGGGCCTTTCGGGTTAGAGTGGCCGCTGGTGTTGTGTGTGTTTCTTGGGAGATTTGAGTTCTGTCTCGGAGGCTTTGTGTGACCTCGCAATCGAGGAGATAGTGTTCAAGTGGGTTGGCTGCTGGCTCCTGACAGTAGGTGCATTCCGTGACGTCATTTCCGATCATCTGCCAGGAGCACTTGTACCCTAGTCGTAGTCGGTGAAGGCTGACTTGGGTTTGTCTTGGAGTTTTCTTGTCAGCGAAAGGTGGTTCCCCTTTTGTGGCCGCCAGGTACCATTTGGCTGATTGGGAACCAGCGTTGAGTGCATGAAGGAAGCTCTTTTTGATGTGGAGCTTGGTAGTCTTTCTGAGGTGATTTTTGATCTGTTGCACGCTTGCTGGAACTTGGATGTGTACGCTACTGGAACGTGTAGCTGCCTTGGCTGCTTCGTCTGCCACGTCGTTTCCTCCGATCCCTACATGACTGGGAATCCAGTGTAAGACGACTGGTCGGTTTTTGCTTTGGAATTCCTGTAGCTGCGCGAGGATCGAGGTGATGATGTGGACGTTGTCTCTTGGTTGACTGTGTTGCAGCGCTTGCATGGCCGATTTCGAGTCCGTGTGAATTATGACGGACTTGTTGTGTTGTGTTGCGGCGTGTTGTAGGGCCTTTGAGATTGCTACCAGTTCTGTTTGTAGGGTGGAGCAGTCGTTGGAAAGTCTCCATTGGAGGGTCTGACCTTGGGTGTAGAAGGCCGCTCCGGATCTATGATGTTTTGGGTCCACCGAGCCGTCTGTGAAGTATGATGCTGCATCAGCCGGTGTCTCGGTGGCTATGGCTTGGAGAGATATTTTTTTGAGGTCCTCCTTCTGGAGGTTGGCTTTACTGTCGCCGAGGTCGGGGAATTTGAGTGTGGCTGGTGGAGGGCTCCATGGTGGAGGAACAGTGTAACCATTGTCTCGTGTGTCTTGGTTGTTCTTGACGAGTGTTTCTGCTTGCAGGTGTCGGATGACCTCGCTTGCCTCGTGCGACCAGGTGGCCCCTCGCACTCTGTGGTCGAGGTGGAGGGAGGCACTGATTCGAATCTTGGCAGCTGTGGGCTTGTCTGCTCTGCAGATTTTGGCGAGGAGACCGGCTGTCACCTGCTTGACTCGTACTGCCAGGGGTGGTAGCTCGGTTTCCATTTGCAGATTGCAAATTCTGGTCCACATGGGTGCTCCGAGCATGGTCCTGAGAGCATTGTTTTGGATGACTTCTAGCTTAGCTATTTGGTCTTCTCTCAGTCCAATGAGTGCTGGAGCACTGTAATCTACCAGCGATCTGATGGCGGCTGTGTAGTAGGCTTTGAGCACATGAAGGTTTGCTCCTGCGGATTTGCTGGTGAGCGACCTCATTATATTGTGTCTGCTCTTCGTCCTGTGCCTGAGATACTCGAGTTGCGGCTTGAAGGTGAGTTTCTGGTCAAACCAGATTCCAAGACACTGGTGGGCGTTGGTCCAGACTACCGGCGTGTTTTGTATGGAGAGCGTCTTGTCTGGTGTGTCTGTGCAGATGGCCATCGCTTTCGACTTGGCTGGATTTATCTTGAGTCCAAGTCTGTTGCACTCCTCTTCTATAAGTTGGAGTGCGTGTTGCGTGTTGGCTAGTCTGTTCGATCCTCTTACTATAAGCTGTAAGTCGTCTGCATAGCATAGGAGCTTGGCTGTTTGTCTGAAGGGAAGTTTGACTAGATTTTCCATCAGGACGTTGAACAGCATTGGACTGAGGATGCCTCCTTGTGGGGTTCCGTTTTCATGGACCCTGTAGCTTGAGGTTGCTCCCTGAAAGCGTACTCGTGCTTCTCTCTGTGTGAGGTAGTTCTGGATCCACCCCAGCAACCTTCCTTTGACGCCTTTTTTAGCGAGCGTAGTTGTAATGGCCAAAGGATTTGCTAGTTCGAAGGCTTTCTCCAGGTCGAGGAAGACCACCAGAGCTGGTTTGTTGTCCACTGTGCTGAGTATCTCGGCGATGTTGTTGCCTGTGCCGGTGTTCTCGGTGTAAGCAAAGATGTGAGGGTGTGGGCTGCCTACTTTCCACTTGAGTCGGTTGAGAGCCATTCTTTCTCCGGTCTTCGCTATGCAGCTGAGAAGGGAGATGGGCCTCGGCTTGTCTGGTTCTCTGGGCTTCGGAATGGGCTGTATATCTGCCTTCTTCCATTCCGGTGGGAGTCTTTGTGCTGTCCACGAAGCATTGATGGCTTGCAGCAGAGCCTCGTGTCCGGCTGTGCCGGCATGAGAGAGCATGGAGTAGGTTATCCTGTCGGCCCCTGGAGCTGTATCCTTGCTTCGTTTTAGCGACTTCTGGAGTTCTTGCTGGTTGAATGGTCTGTCAGTGTCATCTTCACTGTTGCAGGCCTCTTCGATCATCTGGAGTCTGACCTGTCGCAGACGCCGTTGTGTCTCCTCCGCCTGTCTCGGGAGGTTCTTCGTTGCTGCTCGGTCAGAGAACAGTTTTGCAAGTCTCTCGGCTTCCTCTTCTGGGTTGGGATGAGTTGGTGGTGGTGGTGTTGCCTTCCCAGATGCCCTTCGGATCTGGGCCCACATCTTGCCAAGGGAGGTGTGCTCGTTCAGTTCGGAGCACCACTTGAGCCAGCTTACGTTTTTAATTTCTTCCTTCTCTTCCCTGGTATCCTTGACTATGACTTGCAGGAGATGTCTGTTTGTTGCCGTGGGATGTCTCCTGTAGTTTCTTCGGGCCATGTTCACTCTGTGGTTGAGTTCTTTCACCCTGGGACAGTAGTACCAGTAATCATTGTACTGTCTTGATGTGGGTTTTGTTTTTGGGATAGCCTCTTCTGCCGCTAGGTGAAACGCCTCGACCAATTGGTGGTGGAGGGTTGTCTCATCCGCGGGTGCTGCGCCGGCCGGCTGTGATTTTTTGCGCCACTTAGCCAGGTGTTTCTTGAAGAGTCCCCAGTCTGCCTTTTGAGTGTTGTATCTCCATCTCGGGGGGGGTGGAGTGGGGAGTTTGTTCACCTTGAGCGTTGTTAGGGTGGCGAAGTGGTCACTGGTCAGCGTGGGGTGTATCTGCCAGGAGGCCGAAGGCTGTAGTGCACTGGAGACGAAGGTTAGATCTAGCCTTCCTCCCCTAGTGTGGGTGGGCTCTCCGGTGTTCAGGAGGCAGATCTCAGGTGTATCTTGAAAGGTGGTGTATAGGTGTAGGCCGTCTTCATTTGTGGGGCTTGCCGAGCTTAGGAAGGGATGATGTGCGTTGAAATCCCCTCCTATGAGTGTGGCGTGGTCGGCGGCCGAAGCAAATAATTGAGTAACCTCCAGTGAGCCCCTTGGGTTCTTGTAGATGTTGTGAACAGTTAATTCCCGTTCTTGGAGGGTTACTTTGACGGCCTGTGTCTCGATGTTTTCCCCACATGGAAATTGCTGCGTGACATCGGCGGAGGGTATGCTTGACTTGACCAAGATCATACATCCTCTTGTTGACGCCTGCGTGAAATGCCTCCTGTATGTCTTGTAACCGCTGAATTTGAAACAGTGGTGTTCTTGTAGAAGTGTTTCTTGTAGGAGTATGATGTCAAGCTTGTCCTTAGCTGCTGCTTCTTGTAGGAGGTGTTTCTTGTTTTTGATGCCCTGAGCATTCCATGTAAGGATGTTCAGGGTGCTGACGTTTTCCACCACTGTTTCATCGGGGACTTCTGGTGCTTCTCGATGGAGATGTCCAAGCTCGATTCCAACTGGATCAAGTCCATGTCTTCGTGTTCTGTGGTTTTTGCCTTCTGGGCCGTGGTTCGGTTCAGGGGAGTTGAAACGTCCAGTTTCTTTCTGGGAGCTGTGGGTATCTTGGGAGCTGTTGGTATCTTGGGTTCTCTGGTGGCCTTCTTCGGTGTAGAGTGTACCTCGGCTGTTACTCGTGTGCGGACCGGCGTGGCTTCCCCCACTGAGGTGTCTGGAGCTGTGGCGACTTGCCCGAGGACGCTCCCCATGAGTAATTGGAGCTGTGTGGGTTGGATCTTGTGGCCCAGTAGTCCGGCTAGGCCCTCCGCGAAGGTTGTCAGTACCTTGGCTAGGTCTGATAAGTGTATCATTCCTTCTGGTGCCTTGGTGTGTGCTTCTTTTGTCTTGCTCGTGGTTGTCGTTGTCTGCTGCTTGGGTGGCTGAGGTGTGGCTGTAGTGAGGCCAGGAAACTGGGCTGCACTTTGGGTGTTGACTGGCTGAGGAGGTTGTCTCTGTTGTTTGGGCCTTTGGGTTCCCCACACGAAGGTACTTGGTGGGGCTGGTGTGTAGGCGGTGGGGGCCGGTCTTGCTGCTGGTCGGTTTGCCTGGACCCTCTTTGTCCTCTCGGAGCATCCAGGGTTCCAGGCGTGGTGTTTGCCCCCGCAGTTGGCACACTTGGGGGCAATTTTTTCCCCATTCTTCAACTTGGTGAGGCAGGAGTGTGTGCCGTGCTTCTGTGCGCAGACTGCGCAGATTTCCTTGTACGTGCACCTTGTCTGATGGTGCCCGTATTTCTGGCATCTGAAGCACCGCAGGGGCTCTGGGACGAAGGGCCTCACTTCGTAGATCCCCCAGGTTTTGAGGTCTATGGTGCTGGGGGTGAGCCGTAGTGCGTTATGAGCACTTGTTTCGTGGTGGCCGTCTTGTCGGACAGGGGAGAGCATCTCTCGGCTTTTAGGATCTTCGGGTGGTTCTCCAGGGGTTCGAGAGGTAGTTCCTTTGGGTACCGGAGGACTACCGACTTCATCAGTTTCTGGGCGGGGTCTAGCTTGGTTGAAGTAATGGTGGTGGTGTTTTGCAGGTAAGTGTCGAGGGTGGTGGCGGAGTTCTTGTCTTTGGGGTGAACGATCATCTCCCCCTTTAGGTTGGGCCGCACTGAGAACTTGGCCAGAGGATTTAGCTTTTCCATCTCTGTGACGGCGGCATATGTTGGTTTTGCGTCCGTTTTCGTGATCCGGAATTTTGGCAGTGTCGTTGGAGGTGAGCTGGTGGTGGTGATGGGTGCCTTTGGGGCTGCTTGACGGCATTCGTTTCCCGAAAAAGCACGTCGGCGTTTCTTGTTTTCTACCTTCGTCCAGTTGTCCTCAGTAGCGGTAGCAGTGGTGGTGGTGGTGGAGGTGGTGGTGGTGGTGGAGTTGTTGGAGGTGGTGGCAGTGTTCCTAGTTTTCAGGGCTTCATTGAAGGCGCGTAACTGGTTTGCTTTCTCTGTGCGAAGCCTGTCGTGGTTCGGGTCGTCAGGTTGGCGGTTCAGGCGGGGATCGCGGTTAGGAGGGCGTACGCGCTCCATACCTATTCCGGTTGAGTAAATAGCAAAGGAATTACAGCACTCCCCACTAGCTGGTGGTCGTAGAGTGGTTCCTGAGCTTCTCTCACGGAGCCCCGATTGGGGAAGCCTACTTCCTAGTGTATGTGACTGCTCACTTATAGACGTGAGCTAAGTGTGCCTATTTGGGAAGGATAAGGATTGCGACCCTCTTTCCAGGTGGACCCGCACGATCACGGTTTTCCTGGAAAGACTCGGCTGGGGAGGGGTTTGCTCCGACCCCCTTTCGTGTTCACAATCTCCTGGGAGGGAGGTGAACAGTTACAGGGGGGACCGCAGGACGAATACACTTTGAGGGTGCAGGTCCCTAGGCCAGAGCGAAAAAGGAAAAATAGTAGTAGAAGGAAAAGGGCTCAAACCACGCCGGGAATATCGCGCTATAACTGCTCTCCAGCTGGAGTGTGGGTCACTCACACCACCAGTGGGGAGGGCAAGCTAATGCTCGATAAACCAAGAACGCTCGTGAGTTGTTGTGGGCGATGACAGTCGTGGGTGGTCCGGTCCGGGAAGATGGCCAACAATGGCACAAGGGAGAGGGCGGTCTTCAAAGTTCCGGGTCCAGCAGGAGGTCTTGTTGAGAGGTCTTCTTCGTTCAGGAGCGATGTGATGAGTGGGGGGCGGCCTGGCAGGCGGGCGGGCTTATATACAGACATTCTCCACCTCAGTGGCCACCTCATTGGCCACGAGTGCCGCATGCGTCATCCGCAAGCTACGCCCCACCTCCAAGAGGGAGGGACGGCCTTGGATGAACGATACTACCGCTGCGTCCACAGCACGCCACCTACTCCGTGGGTGAAAGCCTCATCTCTGCACCCCAGAATTTCAATCTCATATAAGTAACAAATTATACAACATGATCACCATTATGCAATACAACTGTAGAGCATATCACTCAAACAGACACGCCATCTCTCTCCTCATACAAGAACACAACCCAGACATCCTCCTCCTCAACTCAACATGCACAAACACCAAAATCAAGCACTTCGGCTACACAAGCAGACAATCACCCCACGAACTATACGAGGGCGTTGCAATCCTCATCAGATCCTCCATGAAACACGAATTCATCACCAACTTCGCCTTCAAACACTTCTTGGCCGCCAAGATCGACACTCAACACGGACAGATTATCATCTGCACAACATACTCAAGACCTAACTCGCGTATCCCATTCACAGACCTAAACTCCATCTTTAACAACTCACACCTACCTGTAATACTAATGGCCGACCTCAATGCACACCACACCGCATTCCAACACAACCGCAACGACCCCCATGGCCAACAACTACACGCTTTAGTCACTCACAAAAACCTTCACCACATTGGCCCTTTCTTCCCCACATTCTACGCTCATCACGGAAAAGGCACTCCAGACATGGTCATCACCAACACCCCTGCCCTCCAATTCCAACACTACATCACTCCCGGCCCCCTATCAGGATCAGACCACATTCCCATCACTCTTCACCTCTCCAACAATCCCATCCTCCTCCCAACAACCACACCTCAATACCAGTATCAACACGCAGATTGGGATGCCTTCAAAACCACACTCTCTGAACAACAATACACGCTCAACCTCGAACACCAACCCACTAGGATGATTGAGGAAACCTGGACACACCTTTTCAACACTATCACCACCACAGCAGATACCCACATTCCTAAACACCGGTTCAAGAGAAAATACTCCTTCACACCCTCCATAAGAACTCAACGCCTACTTCACTGCTACAGGACACGATTCGAACTAAACAAACTTAACCTAGCACCAGTTTTCACAGACATCACCACACTAAGAACACACATCATCCACAGCCTCCTTCAAGACCACAACGTTCACTGGGCAAAACTCGTAGAGGCTGCCCAGAAACACAGAACACATAACCCCCGAGAATTTTGGCAAAGAATCGCCAAGCTGAGAGGAACAGCAAAATCCCCCTTTGATCACCTGCTAGTAAATGGTAGGAAAATCAATGAGCCAGCCGACGTAGCACAAACACTAAAACAACACTGGGAACACATTTTCCACCCACACCCCCCCACACAACAAAGGTACATCTTAAACCACATAAACAACATCACCACACACATGCAAACACTTCACGACAGAACAACTCCTGACAACACAATAGATACCTCCACTCTCACACAGGACCACACCCTCACTGCTCCTTTCACCCCTACAGAAGTCAAACAAGCACTAGACAAAATAAAAAAGAAAACACCAGGTGACAGCAATATTGGTCAAGCAATCCTGAAGCACCTGCCCCCAGAAACTGTCACAGCCATCACTTACCTCTACAACACCCAACTGGCTACAGGATACTTCCCAAAACTCTTTAAGACAGCCACAGCCATCATGATACCCAAACCAAACAAAAACCCAACAGATCCACAAAACTACAGACCGATCAGCATACTAGAAGTCTTAGGCAAAACTTTTGAAAGATTATACAACACCCGCCTCAGATACCACCTTGAAGATGAACAACTACTGTCCTACAAGCAGTTCGGCTTCAGAGCACACCACTCAGCCCAAGACGCACTCAACATAATGACAAACTACCTCCACATGAACAAAGGTGCATACAAGATAGCACTCATTACAAAAGACGTACAAAAAGCCTTCGACACAGTTTGGCACGATGGACTAAAGTACAAGATATGCAACAATTTTAACCTCCCTCATAAATCACAACAATTACTATGTAACTTCCTAACAGACAGAAAAATGAGGATAAAATTCACACCTGCCTACTCTGACCACTTCACACTGCATGCAGGAGTCCCACAAGGATCAGTCCTGTCCCCAACACTATACATTCTCTACACAAATGACTTACCCGATCCCTTACACATCGACTCTCTGACAATACAGTACGCCGACGATGTAACCCAACTAGTCAGACACAGAACTCTTGATCACCTAACGGACAAAGCACACAGGGAACTCGAACAAGTTACACAATGGGAACTCCGATGGCGAATACAAACCAACCCGAACAAAGCACAAATCACCTACTTCGGCACCAAAAGACGACAACCACGTCACATTTACCTAAACCCCTACATCGCCTACCCTTCACCTATAACTGTCAAACGAACCAACACAATCCTAGGAGTCACATTCAACGACACCCTCACCATGACACCACACACCAATATGAAGGCTTTGATCGCAAACAAAACACTCGGGAATATATACAGATTCAGAACCGCATCAATCAAAACCAAAACACACCTATTCAAAGCCCTCATACGCCCACTATTGACTTATGCACCTAACACACTCCAGCTAGCACCACCATCAATCGTCAAGAAACTTCAAGTCATACAAAACAAAGCACTAAGATTCATCCATAACACACACTGGTCATCCTTCACCCGAAATAGTTATCTACATGAACTCAGCTCCCTCCCCCCACTTAACATCTACTGGAGACTACTAGGTGACAAACAAATAGAATCTCTCCTCACTACTTACCCTCAATGGCAGGAATATTTCGACAACATCATACTCCCACGCAGATTCAGAGACAGAAATCCCTCCATACTAAACAGACCAAACACTCCCCTCCCACCTCCCTTATATTAATAACTTCCCTATAACCACACCAAACTATCTCTCCCCAAATTAAATCTAACCTCTCCTTAACCCTCACCCAACTATTCCCACCCAACTAATCCAATTCAACCTAACCTAATAACCTAACCTCTCCTCAGCCCACACCCAACGACTCCCACCTAACCTAACTCAATCAACCTAACTTAAGCTTAACCTAACCTCTTCTCAACCCCACACCCAATGATTCCCACCTAACCTAACCTTACCTGACTTGACCAATTCCCTTTTCCCCCCCCCTCACTCCAAACCCCACGCCACTCTCAAACTCAAGACCAATCCGACAAAAAAAAAAAAAAAAAAAAAAAAACTAACCCACTCAACCTGCACTAACACTCCCCACCCAAAAAAAAAAAAAAAAAACCCTAACAATCCCCCCAAAATAAAAACCTAACATACCCAGCCGTTACTAGCAATCCCACACAAAATAAAAAATTACCATTCTACCATTAACTAACCACACCCTATCACTCCTCCCAAAACAAATACCTAACTTACCCATCCCATACTAACTCAGATGACATGTACGTTTCCCTTAGCCAATAAGGTCGGTGAGAGTTCCACAATGCCTGTACGCAAGCCCTCTCCCTCAAGGTCGGAGAGGTGTACCTTATAAAAACGGCACCAACTGCAGACGACATTGAACGCCTCTCTCGGCCAATAAGGTCGGGGAGGGGTGCAATGTACCTGTACACAAACCCTCTCCCTCAAGAATGGGGCCAGAACTCACAATACCTGCAAGAAAGAGTGAATGTAATAATTAACCCAACTCTGCCAACCACTAACAAAACCTATAATCCTCCCAAAAGAAAAACTTAACCCACCCAACCTTACTCACAATCCCTTCAATCCTCCCAAAAGAAAAACTTAACCTACCCAACCTTACTCACAACCCCTCTTAAAATCAATACCTACAATCCTCCCAAAACAAAAACTTAATATACCCGACCTTTCTAACAAGTCCCTTTGACCCTCCTAAAAAAAAAAAAAAAAAAAAAAAACATATGACTCAATACAACTATTCATTGGCAACACAAAACATATCATTCCTAAGTAATCCTACCATACTATAAAATAACCCAAGAACCTCCTAAGCCCGCCTCTCCACTCCTCTCCTCCCCCCCTCCTCCCGACAACCGAACCACACCTGACCTTATAACTTTATCCTAACCCTCCCTCCCTCCCCTTACTACATTTACATACAAACACATACACACTCACACAACAACCCCCCTCAAGCAATTTTAATTCACCTAAAATTAACATACAACCGCCACCCCCATCAATCCCCAAACACAAACTCCCCCCCTCCCACAACCAATCTCCAAACACAACATCCCCCGGACAACCAATCTCCAAACACAACATCCCCCCCCCTCGTTCACAATTTGACATAGCTCAAATCTGCCTCCTGCCATTGCTAAACAACTCTCCTACGATACACTCATCCTTCCTCACCACGAATACTTTGACATTTCAAACTCAAAGATTCAAAACTCTTCCTCCAACTCTCTCCATTTCTCTCTGACATAGCTAAAAGACCCACAACTCTCAGAACC
>NW_024740178.1:0-12966 GCF_018991925.1 Homarus americanus | reverse complement strand
ATCCAAACTATGTTTGAAGCTGTTCAGCTTATTCGAGTTAATGATGATATTTGGTAACTTGTTCCATTCATCCACTACTGTTTCCAAACCAGTGTTTACCTATTTCACGCCTAAATCTAAATTTGTCTAATTTAAAATCATTGTTATGAGTTCGCTCATGGTTGGATAGTTTGAGTACCTTTGTAATGTTCCCTTTGTTTAGCCCTGACTTCCACTTATACACCTCTATCAGGTCGCCTCTCGCTCTACGTCTCTCGAGGGAGTGCAAATTAAGATGCTTTAACCTGTCTCTATACTCAAGGTTCCTAATGCCCGGGATTAGTCTTGTCATTCTCCTCTGAATTCTTTCCAAGGATTCTATATCCATTCTGTAATACGGAGACCAGAACTGAACTGCGTAATCCAGGTGTGGTCTCACAAGAGCAAGATACAGTTTTAGGATGACCTCGCTAGTCTTGTAACTAACACTCCTTTGTATGAACCCAAGTACTTTATTAGCCTTGTTATGAGTAAAAACACATTGTTTACTTGGCTTAAGGTTCCTATTTATCATTACTCCTAAATCTCTCTCGCAGTCGGATTTCTCTATAGCATCGTTGTTCATCTGGTATCTGGTTTCCCTGTTTACATCTCCTATACTGGAGTACTTTAAGTGCTAATTTGTCGATGGAATTCGCCACTTTTTCAGACCATTCGAAAAAATTTGTTTAGATCTTCTGTAGTTTGCCGAGTCCTCGTCAGATTTGGCAACACGTCCTATTTAGTGTCATCAGCAAATTCATTTATGTTGCTGTCTGCGCGATATCTATGTCGTTTATGATATAATAAACAGTCATTGTCCAAGCATTGTTGAGCCCAGAACTCACTTGTGACGTTGTCTAATGGGACTGAAAGTTGCTAATGCTCACTCGCTGTTTCGTCCTGTAACCACGCCCTAATTCATTTAAGGATGTCACCTTTGATGCTATGAGCTTTCACCTTCTAATTAGTCTTTCGTGGGGACTCCTGTCGAAGGCTATGCTAAAGTCGAGATATCACATAGTCACAGTTCTCGTCCACTGATTGAAACCAGGATGAAAGAATGTTAATAGATTAGTTTAGGGCAAGAACGTCCGCTAGAAGCGCATGTTGGAATCATTGATCAATTTGTGCTTCTCCAGGTGATTTCGAATAGAGTTTGAAATGATTGCTTCCAGTAATTTGCCTACTATTGATGTTAGACTGATTGGGCGGTAGTTAGAGGATAGTGATCTATCCCTCTTCTTGAAAATCGGTATTACATTCGCTATCCTTCAGGATTCTGGTACTACACCTGTTTTTAAGGACATGTTAAACAACTTTGCTAAGGGCATACTAAGCTCTTCCTTACATTCCTTTAATACTCTGGCAATTATCTCATCGGGACCAGGTGACTTATTAGGCTTTAGTTTGTCTATTTGCTTACTAACATCGTTACTAGTCACTACTATCTCACTTAATTTGTTTTCTTCACTATCTCTGAATAGAGTCGGTGCCTCGGGTATTCCCTGGACATGCTGGATAATATACCATCTACTTAAGGAGGTGATGTAGGTAAGGTAGATTGATATTTTAACATTAATTTACTCAGTTTTTTTCTTAGTATCGGATTTTTTTTTTTAGTTTTTTATTCTGACAATTTATAATGCAAGCAGCGTTCACATGTTGTCAACCGCCCCCAAGTGTACAAGAAGTTTGGATTGTAACTGTACCGTCAATAAGAGAACGCGCATGCGTGCGTAGTGTCAACAAAGGCTGTAAGAGACTGCTCCTTAAAATTCGTATTTCTGACGAATTCAGAGAGTCTACCAATCCCAGCCTGTGTAGACAACTACAGTAAGACCCAGTTATCAGCACAGTGGCATATATTTTTTTGTTACTTTTGGACTTTGTCATTTTTTGGGGATAAAACATCTGGTCCTACCACCCGATCCCTCTGAGCAAAGTTTTCAAGTTTGCGCATGCGCAGTGTGATAGTGTGACGTCATTACCACTCCACCTGACTGCAGTGTTGCCAACGTGTCCTATGCCCGCCGTTAAACGCTCCCGTTCGTTGGAAACGGCGGCAGTAGGTGACAGTGATGCTGACGACTTTCTTCTTGAAGACACGTCAAAGAAGAAGCAGAAACCTCAGAAGTCAGGGTCTCCAGCAGGGGCCACGGCTCCCCCTTGCACCCCTTCTGGGGCTGTAGAGGGTGGACTCCTGTCATCAGGGTCCCCAAGTGAGCCTACATGTGGCTCAATGACCGACCCTCCGCCGACGATGGACATAGGGGATTCCCTTTGTCTCCCTGCCCCGTCGCGCCTTCGTCGTCTCGCCTTCCCTCGGGACTTGCCTCTGAGCACACGGACGACCTGGTTCTTCCGTCACTGCTCTCCACTTCAGGACTCAACACTTCGCCTCCGCCGAGGTCCCACAGCCGTGATAGTCACCACACAAATGGACGAGACGGTACGCCTGCTCACTCAGGTGGGCTTTCCTGCTCCCCAGGGGGAGGTGATGCTGAAGTTCACCATCATCACCCCAGAAACTCGTCGTACCAAGGTAATGGTTCGCCACGTACCCTGGGAGATCCCTATCGACGATCTTCGCCCTCTTCTCCCACAACTACTGGACATGGAGCGCCGCATCAACCCGGTCTCCAAACATCCATCCAACGAACTCATCGGCTGGTGGGTGGGCCCCCTCCCCCCGAAGGTGAATGTAGGACCAATTCACAACTGTCCTCTCGACCGATTTATCGGAACCCCGAAAATCTGTGGTCGTTGCCAATCGTGGAAACACCGCACCTGGGAGTGCACGAGGATGGTCGCCTGCGGTTTCTGTGCAGGTCCTCACGACACAGTGGAATGCAAATCGAAAATTCAGAACAAAATCCCAGTTATTCCACGGTGCGTCAATTGCCATGGCAGTCACCACGCCTGGAATGCCAATTGCCCACAGCGTCCTGGCACTCGCCCGGGAAAACTTACCTTGTACCACCGCCCTCGTCTCTGACGAAGCCCCTGTCAACCAAACCTCACTCCTATCCACCACCGCCTCTTCCATCCACCAAGGATTTCCCATTGATCTCCTCTCCTCTACCATCCCCCCTATCACCCCTACCACCCATCCTTTCTCCCCTCCCTCCCTCTCCCTACCGTTCTTGGAACAAGGTCGTTGCCGGCCCTGCCACACAGTCACCACCATCTCCTGCCCACCCGGACCCCCGCTGTCTCTCACCAGCACCACCACCTCTTACTCAACTGAACCCTCACCGTCCCTCTCCGTCGCTACCACCACCACATGCCCAGTCGGGCCCTCGGCAATCCTCGCCGCCACCTCCAGCTCATGCACAGGTACACCAAGTTGGTTCTATGGAAACAATCACTCTCCGTCTGGATCGCCACTCCAAGCAAATCAACCTTCTCTCAGCCCAACTCGACTTGTTTGTGAAAACAATTGCGACATTGCAGAAGCAACAACAACTCATTCTGGACACCCTGACCCAACAGGGGCGCGCTTTGCAAGCCCTGATGACCCGCCTCCTTCCATCTCCCGAGATGGAGGATCCATCCCTCGCTCTCCCACTCCTCCCTCTCCATTTCTCTCAACAGAATTTGGTACCTCCTCTGGAGCCCTGTCTAGCCCCTCCGACTCATCTCACACCGGAGGCCGTTCCCTCCTCTTCTTACAATGGAACATCCAGGGACTTAGACCTCGCCGGACAGACCTCGCCCAGTTTGTGCTCTCCCATCAAGTAGATGTTGCTCTACTTCAGGAAACCATCGCAGACGATGTTACTCCACTCCGCCTCTCTGGCTATTCTGTTTACACCCTGCCTCGGTACCGTGGGCAGGCTCGTGGCCTCCTCACCCTTGTGCGTAACACCATTCCATCTGTTCGTCTCCCTTCACCTGACTCACATGGACCCCCGTCTGAATTACTTTCTGTCTCCGGACCCTTCGTGTAGTCATTGTTCATTTCAAGAGTGATTCTCTGGACCCCAGGTTCTTCACGACCTCCATGATGGGGTTCCCACTATTGTTCTTGGCGACTTTAATGCCCGCCATCCCACTCTTACTCCGGATCATCCCACTCCATGTACCCTTAATGGATCACATCTCTCACAGTTTCTTAATGGGGATGATGATGTTCGCTTTCTTTGTCCTGACGATCCTACTCGCCTCCCCCATAGTTTCCTTGATGTTGGCTTACTATTGAACGGTCATACTTCCTTTCATCCTACTGTCTGCACCGAGCCTGCTCTGTATAGTGACCATCTTGCCGTTACTACCCATCTCAGGCTCTCCTTCTCTGCCCCGACATCAACTCCTTATCGATCCCCTCGCCTTCGTCTCACACAAGATGCTGTTCCTCCCTTTACCCAATACCTTTCTACCTGGGCGGATTCCTATGTTGTCCCTCAGTCCCTTGACTCTTACAGCGCTGATTTTGTTGATGCCGTGTATGACTCTGTCAATCGCGCTACCCCTCCACGCCCTCCCCGTCACCCCAGAAGTGCCACCAACTACTGGTATCGTATCCCTGCCATGAGACATCTCCGGCAGGTAACCCGTGATCTCCACTCTGCCATACGGAGGTCTCGGTCTCCAGAGGACTGGGAAGACTTCAAAAATTGGTGCTCCTTTGCAACTCAGGAGCGCCGTCGGATACGTGAGGCGGACTGGCTATCCTTCACGGGGTCTCTATCGTTCCAGTCGTCACCCTCTTATGTATGGAATCGGATTAATGCTATACGGGGTACTCGACGGAGGCCTCCTCCCCACCCTGACCCCGCCTCCCTTGCCTGCTCTTTAATGGAGGACTGGGCACGAGCTTCCTCCCCAGAGGCACTTCCAGATCCAATGCAGGAGGCAGTGCAGGCCCGCATCGATGCGTCTGAGCCTGTTGTTCGTGCTGCTCTTACCTCCCCTGCCCCCACTGATCATCCCATCACACAGTTCGAGCTTGACAGTGCTCGTCGCTCTAGAAAAGACACCTCTCCTGGGGATGATCAGATAACCTACTCCGTCCTCAACGCCTGTACTAATATTCCTAACGGCCCCTTGCTTGCTCTCTACAATATGTCTTATGAACATGGGGTTCTCCTGTCCAACTGGAAAAATGCCACTATTATCCCCATCCCTAAGCCGGGAGATCCTGGGAAATATCGACCCATTAGTCTTACCTCCTGTGTTTGCAAGATGATGGAGAGGATACTCCATCGTCGCCTTCTTCACACCATAGGCGGCTTCCACAACTCCCTCAATGGTTTCATTCAACATCGCAGCACAGCACACTCCATTGCTTCCTTTTATTGCAATCAGACTGCCCGCGTCTCCGTCTTCCTTGATATCAAGGGAGCCTTTGATACGGCTCAGCCTGCCCTCATTTTAGCTGAACTTGCACGGTTAGGGGTTAAAGGGAGACTTCTACAATGGATCGCCTCTTACCTCACTGGACGTCAGGCCCGGGTTCGCGTAGAAGGCTCTATGTCTCCTGTTCAAGAAATGAACCTCGGCACCCCTCAAGGTGGAGTCCTGAGTCCCACCTTGTTTAACACTCTCATGCACTCCATTGCATCACTCCCGTGGCCGACAGAAGTTGTCCACTCAGGATATGCCGACGATGTCCTCCTCCAAGCCCCTGACTACCTCAGCATGCAGGAAGCCCTTGATCTGGTCTCCAGAGAGTGTGATTCACTTGGTTTCCTTCTTTCAACTGCGAAAACAAAAGCCATGTGGCACGGTCGTGTTGTACCTCCACCCCTTTTCTTATCAGGAACGCCCTTGGACTGGGTTAATGAGACAAAATACCTGGGTGTGTATGTAACTCGCACACGTTGTCAGATCCCTGAAGTCCGCTATCTTCGAGACATATGTTTTCGGCGTCTCGCTCCCCTCTCTACCATGTGCAGGGGTTCCCTTGGTGCCAGCATCCCTGTACTTCTCACCATGTACAAGTCTTTTGTCCGTTCCTGTGTCGACTACGCCGCCCCTGCCCTCGTCAACATTAGTCGGACTGCTGTCAACCGTCTCGAAGTTATCCAGAGGAAAGCTGCTCGTATCATCCTTGGGGCTCCTCAGTGGACACGCTCTACTTCTCTATATACCGAACTTGGTCTTTCCCCCTTACAGGATCGTGTCCAGGAGTTTTACCTAAAAACTGCCGTTTCCATTCTACGGGATCCTAGGGGCAACTATGTCCAAACCAACTTGACTACTGCTGTCCGAGACCGACCTCCATCTAGAAGACAGTGGCGAGGGTCACTCATCCGAGCCCTTCAGGAACACGACCTCCTGCCTGATATTGTTGTCACCCCTGCTGTTGGTTCGTCTCCTTCTCCCTGGCTGGATTTTCAACCTGAAGTGATTGCCCTCGGTGGACCGCTCCCGAAATCCCAGGTGAACCCTGTTATTCTCTGCAAATACCACCTCTCCAGGATCGCTCACTGGTCCCCAGGTAGGGTCGTCCTCTACACTGATGGTTCTGTTGACCCCGCTACAGGTAGGGCCGGGGCTGGTGTCTACATCTCCCGTCCTCATGCCCCTGAGCCTATCAAACTGTCTCTCAGAGTTTCTGACGGGGCATCCTCCACTCAGGCTGAACTAATAGCCCTCCTTGCTGCCCTTCTCGCTGAGGAAGAAGCAGATGGTTTCTGCCCCTTGCTTGTCTGCTGCGATTCCAGGTCTGCTCTCGACGGGATCGCATTTGGATCTGGGGAAAATAAGGACCTCATCCTCCGAATACGAGGGTTAACATCCACACTTCAGGATGAAGGCCGTCCTGTGACATTCCTATGGATACCTAGTCATGTCGGTATCTTGGGGAATGAGGCAGCAGATGACCTTGCCAAGACTGGCTGCAACAAGGCCACACCTGACTACGTTGTTCCTCGAACACTCTTACAGATTAGGACCCAAATCCGCCGCAAACAGAGAGAAGCTCGGGAAGCAGCCATCCCCCTGGACTCCCCGCCCACATGGTACGATGTCCTCCGTAAACTTCCTGACTTCTCGTACGTCTACGGGAAAGGGTCGCGGAAAGGGGACGTGATTGCTGCCCGTATCATCATTGGGTATGACTTTGCTTGGGAGATTGGTATCCCCACATCCCCTGAGCAACGCTCTTGTGCGTTATGCAGAAGACCCGACAGCCGCACCCTTATCCACTACCTCCTAAGATGTCCCCACACACAACGCTTCCGTGACGCCTGCTGGACCACCACTCCACGACCCCCTGACGGAGACACGATGATCCTCCCAATACTGGCCAGATATTTTGTAAATAATATTAATTATGTGTTAAAGGAACATCCTTCCTTCCTTAGGCTTTAGTAAGCCCCTTTATAATATTTATACTGTATATACTTTTCACACTTGCCAGATGATTCTGGTGTCATTGTACAGGGGTACCTAGTGACAGCACTAGGATCCCGCTTCCTCTATCAAGGAATAAACAATTGAAATTGAAATTGAATTGAATTGTACCGTCAATAAGTGGCTGTAACTGCACCGTCAATAAGTGGCTGTAACTGTACCGTCAATAAATGGCTGTAACTGTACCGTCAATAAGTGGCTCTGTATTCTGAACACGGGGATCTCTACAGTATAACCTACGAGTATAACTGTGGTGAAAGAACTGCTTCCCCGCATTATGTTGAGGAAGATTCGTATACAAACTTTTTGCCCTGACTTCGTAGTAAAAAAAATCTTAGGGAAAATATATTGAATTTATTTTTAATGTTTATTTATTTATTGTTGTCGTTGGTGTTTTTTTTTTACCGGGATGTGTTATATTCACGAAAATGGAGTCAAGACAAATGTTGGACACGTTGATGTGAAGTAACACAGTAAATGATGTTGTTTGTGTTGCTGTGTTATTTATTTATTGTGTTTCTTATTCTTTTCTGTTTATTTTGTTTTATTTAGTTTTATTGTAGTAATTGTTATTCTTTTTTTTATTCTTACTTATTTTCATTTTACTGTTTATTCGTTTTCTTATTTTCATTTTATTGTTCAATAATTTTCCATTCATTCTTATTTATTTATCGCGTTGGTGTATTTCATTTATTTGCTATTCTCTTAGGTATTTCACATTTGCATTAATTAATCTTCAAATCATTGGTTGCTATTTTTATCATACTAGTTTAATGTTCACCTCAGCAGTCAACTGGCTTATGTCTAAACAATGTCTACCACTGTTTTAGCCAGACTTAGTTATGAGACTTGTAATTCAGTATCCATTACGTACCGTTTATCAGTGTAATTTGTGGTAATGGACTGCCCAATGTAATTATATATATTGTCTTACTGAAAAAAATGCGGTGTAACCAAGATTAAGTTTTATAGAGTTTGTATTTAAGGATTATTCTCCTATATTTCTCTTAGATTCTGAATATATTTTTGTTTTATTATTTCAGTGTATTGTAATGTGTAGTTAGTTACACTATAGATATATAATAATTGCTTTAAGTTTGGTTGGGAGTGTGGAAGGTGTTGTGGTGTGTGATGTACAGGTGTGTACAGGTGGTGGTTACACCTGACTTCGAGGCAGGTGTGTATAGGTGCCAGATACACCTATGGTTACAACACAGGTGTATCCGGCAGCAGTAGTAACAAAGGGGCTATATGGGCTCCGGCGGCCATGTCGTGACACCGGCCGGCAGAATCCCCGGTGAAAAAGGGAAACAAGATGGCCGTCCCCCATTCAATATGTAAACAACTCGACCTGAAATGTTGTTTATTGGACATTTTTCTCATTAGGGAGTCGAACCCTTGTTTTGAGTTGGTGTTCAACTACCGTGGCTGACGGCCATCACCTGTGATTCAACTGGTAGAATTAAGTGTAATAAAATAATAATAATAATAATAATAATAATAATAATAATAATAATAATAATTAACGGTTTATTGAAAGAGCCAGAAGGCTGAAAATATACAGTTACATATTTGGGGAATGGGTTTCGAATTACAAATAATATACAAGCAACATAAGTGATACAAATAAGATATATAATAACTAGATGGGGAAAAGCTCAAACTACAGTGCATTTCAACATAGTGACAGTGCAAGAAGTAGTATTTACTGGGAGTGAATACACTGGTTTATTACAAGTTATTGATAATTTTTACAATGGTTGGGACTGGGCTGTTCTTATAGCGATCAGTTCGTGCACTTATGGGCTGGATGCGGTTGTGGTGTCAAACAGCAATTCTCGGGCTAGGGATCTCAGGTGGTAGTAGGAGCCGGTGTCGAGGATGGTGTAGAAGCTTCTTAGCAAATTTGCAGATGTGGTCGTGGTGATGGTCAGTGAGAGTCGAAAGGGTCAGTGTGTTGAGCGCTTCTTGATATGTGGAGTAGGAAGGGGAGAGAATAATCTTGCATGCCCTCTTTTGCACTTTTACTAGGTGGGCATCTTATCAAATGAACCCCTGTCCTAATGGGCCCTAGTCCTAATGGGCCCCAGTCCTATTGGGTCCCAGTTTTAATGGGCCCCAATTCTAATTGGTCACATTTCCAATGGTTCTCAGTCCTAATGAGCCTTAGTCCAAAGATACCACAGGCCTAATGGTTCCAGTCTTAATAGACCTCAGTCTTAATGAGTCCCAATCCTGACGGCTCTCAATACTAATGGGCCTCAGTCCTAATAGTTTAAGGTTGGGACCCATTAAGACTGGCTTCTATTTACCTTACAAGCACTGTGTTCTACCGTGTCATCCTGTGTGTGTGTGATTTCCCGTGTCAGGTGGTATAATACGCAGGTGAGTGGCTGCCAGGTAGGGTGGGTGAGGGTGGGCACCTTGATGCAGGGGAAGGTGAGTTCCTGATGCTGATTCACACCAGTGTCATGATGAGGTAATCTTATCACCTTATTAGTGTACGATGAGTGGGTAGGCAGCAAGGGGCGTGGTGTATGGTGGGGGGAGGGTAAGGGGCGTGTAGGGGTAGCTAAGTGGGCGTGTTGAGTTGGGCAAGAGGGAGGCGTGGTGGGTGTAGGGGCGTGTATAGGAGGCGGGAAGTGGTGATGGCGCGCGCCACTAATCACTCTGACCTTACTGAACACAACCCATTATATAGCATAATTAGTGTTGCTTCCATCAGCCTCACACAGTCAAACACACTATTTACATTTTCTCTTCACATATATTTTATTTTATTCGTTTCAAGTGGGACTCGAATTTCAGCCTTGGAGTCGAAGAGGAATTTTTTTAGGAGAAGTTGAAAAGAAATCGTGTTTAGTTGAAGACGAATGTGTTCTTATATAAAAGTGAAGGAATTAACCAGACGTGTTTGATTGTTTGGGAGTCTCTATCTCTCACACTCGAGTCCAAGATGTCCCCCTTGAGGACGGTGTTCGTGTAGCGTCGTCAAACTCGCTCTTGGTTTTTATTCAGCAGGAAGAGCTACACCCGCCACCTGGTGTTGGCCGTGTCTGGTGACCATCATATTAACAAGGCCGCTCTCTCGTGCCTTGTCCACACGCCACCCCCCACCTCCATATTGTACCGTTTTGTCCTTTATTAACGGTGGTGTTACTACAGGCAGCGTGGTGTGGGGGGAGGGCCGCTGCTTCACATTGTTCAGTCTTTGACGTGTAACACAAAACGTGAGATGTTGTGGTCCTTCACTACCTCACAACACACACACATCTCCTAGTTACCACATGCTGTTGTTATTAAAGCTCCACCAATGAGTACGCGTCGCTGTCTCGTCCTTTGCTCCGCCGACCATTACAGTGTGTAGCTGTAGGACTCGCCGCCGTGTTTGTTTCATGTAGCGACAATAAACTCCCGGAAATAGAATCACTATACCCAACCTGATCTAATTAAGGACACGTTAGGCTTTGTAAGATAGTTTAGTTTGAAGTGTTGTGAATCTCCGTGGGTGTTATAGATTCACTTGGTATACTACATGTGTAAAGTCAGGATATATACAATGTGTGTTGATTTTTCTACCCGTGTGTTAAATATTTTTGTGGGGAGGGGAGGTATTTTCCTGTCGGCAATTAAATCCTGGAGGATAGCGAATGTAATACCGATTTTCAAGAAGGGGGATAGATCACTATCCTCTAACTACTGCCCAATCAGTCTAACATCAATAGTAGGCAAATTACTGGAAGCAATCATTTCAAACTCTATTCGAAATCACCTGGAGAAGCACCGATTGATCAATGATTCCCAGCATGGCTTCACAAGCGGACGTTCTTGCCTAACTAATCTATTAACATTCTTTTCATCAGTTTTCGAATCGGTGGACGAGGGGCACAATTATGATGTGGTTTATCTCGACTTTAGCAATGCCTTCGACAGAGTCCCCCACGAAAGACTAATTAGAAAGGTAGAAGCTCATGGCATCAAAGGTGACATCCTTAAATGGATTAGGGCGTGGTTACAGGACAGGAAACAGCGAGTGAGCATTAACGGCACTAAGTCCCATTGGAGCAACGTCACAAGTGGAGTTCCCCAAGGCTCAGTACTTGGACCACTATTATTTATTATATACATAAACGACATAGATATCGGCATTGACAGCAACATAATTAAATTTGTTGATGACACTAAAATAGGACGTGTTATCAAATCTGACGAGGACTCGGTAAAACTACAGGAAGATCTAAACAAATTTTTCGAATGGTCTGAAAAATGGCAGATGAAATTCAACGTCTACAAATGTAAAGTACTCAGTATAGGAGATGTAAACAGGGAAACCAGATACCAGATGAACAACGATGCCATAGAGAAATCCGACTGCGAGAGAGATTTAGGAGTAATGATAAGTAGGAACCTTAAGCCAAGTAAACAATGTATTTTTGCTCGTAACAAGGCTAATAAAGTACTTGGGTTCATACAAAGGAGTGTTAGTTACAAGACTAGCGAGGCCATCCTAAAACTGTATCTTGCTCTTGTGAGACCACACCTGGATTACGCAGTTCAGTTCTGGTCACCGTATTTCAGAATGGATATAGAATCCTTGGAAAGAATTCAGAGGAGAATGACAAGACTAATCCCGGGCATTAGGAACCTTGAGTATAGAGACAGGTTAAAGCTTCTTAATTTGGACTCCCTTGAGAGACGTAGAGCGAGGGGCGACCTGATAAAGGTGTATAAGTGGAAGGCAGGGCTAAACAAAGGTGACATTACAAAGGTATTCAAACTATCCAACCAGGAGCGAACTCGTAACAATGGTTTTAAATTAGACAAATTTAGATTTAGGCGTGAAATAGGTAAACACTGGTTTGGAAACAGAGTAGTGGATGAATGAAACAAGTTACCAAATATCATCATTAACTCGAATACGCTGAATTGCTTCAAACATAGGTTGGATGCTCATATGAGCAATAGGGGTTGGGTGTAAACGGAACTGCCCAGTATGGGCCAATAGGCCCGCTGCAGTTTCCTCCATTCTTATGTTCTTATGTTCTTATGTATTGTCTAAAATAATACAGTATAATTGGTTATTTTACTTCAATTATGACTTTGTGTGATAATAGGACATAGTACCATAATAAACCTTTTCTCGAACTGTTAAATAACTCAACAAAAATAATAATAATCCATTCTAAACAACTGACTATCAGACGTAGATGTCATAATTCAGCTCATCATAATTATCCATACACTCTCGTGTATAAATTCCACCGTCAAAATTTGTATTGTCGGAAGAAGTTTTACTGTCTGAATGTCTGTCTAATTCTACAAAAACTCTCCGTTAGTATCCGTCTATTTCCTCTGTTACCTCATCACTTAAGAGTATTACAAAATATTACCACTGACTGTCACACCTGATGTGCAATGTGCATACTCATATTTATAATCCTGTGTATTTTGTAACTGAAAGAAAATACAGGTACAGGAATATTTAGTTACTCTTGCGGTATACAAAATCATACATCTATCTATCTATCTATCTACTGTATCTATCTATCTATCTATCTATCTACTGTATTTATCTATTTATATCAA
>NW_024740177.1:0-16176 GCF_018991925.1 Homarus americanus | reverse complement strand
CTAGGAGAAAAAAAAAATACCTGCCGTCCTGGGAAATAAAGATACGTGTATTACTGTCCCAATCAGCCGTCCTGGGAAATAAACACCCTGGCTCCACAATACAGGAAAACACACGATTATATAACTCTTGTATGTGTAGGTAACCGTGTCGCAATTTCAGGTTCCGAAACAATTACCTGCCGAACTAATGAGCGGATTGCCTTCATATTGCAACCTCTCCGGAAACTCATTAGCGTTCAGACACAGTTCACTGATTCCCTTATGAATGCTTGGCTGTGATTGGTCTAATAGCCTCGGTCATTATCTCTGACACTAATGAAGGGAATGTCATCCAATTACAACAGTAGGTAGACTCGTAGTACAAGTACCGCTAGTTACCTGTGCACCGTCATTAGAAATCATGTAAATAGTTTAGGAATGTTAGCTATGGATACTGGCGTCTGATTGGTTCATTCCTCTATTGATACTGATGCTTGATTGGTTCATTTATTCTATAGGTACTGGCATCTGATTGGATCATTCCACCTCGCGTACTCACCACTGATTGGTTCAACAACTTCCTAACAAGACTCCCAGATCATTCGTGATTCGTGAATACATTTTGTTGTGATTGTTTCGTGTTGACATTAATTACCAGGTGAAATAAATTAGTGACAGGTAAGGGAATAAATCCTCAGGTAACTCATAGAAATATATACCTCGATAATGACAAAACCAAACCTAACCTAACCAATCCTAACGTAACCTAACCTAACCTAACCAAACCTAACCTAACCTAACCAAACCTAACCTAACATAACCTAACCAAACCTAACCAATCCTAACGTAACCTAACCTAACAAAACCTAACCTAACCAAACCTAACCTAACCAAACCTAACCAAACCTAACCTAACCAAACCTAACCAAACCAAACCTAACCTAACCTAACCCAGAAAACATTTATCATCCCTCGACAGCATTCCTCTTTAGTGGCCAGGCTTAACCCTTTGAGGACGACCGTTTAAGTTATAACTCCTTAAGGACGATGATTTAAGCTATATATAATCCTCAAGCTTTCGTCCTCAAAGGGTTAAGCTTAATTATCCGAAGAATTATCCAGGAGTTAATTACGCAAGTGGGGGAGTTACTTGTGAGACGGACGGACGGACGGACGGACGGACGGACGGATAGAAGAATGGAAGGATGTGTGTATGTATGTGTGCGTGTGTATGTAGATGTGTGTGTCTGTGTGTGTATAGGTGTGTGTATGTATGTGTGTATGTGTACCTATATGTGTGTGTGTCTGTGTGTGTGAATACTGTACATATATAGCTACCATTCTACTGTTACTAGCCCAGCCCATGTATACATGTGCATATCCACCTATGTATACGTGCACACATAGACTTAACGTAGACACAGCGCGAAAGTTTGTTGACTGTACCTCCAGTTTTATATTCATAGAGCCAAAAACTCTTTCCTCTTTTTTTTTTACACTTTTTTTAGTTCAGTGTTGCGTCCTATCCAAAAGGCTGCCGATGGTGACCCGGAAACAAGCTGCGTTTTTGTTTCACTTTAATTAAGGTATATTAAAAAATTTTTCACAGTAACCCCCGCTATAAAAAAAAGAATTTACATACATACATACATACATACATACATACATACATGCATACATACTTACATATAAAAATAAATAAAAATACACACATATGTATTTAATCGATGGTAAATCATTCAGGATAAAGTTGTTTCATTCATAGGGTTAAAAAATATTATGAAACCTGAATACTGGGGACGAGGCAGTGAGGCAGTACAGGTAAATATCATCCCCAGTACAGGTAAATATCATCCCCAGTACAGGTAAATATCATCCCCAGTACAGGTAATATCATCCCCAGTACAGGTAAATATCATCCCCAGTACAGGTAATATCATCCCCAGTACAGGTAATATCATCCCCAGTACAGGTAAATATCATCCCCATACAGGTAAATATCATCCCCAGTACAGGTAAATATCATCCCCAGTACAGGTAAATATCATCCCCAGTACAGGTAATATCATCCCCAGTACAGGTAAATATCATCCCCAGTACAGGTAATATCATCCCCAGTACAGGTAATATCATCCCCAGTACAGGTAAATATCATCCCCAGTACAGGTAATATCATCCCCAGTACAGGTAAATATCATCCTAACTTGGTCAAAATCCCAAGGGCTGGAGGAGGTATTTTCCCACTAGACAAAATCGCACCAGACAGTTCTCTCTCTCTCTCTCTCTCTCTCTCTCTCTCTCTCTGTCTCTCTCTCTCTCTCTCTCTCTAGGGGACAAAACTCCAACCAAGAATATAAGAAAAGTTGACGAAATCTGGCAAGAGAAAGTTTAGGCTGGATAAAATCTTTAAATTGGGGATATGAAAGTGCACCAAAAATCCAGCCAGTTAAAGATAGTTAAAGAGTTTCCTGCCTTGTTAAGTTAAGGTCAAGCAGCTTCCGTTCAGTCAGGGGAAGTTGGGTCAAGATAGGTCAAGTTAGGGTAGGGTAGGGGTAAGTTGGGTTACATTACCATAAGTTAAATAAATTAGGTGGATAAGTTAGATTAAGTTTGGTAATATTAAATTTAGCAAAAGTTAGGATTAATTAGTTCAAGTTAGGAGAAGAGAGAATGAAGGAGAGATATAGAAGAACAAAAATTATGCCACAGTCTTACAAACTGTAATTAAATTCTGCATCGTTGATAAGATGTATTTAGAATCTACAATACAATACTAATTCGATAACTCCAACACAATAAGAGCATCATAAACTTGCTGCCTTGACATATTCACAAACTGTACTTATAAATATCAATATGTAAGAGTAAAGTAAGGATCAGTAACTCCAGAACGGTGATTATTATAAGACAAGTATCATCATCTGGCGCCAGGCAACACACTCACCCACAGTACTAACACACTCACCCACAGTACTAACACACTCACCCACAGTACTAACACACTCCACAAAATAGTCCCTCACTGAGTAAGTCAGCGAGCATTATGTATTCTTGAAGCTGATTGACACACCTAAAAATGCCCTTATAAAAACTTAATGAAATGCCGTCAATCGCAATGCAATGTTATGACCGAGAATACTGTACATCAACTTACTGAAGCTTTTAGTTTGATTGTATAATATTCATAATATTTTATTTTACGGGGATTAGCCCACTCAGGTACAGATCACTGACCCGTATCGGGGCCCCGAGGGGGTGGGGGTGAAAATGGAAGAAGAAGAAGAAGAAGAAGAAGAAGAAGAAGAAGAAGAAGAAGAAGAAGAAGAAGAAGAAGAAGAAGAAGAAGAAGAAGAAGAAGAAGAAGAAGAAGAAGAAGAAGAATGATAATAATAGTAATAATAATAATGATAATAATAATGATAATAATAATAATAATAATAATAATAAAAATAATTATAATAATAATAAAGAACTATAAATACAAAAATTAAAAAAATATCAAAAGTGAGAAACAATATACTGTATGTTTGTTGTGTTGTCAATAGTAAGAGAAACAATTGAGACCCTGCAATTGTGTGTAAATGAGGCAGAAAGTCAGATCATCAACCTGACACTTGGTCACAATTTTCGTGATGCCATATGGCAGCAGGGTCTACCATTAGACAATACATTATGCTTCCAATATCTTCCCAGGCGGTAGTACCTCCCTGTTTGGTGGCTGCCTACTATATATATATATATATATATATATATATATATATATATATATATATATATATATATATATATATATATATATATATATATATATATATATATATATATATATATATATATATATATATACAACAACCTCACCCCGCCTGGACGCGTGCGCGTGATCTAGGTATATGCTGATAACCACGAGGAAAGAAGAAAACACGAAGTTCCCAAGCGCTTTCGTGTAATTCACATCTTCAGGGGTGAGTACAGACTAAAGAGAAATACAAGCCAAGGTGTATATATACAGAGGAGGATGAGACCAGGTCCACAATGGTCAGGTATTAGGTAATGTCCCTACTAATCTTTAAATAGCACACAACGGTTGGTGGTCAGGTCAGATGGTCAGGTGACCCGGCCTTCTCACCTGGTTACAAATCTTCTTAATTCCAAAATTGTCCAGTTTGTACATGCCATTACTCAAATTCATGTTGAATGCTTCGGTATGTTTAATAAGACTAGATTCTATGATGTTCCTACTATCAATTGAATTACAAGGTAATATTGTGGAGGCATTATCCCAGTCAATGCAATGCAAGTTATCCCTCAAATGAACAAACAGAGCATTGGATTCCTGGCCTGTCCTAACGCTGTATTTGTGTTGTTTAATTCTAGTTGCAAGATCTTTACCTGTCTGGCCTAAGTAAAACATATTACATTCCTTGCAAGGAACTTTATAAATGCAACCAGTTGTGTTGTTGGGGAAGTTCTTGATTAACATTTGTTTAACAGTGCATGAGTTTTTAAATGCCACATTGACGTTCCAGGATTTTAGTTGTGAAGGAATGTGTGAGAATTTTTTGTGAAGTGGCAATATTAAGATATTCTTATGGTCATGGGCGGGCTTGGGATCAGTTCTATAAAAAGTTTTCTTAGTAATGTTTAAGCATTTGTCTATGAAAGATCTAGGGTATTTAAGGTTTGAGCCAATATTATATATATATTTGTATTCCTCATCGATGAATTCCGGACTGCAAATTCTCAAGGCACGTAAAAACATTGTTGAAAATACTGACTGTTTGACTTTATTATGGTGGGCAGAATAATAATGAATGTATGAACACACATTAGTTGGTTTTCTATAAATACTGAACTTAAAAGTGTTACCTATTCTGTGTATCAGACAGTCTAGGAATGGCAATTTACAGTCTTGCTCTAATTCCACAGTGAATTTGATCGAGGGGGCTAAGTTGTTAAGTTGTGGCAGGAAAGCTTTTAGGTCCTCATTACATGGCCAGAGACATAATACATCATCAACATATCTAAACCAGACTGCTGAAGGTGGTAAAATATTACTTAATAGTTTCTTTTCAAAGAATTCCATATATAGGTTGCTTAATACAGGTGAGAGTGGATTACCCATTGCCATACCAAATTTTTGAGCATAATATTCCCCATTGAATTCGAATTTGCAATCCTTAATACATAGTTTGATGAGTTCGATGAAGTCGTCTTTCGAGACAGGCAGTGAAATGTTATCCAGGGAATCTATGAGGAACTCTAGTAAATCATCAACTGGGACCTTTGTAAAGAGTGACGTTACATCAAAGCTGACCAGTTTAAAATCATGATTAATGTGTAAGTTATTGAGTTTATCAACCAGATCCATATTATTCTTGATATTGGAGTTAGAAATGTTACCAACTAGGGGATTTAGTAAAGAAACTAACCATTTAGATAGTTTATAAGAGATTGACCCAACTGAGCTAATGATGGGTCTTGCTGGGTTATTGGGCTTGTGGGTCTTGATTACACCGTACATGTATGGCAGTGGAGGGGACGTTGAAGTAAGATGTTTAATGAGCGTAGCTTTGCCTCTCAATAGGGACTTCAGTTTTTTGTTGAACTGGGTGTTGACAGTGTTGAGAGGATTATTTATAAGTTTAGAATATGTTGTGGTATCACATAAGAGGTCATTCATTTTAGAGATATAGTCATCTTTGTTTAAGATCACTACTGTGTTGGCTTTATCTGCTTTAGTGACATGTAGATCCTTATTTTTTTTTCTTAAGGGCTTGGATTGCTTTGGTGAATCTTTCTGGACAGTTTGGAACACAAGGCTTGGACATAGATGCATACACGACACCTTTACACATGTTCACTTCTTCACTTGTCAAATTACTGAATTTCTCCAAATTGCAAAATGCTCTGGCTATGTCAACACTGTCGACTCCCTTGTTAGAACCATCAAAACTTAAACCATAGCCGAGGGCACACAAGGTATCATTGTCTAGTTGTTTCGAGGAGAGATTCACTACACAGTTGTTATTGACTGGGATAATGCCTCCTCAATATTACCATGTAAGTCAATTGACAGTAGGAACATCATAGAATCTAGTCTTATTAAACATACCGAAGCATTCAACATGAATTTGAGTAACGGCATGTACAAGCTGGACAATTTTGTAATTAAGAAGATTTGTGATCAGGTGAGAAGGCCGGGTCACTTGACCATCTGACCTGACCACCAACCGTTGTGTGCTATTTAAAGATTAGTAGGGTCATTACCTAATACCTGACCATTGTGGACCTGGTCTCACCCTCCTCTGTATATATACACCTTGATTTGTATTACTCTCTCTAGTCTGTACTCACCCCTGAAGATGTGAATTACACGAAAGCGCTTGGGAACTTCGTGTTTTCTTCTTTCCTTGTGGTTATCAGCATATATATATATATATACTTCATTTTTAGTCCATATAACACGCGGACTTTGAACATATAATCAACGACCTCACCAGCATGGAATCGAACCCTCGACCTACTGGGTGGAACTAGGGAACGCTTACCGGCTAGGCCACAAGGACACTAAAAGCAGTTCTAGACTCTGTTATATTTCACACAAAGCCTGTTCATCGAGCTGATGGCGCCGTGAACCTCATTGGGAAACTGCCCGTGCCTGTATATATATATACAGTATATAACTTCGAGATATTGAGAATAATGTGAAGAATATTGCTCTCTCTCTCTCTCTCTCTCCTACCCGATACCGTCTAATGCCGTCCTTGATCTGGTCCTAATCCTGCTGTAGGACCAGAAGCCGCTGAGGCCAAGTGAATTCATTAACTCGCGGATATCCTGTCCCGCCTCCTGCTGCCTGGCCATGGTCACTTGGAGGCCAACTGCAGGTCATTTATGAGACCAGCTGAAGGTCATTTTGGAGGCCAGCTAGATATAAATTTTGAAGGTCACTTGGAGGCCAGCTGGAGGTCATTTTTGAGGTCACTTAGAAGCCCTTGGAGGTCACTTGGAAGGAACATGGAGGTCATATGGAAGTTACTATAAAGCCATTTGGAGGCAGCGGAGGCCGGATTGGTAAGCCATGCATAATAGAGATCCACTTTTGCACTCAAGGAAGTACTTTAAAGATTTTTTCCTCCCACTGCTGCGTGAGTGTCGAATGAGTGTGTCTGCCGTCTGAGTGTATACTGTGAGTGTGTCTGCCGTCTGAGTGTATACTGTGAGTGTGTCTGCCGTCTGAGTGTATACTGTGAGTGTGTCTGCCGTCTGAGTGTATACTGTGAGTGTGTCTGCCGTCTGAGTGTATACTGTGAGTGTGTCTGCCGTCTGAGTGTATACTGTGAGTGTGTCTGCCGTCTGAGTGTATACTGTGAGTGTGTCTGCCGTCTGGTGTACTGTGAGTGTGTCTGCCGTCTGAGTGTATATTGTAGTGTGTCTGCCGTCTGGTGTATACTGTGAGTGTGTCTGCCGTCTGAGTGTATACTGGCAGGTGTGTCTGCCGTCTGAGTGTATACTGTGAGTGTGTCTGCCGCCTGAGTGTATACTGTGAGTGTGTCTGCCGTCTGAGTGTATACTGTGAGTGTGTCTGCCGTCTGAGTGTATACTGTGAGTGTGTCTGCCGTCTGAGTGTATACTGTGAGTGTGTCTGCCGTCTGAGTGTATAATGTGAGTGTGTCTGCCGTCTGAGTGTATACTGTGAGTGTGTCTGCCGTCTGAGTGTATACTGTGAGTGTGTCTGCCGTCTGAGTGTATACTGTGAGTGTGTCTGCCGTCTGAGTGTATACTGTGAGTGTGTCTGCCGTCTGGGTATACTGTGAGTGTGTCGTCTGAGTGTATACTGTGAGTGTGTCTGCCGTCTGGAGTGTATACTGTAGGTGTGTCTGCCGTCTGAAGGTGTATACTGTGAGTGTGTCTGCCGTCTGGAGTGTATTTTTGTGAGTGTGTCTGCCGTCTGAGTGTATACTGTGAGTGTGTCTGCCGTCTGAGTGTATACTGTGAGTGTGTCTGCCGTCTGAGTGTATACTGTGAGTGTGTCTGCCGTCTGAGTGTATACTGTGAGTGTGTCTGCCGTCTGAGTGTATACTGTGAGTGTGTCTGCCGTCTGAGTGTATAATGTGAGTGTGTCTGCCGTCTGAGTGTATACTGTGAGTGTGTCTGCCGTCTGAGTGTATACTAGAAGAGAATGAGGTGACAGTCATGAATATTATGATGATTAAGAATAAGTTATTAATGAGCGTAACAAAGGAAGAGAGAAGAGGGGAGAGGAGAAGACGTAGAAGAAGAAAAACGAAAAGATTAAGAAGGGTTAACAGTGTCAAAGGGATGATGATAAAGAGGTGGAGAGGGACTTAAGAGAGGAAGTGTGTGTGTGTGTGTGTGTGTGTGTGTGTGTGTGTGTGTGTGTGTGTGTAGACAAAATATAATCACACGAGCCATTGATATTATATACAGAGAAAAATTATGATTCCCTGGAGCTAAAGTTTCAATTTTGGATATTAACAATTGATTCACCTGTTCATACCTAAATTAACTGATACACCTGTAGGGTCTTTAATTAATTCATACACCTCTTAGTACTTTAATTAATTGATACACCTATATGATCTTTAATTAATTGATACACCTGTTAATAATTTATTAATACACCTGTAGGGTCATTAATTAATCAATACACCTGAAGGGTCTTTAATTAACTGATAGACCTACAGGTTCACCAGCTAATTATGCACCAGACTTAATTAACATATACAACCAGATGTTCCCCTCTAAGTAGTTGGCCTCGTCACCTCAATCACTCACTCACACACAGACTGATTATAATACCCTCCCCCTAATGTATTATATAAACTTCATCATAATTATACGTACCAAACCCTATAATCCAGAGAAATTCACTCAATCTGTCATCTTTGTGAGTAACCTAATCTCTCTCTCTCTCTCCCTGAGTCTAATTCCAAAGTAACTACACCCGATCTTACCTGCTATGATAACAACGACAAAAGTTAAATAGTATAAGTCTTTTTCACCCCCCTCCCCCCTTTCTCCCTCCATCTTTCCTCCCTCTCTCCCTCAGTTATTCTCAAAAATTCTCTCACCCAAATAACTTCAACCTAATCCTACCAAAATTTCTCTTCCTTGTAAATAATTAGAGACCCCTTAATGCCCCGTCTCCCCTCCCCTACCTCCTCCCCTCTCCCTTCCCCTACCCACCCCTCTCCCCTCCCCTTCCGCCCTACGATACAAACAACACCGATAGAACCCCTCCCCCCTCACCTTACCTCACCTCACCCGCACCTCACAACTTCGCGAGAATTAATTCACATGTCCAAGCCCGCGTCACTCACCCTCCCTGACTACCCCATCTATATGCAGATTGTGGAGCTCCGGCCACCTAGACGAGGCCTTCCTTCCCTTGTATCACACACACACCTCCACCTCTACCACTGTCAACCTGCTACTTGCCCGACCTGACCCGACCCGACCCATCCCAATTCGAGGATCACCTGAAGAATCATCGCCTCAGCTTATTTCACCTAAAGATTAAACCACCCTAGAACTATTCTGCGAGGATGAGGTTAGATTAGGATATGTTAGGTTAGATTTAGGTTAGGATAGAATAGGTTTAGGTTAGGTTAAGTTAGCATAAAGGTAGTTAATCTTGAGGTGAAATAAGCTGGGGCGATGATTCTTCAGGTGATCCCGATTCCATCCTATCCAACCCGACCCGCCACAACGGATGTGTGTTCAGTGAGTGGGTCGACACCAGTGTATTTGTAGTGAGAGACAGACTGACAGATTGAAACAGAGACAGAAAGACAGACTGAAATATACAGGGACCGAGATAGAGAACGATACACACACACACATGCCCTCATACTGTCACGGATGTTGATATTGATCTGTACAGCCAAAGCTCTGTCTGGGTTTGAGATGGCGCTCAGGAATTCCATTTGCGAGATGGCACACACCCGATGGAACGAGAGTGTGTTGTGAGAGTCTTTCTTTTACGGCGAGAAAGAGGTATTGTCTGAGTCTTAAAGGTAAACAATATCCTCAAAGGCTTCACAGTTTCCCAAGTAAACAAAAAAATAAGTGACATTTTGATCAGTTTATTTATTGTAAACAGAAAATCGATATTGAGAGATAACCAGTTTATAATCCGCTGGTGTCTGATAACTTGTATAGTGGTGATGGTGTATATAAACAACACTATACAAATGGTGATGATGTATATAAACAACACTACACTATAATCTACACTATAATTATACCTTAAACCCACATGACAGGTGTAATACAATAAACACCTATGTTCTCAGGGTTAATTACCACCAACCTCTAATTACAAATAAAAAGACTAACACACACACACACAAAATCTATAATGAATGAATCACTTAATCGTCTATTTAGTACCGAGAGAGAGAGAGAGAGAGAGAGAGAGAGAGAGAGGACTTGCCACAGATCAAGGAATTTAATCAGTCTTCGGTACACATACTTCAGAAACTCTGGGTCACACCTGAAGAATGTTGTTGGACTGTAGGTGTTAGTTGGTTATTGGAGGTGAGGTGAAGTAAGGTGAGATGAGGTGAGGTGATGCTTGAGTCTTCACACTTGATGTTCACTAGCCCAGATCTCAGGATTCGTGTATTACCTTAAGAAGATTTAATTGAATTATACCGCCGCTGTCTCCCTTTAGGTAAAGACAATATTTAAGCAATACAATATTCACCTCTCCCTTACAAGTATCCGGCAACAGTTTAAAGTGACCGAACAATGATTTAATATTTGTAAACCGACCAGAGACTTCCATTTACAGAAGCTTACACCGAAAAACACTATACCTCCCGTTACGTTAATATGAGACAATATTAATACAGCGAATGTTACCACCAGAGGGACAAGAGGTCGAGAGCCTTCAAGTTGGACAGATATTCGATACTCGATGACCGCGTCGAGACTTGGTTGTTGGACCATTAACCTGGGTATTATTAGTACATATAAAGTTAATATGAAACTATTAATCGTGTAACTTGTGTCGATTAAGTGAACAATGGTCGAATAGTAGTTAATACTAATAATATGTCGAGCACATATTATTAACTGAGAAAAACATCCATGTATTCGACTGACTTGTTCACTGAGCTGTGGAGTCAATTCATGGACGTCATTTGTAATATCTGAAGCGTCTAATTATTCAATGAACCTTCTAGCACATAATGATTCTCTCATGCATCTCTAATGGAAATTGAAAAGCTAACAACAGTGTCATTTATTAATTAACGTGAAAAAAATAAAAACAATAGCAAAAAATAATAACATACTGAGTTTGTGATGTTTCTTTTGATAGTGTTGTTTTGTTGGTGTTAAGAGGGTGGAAATAATTATTACTTCATGGTCAAACGGACACTTTCATATCCTAATGTTTAAGCCAGCCGTTAATAATGTGATGATGAAAAAAAACACTGAAAAAGGTCGATGTTTAGACGTACACACACACACATACATACACACACGCACACGCACACACACACACACACACACACACACACACACACGACCCGGCATAATAGAGTTAAGAGGAGGTAGGGAGTGGACAGGTTTCTGGGTGATGGTGCAAATTGTGTTATACTGGCCTCTACTCCCGCCTCTACTCCCGCCTCTACTCCCGCCTCTACTCCCGCCTCTACTCCTGTGGTGGTCCAGAAGGAGAGCTCACCGCCAGCCTCTCCCTAACCCAGACGATCCCTTTGTTGGCTACTACTCCTACTACTACCTGGTGATGGGGAGGAAGGGGGGGAGGGAGAGGGGAGCTATGTCTCAAGGGAAGAGGAAGGAAGGGGGGATCAAGGAGAGAGGGAGGTATATATCAAGGGATGGGAAGGGAGGGAGGAAAGGGGGATCAAATATCACAAGAGAAGAGGAAGATGGAGGGAAGGGAGAGGGGAGCTATGACACATGTGGAGAGGAAGAGAAGGGTGGGTGGGGTAGAGGGGGGGTGAGAGGGGGAGATAGACGTAGAGAGGGGTAGGGAGAGAGGAGATAGAGAGATGGGTTAGGGAGAAAGGGTAGAGAGAGAGATAGAGAGAGGGGGAGGTAGAGAGAGGGGGTGAGAAGCAATACAGTTTACACCACCGGACAAGACAGATCACACCTATATTTTATACAGGTTTACCGTCAGATCAGCGTCAATATATCTTACCATTTAAATCGAGAATAAAAAATAAAATAAAAAATAAACCTTGCTGAAGATAGAGTGTTGGTCTGACTTTGTTTTGGGTGATACAGGACAAAGAGAAAGTTATTGTTTATACAAGAAAACAGATACTTCACCTTTAGTAAACATAGCAATTTAAACTAGATCCCCTCGAAAAAAAAAATAATTTACTATATAAAGACACAGGTATATAGCACCTAATAATATAACAGTTTAGATAAAATAAGCAAGAATAAAGCGACTAAAACCTGTAGACGATTTAGTGATCACCTAATTTAATATAGCTGATGATATAGGAAAACCCAACAATATTATTCTAATTTTACAAAGGGAATTACCAAGAGATCAGTCCAGTTAAATCTAATACGTAGTTCAAAACAATGTGGTGAATGTTATCTATACAAACACACCAAAAAGTTTCTCTACACGACATAAACTGTCAGGTGTTGGAGGGTTTACCTGGAGTATAGATCAATATTAATTTTACCTGTATACAAAAAAAGATGGAAACTGGCCATAAAACGATGATAATAATTTGTATGCTTGTCAGTGAAATCTTACTTACAGAAAAGGGTGAAAATACAGAAGTAAATCCCTATTCCTTCAAGTGGGATTTTATTGTTAGGATTTATGTGGTATGATGAATATAAATTATTCAGTTGTATACTTGTATTTTATTAAAGGAAGTAGAATATATTTTAACACTACACTTCGTAGGATTTACCTGGTGAAAAAAACAGCAATTTATCACAAGACACGTGACTTAAAGCAGAATTACTAACTGGAGGCAAGGAAAAATATATTTCATACACAAGAGTACAGGCAGATCATCTTAACCTAACACACACACACACACACACACACACACACACAACATTATACTAAAGGATTATAGAGAGATAGGCTTCAATAAATACTATTCTATAAACGATAAGATAAATACACAAGACTTAAACTGTAATTAACGACGACTGATGTTAAAAAATAATCTACCTAACATGAACTGATAATCTAACCTTGATTTAAACACTACACGGGCCCGCCAAAACAACAAGGGCAACAGGAGGATTAACGAGAGATTAGCTGGTCTTAATCTCAGACTCTAAATCCAAAAGATAAATAGAGGTTGTTGAATATGTATTAGTAATTTACTTTTGTTTAATTATCACAGTCAGGAGATGGAATAATATCTTATATATAAGGTTGACGAGGTATTTAGATGAGCTAATTAAAAGGGTAATCAGGTGAGTTAATTACCACAGGTGGAAAAAGAAAAATTAACGACATAGGTGTGTGTGTGTCTGTGTGTGTGTGTGTGTGTGTGTGTAAAAATCACTGTAAGCACAAAATAAACAGTAAAAATATTGTCAACATAAGAAATAACGTAAAAAAATCACTATAAGAAAAAACACTACAAAGGACAAACATGTAATCACAGAACTCACCAATACCAACGAAAATCACCGTCAATTCGAACATTACTGTAAGCAGAAAAATTCACTGTTATCACGAAAATCACCGCAAAATCACATTATGTTATGTAAATTATTTGAACCAGTCATATGAGGAAGCTAACGTAGCGGAGGATCTAATTTTTACACACACACACAAACACACACACACACACAAACACACACACACACACACACACACACACACACACACACACACACACGTAAAGTAACATAATTTTGCCAACCCTCGAAAAAAAAATATTCACTTTTTCCCAATTCATTCCGATCGCCACATTTGTCCCCCCAAACACTCACTGACAGACTCTTTCATTCTGAAGTTGACAAACACACGCCCTGACATTTGAGCTGACCAAAGGTTACAATGGTTTTCCACTTTATCCCCCGCCGACGCGTTACTATTATCGATAAACATACACTGACAGGTTATCTCAGGTTGGAACTGATACACACACACACACACACACACACACACACACACACACACATACACACACACACACATACACACACACCCACAAATTATATTCAACACCTGTTTGTCTATCAATAGTTACCTGAGATTCAATTTTCATGATGGAATGTTTATCAACGAGTCGATATGATGAGGCAACAATAATTCCTACACAAAGATCAAAGCTATTTTGTCAACTCACACGGACAGACATACAGACAAAAAGACACATTTTCAAACACACACACACACACACAAACACACACACACACACACACACACACACGAAATAAATATCAATTGACAGTAACTTTCCCCACCTGACAATAATCTTTACAGGCACCAACACACATACACACGCGCTCTCAGCCAACCAACCCTCACACACACACACACACACGCACACACAATCCCTCCCCTTCTCATCATCCCCTCCCCCACATCACCCCTCCTACACCCCCTCTCCCTCTCCCCCACCAAACATTCCCTGCCATCACTCTTCCTCGCCAATCGAGCGCTGCAGTATTTTTCGGGCAGAAGTTATTGTCAGTTCACCAATATTAAACTCTAAATTACTCTCTTTATCTTAGGTATTGTCGGGCCCGAGCGATACATGGCTCTTCCTCTCCCTCCTCTTCTTCCCCATCCCTCCTTCCTCTTCCCTTCCCCCAACCATTCCTATCCTCTCTACCCCTCCCCCTTCCCCCCATTTCCTCTGGCGCACTGGGAGTGATGATGCACTTATTCCAATATGCTATTATGGGGTTCACATTGTTCACAATATAGCTGGTGTTTAAGTTTCAAGAAGACAACAGAGAAGATGATTTCCAAATGCTTTACCCAAGACAATAAGAATCCTAAAATACCACACAATATTTGTTCACGGAATTAAGTTGACAAAAAGCTTCCTATACATACCTGGTTCATGATAACACACCTGGGGGGGGGGGGGAAGTACAGGTGAGATGTTGTTGTTGTTTTGGTTATTAAAGTGTGTGTTTTTTTTCCTCGTCTATCCTTATGCTTCTCTCTCTCCTTCACCTTCTCCCACATGCAGTCCCTCTCCTCTCACTCCCCTCTCCTCCATACCCCCCCATGCCAAAACCATCACTCTCTCCCTCCCATCCATCCTTCTCCCATCCTTACCCACACCACAAGTCCTATATGATGATCATCAGGATGATCACTGTTACAACCTCACCTCACGCTTATACAGTAATTATTCCCTTGACATTTACCTGAGGTCCAATGATCACATAACAATTACTGTGATCAAGAGGCGTAATGTCCTGTCACCTTCTGTGGCTGTCTGGCGGTGTTTACTATCTGGCCTCGACGTTCTGGGGCAGTGTGTATTGTAGCCTGGGTTATACATTGGTGCTACGGGTTATACATTGGTGCTAGAGGAGAGTAATACATTGGTACTACGGGTTATACATTGGTGCTAAGGGTTATACATTGGTGTTACGGGTTATACATTGGTACTAGAGGAGAGTAACACATTGGTACTACGGGTTATACATTGGTGCTAAGGGTTATACATTGGTGTTACGGGTTATACATTGGTAACGGGTTATTCATTGGTGCTACGGGCTATACATTGGTGCTAAAGGTTATACATTGGTGCTAAAGGAGAGTAATACATTGGTGCTGCGGGTTATACATTGGTGCTACGGGTTATACATTGGTGCTAAGGGTTATACATTGGTGCTAAAGGAGAGTAATACATTGGTGCTAAGGGTTATACATTGCTTGGAGTTATACATTGTTTCTACGGGGTTTATACACTGGACTATAAAATTATCAATGATTTAGGAATGAATGAATTAATTTAACTGTTTGGGTGAGAATGAACGAGTTATATTTATTGGTTTATGAGTAATTATTATTTTCGTTTTCGGAAAGAATGACCAAGAATCATTATACATTACAGGTAGAAGTTATTTCCCATACTGTTTAGAGTTTTTTCTCTCTCTCTCATTAACATATCAAATAATAATAATGAAGTGTAATTTGGAGACGTTCCATGACCTTTACAGCCAGGTAATTAGGTT
>NW_024740176.1:0-28983 GCF_018991925.1 Homarus americanus | reverse complement strand
TTTACAAAACGACAAATACACGAGCAAGAATATGAGAACATTGTACGAATTGGACTGGTGATGGCAGATGTTGCTCTTGACAGAAGTACTCTGAAGATTAAACTTAACCTAACTAAACCAAACTAATCTAACCAAAACCAAACTAAAGTTTAAGTTAGAATGTTTAGGTTCAAATATCTTCCAGTTCAACTAAGGTAATAGCCATCACTAAACCACTAACTGACAAAACAATAAACACCAGGTCTACGTAACCACCCTAACCAAAGAGCAGTTGTGTTCATCCTCTGAGAGCGCACGCACGCACACACACACACACACACACACACACACCACATCTAATCTGTTTCAAAGTTTCTGAGTTAAAATATGGTAACAAAACATAGTTTTTGTTTCAAAGAGAGGAGCTCACTGTGAAAAACTATTGTTTTAGTCTTTCCATGTTATTAACGTTTAAAAAAATTGACTCGAACAACCTTTTTCATATTTCATCAGGGTGGACGTGTCTTTTGCTTGTGAAGATTCAGAGACTGAGGAATATTATGCTGTAGAGAGGTACTGCAAGAGAGTTGTCAGTACATAGCAGAAGACAGTTTTTGTCAATAGAAGGAATGAAGAGCAATACAGAAAGCTAGTATGTGGGGCGGTAGACTCTCTCTCTCTCTCTCTCTCTCTTCTCTCTCTCTCTCTCTCTCTCTCTCTCTCCGTTTAAGTGGTGCAGGAGCTACGTTAAAAAGAGTGACTATTCTCTCTCAAAAAAAACAAAAATGTATCATTCATTAATCATTCTCTCCCACTAACAGAAGATAAACATATCTCGTTAGGTAGAGACTTAAGAACAAAAAAATTTAATCTTTTTTTTATAGCAGTAATTTGAGTAAACACAAAAAAAAATACAAACAAAATACTCCATCAGGTGGTGACCTCACTCACCTGTCAGCCATCATTTTTTCTAATTCATTCTATTCCACCTCCTCTCTCTCTCTCTCTCTCTCTCTCTCTCTTTAAAACTCTTTCTTACCACGCACATACACTAAATATACGGTGTGTGTGATTCCCAATCAATTTAGAATAATACGGATCATCACCAACTAAAATCAAGACTAATCCACCACTAAACCCCACTACCCCTGATAGCGGGCAGCTAATCCCTAGCGAATGGTTGTCATGGAAAACACAAAACCGGAAGAGACAAAAATTTTTTTTAGGAAAATAATCTGGTGGGAAGGCATCGAAATTTGTTTTGAGTTAGAGTTCTCCTGACAACAGAATATTTTCTTCCAGTTCATAAAGTATCAGTAACGTTCGTATAATACCTGAGAATTTTTATAGAAAAAAAATCCAAATACTCAAAACGGATAAAATAGTTATTGAAAAGTAAAATTCATAAAAACAAAAGCATAAAACACACCCATCTACGATATATATTTAATTTAGCAGTCATAGTGGTTCGTTGCTGGTAAAATCATACAGTTGAAAACGCTTTTTTTAGTCGCCAGAGCAGTTAGGGCGTGTAGGCTGTGGTGTAAAATTGTTCCTTATTATCAAAACAAAATATTTCGTGGTTGTTTTCTTCTAAATTATGTAAATGAACTAGACTGGTTAAGATTGTAGAACTTTTCGAAATTTCAGTAAGTAGACAAAATGAAGACAGATTCCCTAAACTCCCCCTCTGTCAGCTGCAGGTCGTGATGGTGGTCGCCTTCCCTCTTCACTCACTCATCCACTCACTCACTCACCTCACCCACAAACTCACTCACACACACACACAGAGGTTCTTCAGATAGTTCACCCTCAGGCCAGATTTTGAAGAGGAAGAAAAATATGTTAGGAACTTATGGGTCAGGAAAAAGTTTGTCTCTCAGGGGAAGTTTATGTCTCAGGAAACCTAAGTCTCAGAGGAAGTTTGTCTCAGGAGTTTGTGTTTCAGGAAAAGTTTGTATCTCAGGGAAGTTTGTGTCTTGGGGGAAGTTCGTGTATAGGAAGTTTGTTTTCTCAGGGAAAATTACTTCAGTTGAAGGTCTCTTGGTGAGGATTTTCTTCTGAGCTATTGTCTTTGGTGGAATTTTCGTGAGATGAACGAAGAGACTACCTAAGATGGAGGAAATTTAAAAGTTGTTACCGCTCCACACTCCACCTGCGTGCCTGAGAAGAGAGGGGTGAAGAGCCAACTCGGGATGTCTTCAAAGGACGTCCTCTTCAGGCGTCCTGAGAGCCTTCAGAAAAGTCCTTTGCTTTACCATATGAGAACCAGTACGGGCAGAAGGCGAGAGAACGTTCGTCTGGCGTAGCTTTCAACAGCCTGGCATTGTATGTTAGAAACACCAGCGTTCGTATCCTAAAATAAATCACATTACAGGCAGAAAAAGCGAACATTCATCACGCTTAGTTTTATAAAAGTATCATAGCGAGGTAAATAATGTAATGCCAGACGCTGGTAAATGCTCGTGCTGGCGATGTGTTTAAACCAGGGTAATGAGCTAATGACTTGTAGTTAATAACTATGAATATACCTGACGACGAGAATGACATAAATGTACTATCGACTTTGGTACAGATAAAAGCACAGATATAAGATATATAGAACAAAGATATGGAAACTAGCTGCAGGTTAGTTGGGTTCAAATACAAAGTACATATATAAGCAGATATACAAGTACAAATTTGGGTACAGATACAAATCACAGATAAGAGACATGACCTCAACGGAACTCAAGGGCACAGTAATTTTATCACACTGATGAACACACAATATATATATATATATATATATATATATATATATATATATATATATATATATATATATATATATATATATATATATATATATATATATATATATATATATATATATATATATACAAACAATATTAAAAACTACAAACAGGAGTACTACCGCCTGGGAAGATATTGAAGCATAAAGTGTTGTCTATGGTAGACTCTGCCGCTATATGGCATCTACGAAATATTACCAAGTCCCAGGTTGCTGAACTGATGTTTCCCTCAATTACACAATTGCAGGGTCTCAATTGTTTCTCTTATTATTAACAACTAACATACATATATTTGTTCTCACTTTTATTATTATTATTATTATTATTATTATTATTATTATTATTATTATTATATTATTATTATTATTATTATTAATATTATTATTATTACATTTCCTTTCAAGGCCCCGATGTGGGTCAGTGACCTGTTCCCGGGTGGGCTACTCCCCGTAAAAAAATTATTTATACACGAGCGCGCAAGCACACACGCGCGCGCACACACACACACACACACACACACATTTATACGAGTGGTGACGCACTGACATGAATAATGGATGCTCAGACACATACACGTATATACATGGACACAAACACTCTTGTCAATGAAATATACATAAAAACTAATTTAAGTTTTAGTGCATGGTGTCCTCCTGCTGTTATTGTGGCCTTACGCCAACCTCACATGACGCCGCCAGTTTCGCAAAACCTCGTGGTTGTGAACCGTGCTGTGTAGGCCTATAGAAGACGTTAAGTGGACAAACCTCCTATATTTAGTCACCACCACCACGCAACCAAATAATGTCATGTTGATACGACCTTTCACCTCCTCGACTATTCTTATTGTTTTCACTGCCTCTTATACAGCCTTCACTGCCTCTTATACTGCCTCACTGCTCTATACTGTCTCCACTGCCTCTTATACAGCCTTCACTGCCTCTATACTGCCTTCACTGCCTCTTATACTGTTCCACTGCCTCTTATACAGCCTTCACTGCCTCTTATACTGTCTTCACTGCCTCTTATACTGCCTTCACTGCCCCACTGTCTCCACTGCCTCTTATACAGCCTCACTGCCTCTATACTGTCTCCACTGCCTTATACTGCCTTCACTGCCTCTATACTGTCTCCCTGCCTCTATACAGCTCTTCACTGCCTCTTATACTGTCTTCACTGCCTTATACTGTCTTCACTGCCTCTTATACAGCCTTCACTGCCTCTTATACTGTCTTCACTGCCTCTTATACTGCCTTCACTGCCTCTTATACAGCCTTCACTGCCTCGTATACTGTCTTCACTGCACCTCTTATACAGCCTTCACTGCCTCGTATACTGTCTTCACTGCCTCTTATACTGTCTTCACTGCCTCTTATACTGTCTTCACTGCCTCTTATACTGTCTTCACTGCCTCCTTATACTGTCTTCACTGCCTCTTATACTATCCCTTCACCTCTTGCTGTCTTCACTGCCTTATACTGTCTTCCTACCTCTTACTGTCTTCACTGCCTCGTATAATACTGCCTTCACTGCCTCTTATCTGCCTTCACTGCCTCTTATACTGCCTTCACTGCTCTTATACTGTCTTCACTGCCTCTTATACTGTCTTCACTGCCTCTTATACTGTCTTCACTGCCTCTTATACTGTCTTCCTGCCTCTATACTGTCTTCTGCCTTACCTTCACTGCCTCTTATACTGCCTTCCTGCCTCATCTCTGCCTTCACTGCCTCTTTGTCTTCACTGCCTCGTATACTGTCTTCCTGCCTTATACTGTCTTCACTGCCTCTTATACTGTCTTCACTGCCTCTTATACTGTCTTCACCCTCTTATACTGTCTTCTGCCCTCATACTGTCTTCACTGCCTCATTGCTATCTTCACTGCCTCTTATACTGTCTTCACTGCCTCTTATACTGTCTTCTGCCTCTTATGCTTTCACTGCCTCTTATACTGCCTTCACTGCCTCTTATACTGTCTTCACTGCCTCTTATACTGTCTTCACTGCCTCATATACTGTCTTCACCTCTTATACTGCCTTCTTATACTGTCTTCACTGTATATGCATTTCACTGCCTCTTCCCCTCCTGCCCTATACTGTCTTCACTGCCTCATATACTGTCTTCACTCTTATACTGTCTTCACTGCCTTATACTGTCTTCACTGCCTCTTATACTGTCTTCACTGCCTGCTTCACCTTTATCTTTCACTGTCTCTTCTTATACTGTATTATCTTCACTGCCTCTTATACTGCCTTCACTGCCTCTTATACTGTCTTCACTGCTATACACCTTCTGCCATCTCCTCTATCTCTCTTACTGCCTCTTATACTGTCTTCACTGCCTCTTATATGTTCACTGCCTCTTATACAGCCTTCCTGCCTTTATACTGCCTTCACTGCCTCTTATGTAGCTATATACGCCTTCACTGCCTCTTATACGCCTTCACTGCCTCTGTCTTCACTGCCTTATACTGCCTTCCTGCCTCTTATGCTGTCTTCACTGCCTTTATGCCCCTCATTATACTGTCTTCACTGCCTCATACTGTCTTCACTATCTTATGCCCTTCACTACCTCTATACTGTCTTCACTACCTCTTATACAGCCTTCACTGCCTCTATGCTGTCTTCTCTCATATGCACTGCCTCTATGCTATTTTCTTATACTGTCTTCACTGCCTCTTATACTGCTTCAACCTGCCTCTTATACTGTCTTCACTGCCTCTTATACTGCCTTCACTGCCTCTTATCCTGCCTCTTATACTGCCTTCACTACTCTTATGTCTTCCTGCCTCTTATACTGTCTTCACTGCCTCTTATACTGTCTTCACTGCCTCTTATACTGCCTTCACTGCCTCTTCTACCTTCACTGCCTTATACTGTCTTCCTGCCTCTTATACTGTCTTCCTGCCTCTTATACAGCCTTCTGCCTCTTATACTGTCTTCACTGCCTCTTATACTGTCTTCACTGCCTCTTATACTGTCTTCACTGCTCTTATGCTACCTTCACTGCCTCTTATACTGTCTTCACTGCCTCTTATACTGTCTTCCTGCCTCTTATACTGTCTTCACTGCACTCTTATACTGTCTTCACTGCCTCTTATACAGCCTTCACTGCCTCTTACCTGTCTTCACCTGCCTCTTATACTGTCTTCCTGCCTCTGTCTTCACTGTCTCTTATACTGCCTTCACTGCCTCTTATACTGTCTTCACTGCCTCTTATACAGCCTTCACCTCTTATACTGCCTTCCTGCCTCTTATACTGCCTTCTGCCTCTTATACTGTCTTCACTGCCTCTTATACTGTCTTCACTGCCTCTTATACTGTCTTCTGCCTCTTATACTGCCTTCACTGCCTCTTATGTCTTCCTGCCTCTTATACTGCCTTCACTGCCTCTTATGTCTTTACTGCCTCTTATACCCCTTCACCGCCTCTTATGTCTTCACTGTCTTATACTACCATCACTGCCTCTTATACTGTCTTCACTGCATCTATGTCTTCCTGCCTCTTCTACTGTCTTCCACTGCCTCTTATACTGTCTTCTGCCTCTTATACTGCCTTCACCCTCTTATACTGTCTTCACTGCCTCTTATACTGCCTTCACTGCTCTTATACTGCCTTCCTGCCTCTTATACTGCCTTCTGCCTCTTATACTGCCTTCACTGCCTCTTATACTGCCTTCACTGCCTCTTATACTGCCTTCACTGCCTCTTATACTGCCTTCACTGCCTCTTATACTGTCTTCCTGCCTCTTATACTGTCTTCACTGCCTCTTATACTGTCTTCACTGCCTCTTATACTGCCTTCCTGCCTCTTATGTCTTCACTGCCTCTTATTCTAGCCTTCACTGCCTCTTATACTGTCTTCACTGCCTCTTATACTGTCTTCACTGCCTCTTGCCTGTCTTCACTGCCTCTTGCAGCCTTCACTGCCTCTTGCTGCCTTCACTGCCTCTTATACTGCCTTCCTGCCTCTTATACTGTCTTCCTGCCTCATACTGTCTTCACTGCCTCTTATACTGTCTTCACTGCCTCTTATACTGCCTTCCTGCCTCTTATGTCTTCACTGCCTCTTATACTGCCTTCACTGCCTCTTATGTCTTCCTGCCTCTTATCTGCCTTCACTGCCTCTTATGTCTTCACTGTCTCTTACTACCTTCACTGCCTCTTATACTGTCTTCACTGCCTCTTATACTGTCTTCACTGCCTCTTATCTGTAGCCTTCACTGCCTCTTATACTGCCTTCACTGCCTCTTATACTGCTTCACTGCCTCTTATACTGTCTTCACTGCCTCTTATGTCTTCACCCTCTTATACTGCCTTCACTGCCTCTTATGTCTTCCTGCCTCTTATCTGCCTTCACTGCCTCTTATGTCTTCTGCCTCTTATACTGCCTTCACTGCCTCTTATGTCTTCTTGCCTCTTATACTGCCTTCACTGCCTCTTATGTCTTCACTGTCTCTTATACTACCTTCACTGCCTCTTATACTGTCTTCACTGCCTCTTATGTCTTCACTGCCTCTTATCATTCCCTTTCCCTGTGTTTCGTAAAAATGATTTAAAGATTATTTTCATTCTCTCAGTGCATTTAATTATGTGGTCCAGTGACTTACCTGAATTACCTGTTGTTATAACTATTATAACATGAGATACGGTGTACCTACTGCTCTACCTGTCTGTCACCTGTCTATTGAACTGTCAGGTAATTACTACGTGTTATCTTTTACATTGAGCTTATTAATGTAATTCAATATACGAACATACTGATTATCTTTCGTGGTATATTACAAAGGCTTATTGGCTAGTACTCTGTTGGTTGTATTGTTGAAAGCTAAAAAAAAATACTGAAAAATACTGGAAAATACTGAAATACAAGAAAAATATGGAATATACTGAAATATACTGAAAATATACTGTACTATACTGAAATATACTAAAAAATACGTTAACAATACAGAGAAATACTGATGTTTTTGTTAATAACGCGGTGACAGCTGTGAAATAATATCACCTACAGCACGTTAGGTTATTATTGTGTGGATATTAGTGTGTGGGGTGTTGTTGTGTGTGTCTGTCTCGTCTTTCTTCATTACTACATTTTATAGCCGTTGATAGATGTAGTAGAATAAGTATAACTATATTCACTATCTTTATATACTGTAGCTATATCTATCTTTATCTATCTTTATCCCCCTTTATGTATATCTCTGTATCTGTGCAAGTATCTATCTTTATATACAATATCTATGTCTGTTTATCTATCTAACTATCTAAGAGTAACTCTATCTCTCTATCTGTCGACATATCTATCAAACTATTTATCTATATATATCGTAATATAATTTTCATACCATTAATCTTACACAATTTACTTTTTTATCTCTAAGAATATAAATTTAAACAAAAGAAATTATCAATAAAATAACAATAACCAAGATAAAAGAATAAATAAGATACATTTGTGAAATTAGAATTATAAATTGGGATTCTGCAACGTAGATGCCGTCCTGCAATGCAGATGTTGCACCGGCTGTGTAACTTGGTTGTTGGTGTGGGAGGAGGATGGAGGTTGTGCCACGAAGGAGAGGGTGGGAGGGAGGAGTAGCAAGGAGGGGGTGCCATTGTGGGTCAGCTGGAAGAGGCAAGTTTGAATGTATTTTCCTTTGTTATTTTGTTTTCCTTCTCGATTTTCTCGTTTATTTTTTGTATTTTCCTGTTTATTTTAATTTGCTTTAATTGAATATAGAGCTTCCGATGCCTCAACAATACTCTGATTGGTGGTTCTGGCGCCTTGACGAGTTATCTGATGGTTCTGGCGACCTTAATGAGCTACTCTGATTGGTGGTTCTGGCGCCTTGACGAGTTACTCTGATGGTTCTGGCGCCTTGACGGCTACTCTGATTGGTGGTTCTGGCGCCTTGACGAGTTACTCTGATGGTTCTGGCGACCTTAACGAGCTACTCTGATTGATGGTTCTGGCGCCTTGACGAGTTACTCTGATGGTTCGCGACCTTAATGAGCTACTCTGGTGGTGGTTCTGGCGCCTTGACGAGTTACTCTGATGGTTCTGGCGACTTAATAGGCTACTACTCTGATTGGTGGTTCTGGCGCCTTGACGAGTTACTCTGATGGTTCTGGCGACCTTAATGAGCTACTCTGATTGATGGTTCTGGCGCCTTGACGAGTTACTCTGATGGTTCTGCAACCTTAACGAGCTATGATTGGTGATTCTGGCAACCTTAACGAGCTACACTGGTTGGTGGTTCTGGTGTCCTTAACGAGCTACTCTGATTGGCTGTTCAGGTGTTGTAATGTTGCCAATATACTCAGAAGATTTTCCTATCTTTCTTGACTTTCAATGGACTATTTTTCCTAACGTTCTCTTTTTGTCTTTAAATTTCCTTGTAATTTTTTTCCTTCAGTGTGAATTTTTCTGTTGTATTTGAATTTTTTTTTAGAATTTTGTCCACGACTTTCCTTGTTGGTTCTAGGTTTGTTTGTTTTTCGTTGTTGTTATTGTTCATCTTCTTCTACTTCTCTTTCGCTGTTGTTCTACGTTTCTTTACCTATTCTTAAATGCTTCATTCATAATTTTTCTTCATTCCTCATTTTCTTCATCCTCCTTCATTCCTCATTTTCTTCATTTTTCATCATTTTTTATTTTTCTTCATTCCTCATTTCCTTCATTCTTCTTCATTCCTCATTTCTTTCATTCTTCATTCCTCATTTGCTTCATCCTTCTTCATTCCTATGTTCTTCATTCTTTTTTATTCCTCATTTTGTTCTTTATTCTCCTTATTATCATTTATTAATATTATCTTTATTATCACCATTACTTCCTACAGTTTTCATTTTCTCAGGTAAGTCATCTTAAGGTCTCCTCTCTTTAGCTCCTCATTAGCCATTACGCCCCCAGTTACCTGAATAAGCCGCGTTGATAGAGGCTCACACAAGAAGAATCTTTAAATGGACCTTCGGACGGATATTCCTCGCGGTTTTGACGGGATTTTCGATGTTATTTTTTGTGGAATTATAGCCGGATTTTGGGTTGGATTTCTTTGTGGATTTATAGCCGGATTTTGGGTTGGATTTCTTTGTGGATTTATAGCCGGATTTTGGGTTGGATTTCTTTCCGGATTTATATATTTTATATACGGAAGGTTCACCCAGTTACGGAAAAGGGCTCAACACAATCCATTTGTCCGATATTGACCTAGAATATCAGATACACGGAAGTGGTGGACCTGGTTGCGTGTTGTAGTGTTGCGTGTTGTAGTGTTGCGTGTTGTAGTGTTGCGTGTTGTAGTGTTGCGTGTTGTAGTGTTGCGTGTTGTAGTGTTGCGTGTTGTAGTGTTGCATGTTGTAGTGTTGCGTGTTGCAGTGTTGCGTGTTGTAGTGTTGTGTGCTGTAGTGTTGTGTGTTGGGTGCTGTGTGTTTTGTAGTGTTGTGTGTTGCGTGCTTTAGTGTTGTGTGTTGCGTGTTATAGTGCTGCGTGTTATAGTGCTGTGTGTCGTAGTGTTGTGTTGTAGTGCTGTGTTTAGTGTTGTGTGTTATAGTGTTGTGTGTTGGAGTTGCTGTGTGTTGTAATGTTGTGTGTTGGGTGTTGTGTGTTGGAGTGTTGTGTGTGTTGGAGTGTTGGAGTGTTGGAGTGTTGTGAGCTGTGTGTTGGAGTGCTGTGTGTTGGAGTGTTGTGTGTGTCGGAGCGTTGTAGTGTTGTGTGTTGGAGTGTTGTAGTGTTGTAGTGTTGTAGTGTTGTGTGTGTTGGTGTTGTAGTGCTGGGTGTTGGAGTGTTGTGTGTTGGAGTGTTGTGTGTTGGAGTGTTGTGTGTTGGAGTGTTGTGTGTTGGAGTGTTGTAGGTTGTAGTGTTGTAGGTTGTAGTGTTATAGGTTGTAGTTTTATAGTGTTGTGTGTTATAGTGTTGTGTGTTATAGTGTTTTGTGTTGGAGTGTTGTGTGTTGGAGAGTTGTAGGTTGTAGTGTTGTAAGTTGTAGTGTTGGAGTGTTGTGTGTTGTAGTGTTGTGTGTTATAGTGTTGTGTGTTATAGTGTTGTGTGTTATAGTGTTGTGTATAGTGTTGTGTGTTATAGTGTTGTGTGTTGGAGTGTTGTGTTATAGTGTTGTGTTGAGTGTTGTGTGTTGTGTATGTTATAGTGTGTGTGTGTTATAGTGTTGTGTGTTATAGTGTTGTGTGTTATAGTGTTGTGTGTTGTGTTATGTGTTATAGTGTTGTGTGTTATAATTTTGTGTGTTATAGTATTTGTGTTATAGTGTTGTGTGTTGGAGTGTTGTGTGTTATAGTGTTGTATGTGTTATAGTGTTGTGTTATTGTATTTATAGGTGTATTGTGTGTTGTGTGTTATAGTGTTGTGTGTTGGGTGTTGTGTGTTATAGTGTTGTGTTTGTAGTGTTGTGTGTTGTAGTGTTGTGTGTTGTAGTGTTGTGTGTTGTAGTGTTGTGTGTTGTAGTGTTGTGTGTGTTGTAGTGTTGTGTGTTATAGTGTTGTGTGTTATAGTGTTGTGTGTTATAGTGTTGTGTGTTATAGTGTTGTGTGTGTTATAGTGTTGTGTGTTATAGTGTTGTGTGTTATAGTGTTGTGTGTTGGTGTTGGAGTGTTGTGTGTTGGGTGTTGTAGGTTGTAGTGTTGTAGGCTGTAGTGTTATAGTGTTGTGTGTTATAGTGTTGTGTGTTGGAGTGTTGTGTGTTGGATTGTTGTGTGTTGGTGTTGTGTGTTGGAGTGTTGTGTGTTGGAGTGTTGTGTGTTGGAGTGTTGTGTGTTGTAGTGTTGTGTGTTGGAGTGTTGGAGTGTTGTGTGTTGGGTGTTGTGTGTTGGAGTGTTGTGTGTTGGAGTGTTGTGTGTTGTAGTGTTGTGTGTTATAGTGTTGTGTGTTATAGTGTTGTGTGTTATAGTGTTGTGTGTTGTAGTGTTATGTGTTATAGTGTTGTGTGTTGTAGTGTTGTGTGTTGTAGTGTTATGTTTATAGTGTTGTGTGTTGTAGTGGTGTGTGTTGTAGTGGTGTGTGTTGTAGTGCTGTGTGTTGTAGTGTTGTGTGTTATAGTGTGTGTGTTATAGTGTTGTGTGTTGTAGTGTTGTGTGTTGTAGTGTTATGTGTTATAGTGTTGTGTGTTGTAGTGTTGTGTGTTGTAGTGCTGTGTGTTGTAGTGTTGTGTGTTGTAGTGCTGTGTGTTGTAGTGTTGTGTGTTAGTGCTGTGTGTTGTAGTGTTGTGTGTTGTAGTGCTGTGTGTGTTGGTGTGTGTTGTAGTGCTGTGTGTTGTAGTGTTGTGTGTTGTAGTGCTGTGTGTTGTAGTGGTGTGTGTTGTAGTGCTGTGTGTTGTAGTGTTGTGTGTTGTAGTGCTGTGTGTTGTAGTGTTGTGTGTTAGAGTGTTGTGTGTTGTAGTGCTGTGTGTTGTAGTGTTGTGTGTTGTAGTGCTGTGTGTTGTAGTGTTGTGTGTGGAGTGTTGTGTGTTGTAGTGTTGTGTGTTGTAGTGTTGTGTGTTGTGTGTGTTGTAGTGCTGTGTGTTGTAGTGTTGTGTGTTGTAGTGCTTGTGTGTTGTAGTGTTGTGTGTTGGAGTGTTGTGTGTTGTAGTGTTGTGTGTTGTAGTGTTGTGTGTTGTAGTGCTGTGTGTTGTAGTGTTGTGTGTGGAGTGTTGTGTGTTGTAGTGTTGTGTGTTGTAGTGTTGTGTGTTGTAGTGTCGTGTGTTAAGCAGTTATGTTGTGTGTTTGAGGTGTACTGGGCATTATCTCTCTCTCTCTCTCTCTCTCTCTCTCTCTCTCTCTCTCTCTCTCCTCTCTTTTATTTTCATCTCTTCTCCTTCATGTCTGTTTGTCTGTATTTGTGGTTCTATCAATTTCCTTCTGTCTGTCTGTCTGTCCAATTCTAGTAATATCATCAACATCACAGTTCTCAGGAGTCACCTACACACCTCCCTTCAACAAGAACGATTTAAAATTCAGCATTAGTAATAAGACCTTCTCTCAGTAGGAACACCCGACACCTTAGTATTACGTCTCTTGTCTGTCTTTTCTATTCTCCTTTCCCTGTCTCCACTTTCATTTTCTCTCTTCTCTTCCTTTCCCTCTTCTCTCTATTATTGTCTCTCTCTAAATCTTCCCATTACCTACCTATCTGTTTTTTATCTTTGGTTATTTTTCGTTATTATTCTCTCCCTCCTATCCCTCCTATCCCCTCCTATCCCCACCTTCTCCATCCCTCTACTTCCCTTACCTCCGTTTCTCCTTCCCTTCCTTCCTCCTCCCCTAATCCAAGCTCCCGTTCCTGTCCACATTTCGGCTTTCTCCTCCCCCTCCCCTAATCCACCCACCCCTCCTTTTCCCTATCCCCCCTATCCCCCTCTCCCTCCGGGACATAATGAAGGAGGTTGTGGTGGTATGAAGGAAACAGGTTAATCTCTTTCTGGTTTTTTAATTTATTTTTTCTGTTTTTTTTTTTACTTTTTTCGTTTGTTTGTGTTATTTTGCTATCTTTCTCTGTCTTTTGCACTCACTCCTCCTCCCACTCACTCCTCCTCACTCACTCCTCCTCCCACTCACTCACTCACTCCTCACTCCCTCCACTCCTCCCACTCCTCCTCCTCCCTCCACTCACCCCTCCACTCACTCACTCACTCACTCACCCTCCACTCACTCACTCCCACTCACTCACTCCTCTCTACTCACTCACTCACTCCTCACCCACCCCTCCACTCCTCACTCCTCCTCCCACTCACTCACTCACTCACTCCTCACCCTCCACTCACCCCACTCCCTCACTCACTCTACTCCTCACTCACTCACTCACCCACCCCTCCTCTCCACTCCACTCACTCCTCCTCCTCCCTCTCCTCCACTCACTCCTCCTCCCTCCTCCACTCCTCCCTCACTCCTCTCCACTCACTCACTCACTCACTCACTCACTCTCCCTTCCTGTATCTACCACTTCCCTCCGTTGTGTCTCATCAAACCTCCAGTGTATAGTTCGTGTTTTATTTTCTCTCTTTGTGTCAGTGATGCTTCAGGTTATGTGTTTAGCCGAGGCTTCTTTGTGTTACTACAGGGGATGTGTGTGTGTGTGTGTGTGTGTGTGTGTGTGTTGTTTGCCTGACTAGAGCACCAGAGGTCACTTGAATGTTTCCATCTATCTCTCTCTCTCTTTAAGTATATACACACACACACATACATACATACATACATATATATAGATGAGAGAGAGAGAGAGAGAGAGTTTGATCTGCCAACCTGTCAGCCTAGTTGTCTATCTCTCTGTTGATGTCTGCCCAGCACATGGAAGAGATGGACAGTTCCACCGTAATACTAATTTGGATAATGAACACGTGGATACTGTGAGGTTTTACCTAATTGGAAACACCGAAAAAAAACACAACACAAACTGGTGAAAATTTTATATGACGAAAATGAAATAAAAAAAACAATATTACTTTTGTTGAATAGGAAAATATAATTCGTAAAAAAAATTATAAAAATAAATTTCACGAATAAAAATGTACAGTGGTGGAATAAATTCTGTAAATAAAAGAATAAGTCCAATGATTATGTTACGTTAGGAGTTTTGTGAAGGTGTGGGAGAAGTGAGGATTTTTATCAATTAAGAAAAAATATAATGAATAAATATTTTTGTCTTCTTAAATTGCCTCACTTAAACGAATAAATGCCGAGGTTAAAGCTGCAGAGGAAATAAATTGAGGTATTTAAATAAGTCTCCTCATATGGAGTTCCAGATAAAATATTACCTAATTTATTCTAAAAAGATATACTGTACTGGCATTTATTTTCTTGAGGCGGACGAATGACGATCAAATATTAATTATACATTTAAGAAAAAACTAACAAACAAACAAGCAAATAAACGATTTTAATGAATAATAAAACAAAAGCATAAGCATAGACGCAAGCAAACAAACAAACACAAACAAATATAAATTAATAAATATTTAAACACAGAGAAGGAAATATACAAAGATGAATTTAAACAAACAAATAAATGAATAATTCGTTATCTCCTTCTCCTCACACTCCTCCTCCTTGTCCCCTTCCTCCTCCTTGTCCCCTTCCTCCTCATTGTCCCCTTCCTCCTCATTGTCCCCTTCCTCCTCCTTGTCCCCTTCCTCCTCCTTGTCCCCTTCCTCCTCCTTGTCCCCTTCCTCCTCATTGTCCCCTTCCTCCTCCTTGTCCCCTTCCTCCTCATTGTCCCCTTCCTCCTCATTGTCCCCTTCCTCCTGTTAGCCCTTCCTCCTCCTTGTCCCCCTTCCTCCTCCTTGTCCCCTTCTCCTCATGTCCCCTTCCTCATTCTCCCCTTCCTCCCTCCTTGTCCCTTCCCTCCTCCTTGTCCCCTTCTCCTCCTTGTCCTTTGCTCCCTCCTTGTCCCCTTCTCCCCTCCTTGTCCCCTTCTCCTCCTTGTCCCTTCTCCTCATTCTCCCCTTCCTCCTCCTTGTCCCCTTCCTCCTCCCTTGTCCACACTTCCTGCCCTCCTTGTCCCTTCCTCCTCCTCCCTTCACCCTCATTGTCCCCTTCCTCCCTCCTTGTCCCTTCCTCCTCCATTGTCCCCTTCCTCCTCCTTGTCCCTTCCTCCTCCTTGTCCCCTTCCTCCATTCCTCTGTCCTCCTCCTTGTCCCCCTTCCTCCTCCTTGTCCCCTTCCTCCTCATTGTCCCCTTCCTCCTCATTGTCCCCTTCCTCCTCATTGTCCCCTTCCTCCTCCTTGTCCCCTTCCTCCTCATTGTCCCCTTCCTCCTCCTCCTCTACCCAACTCTCTTCACCGCCCATCCTTCAACACCAGTCATGATTTAATTAAACCCAGAATATAATAAAGGCTTCCCCAGAATTCCTGTTTATTGCACCTGGGAATATTTTCGTTATTATCATGATGTACTGGACCACTGAATTAACTTATTTTAACTCTTTTATTACTTATAACCGCGTGAAACACTACCCCCTGTATATTTGAGGGGGTGTGGAGGGGTGGGGGGTGGGGGTTGGGGTGTTGGGGGTAGGGGGTGTTGGTGGGGGGGTGTTGGGGCGTGGGGGTGTTAGGGGGTAGGGGGTGTTGGGGGTAGGGGGTGTTGGGGTAGGGGTGTTGGGGCGTAGGGGGTGTTGGGGGGTAGGGGTGTTGGGGGTAGGGTGTTGGGGGTTGGGGTGTTGGGTAGGGGTGTTGGGGTAGGGGTGTAGGGGGTGTTAGTAGGGGTGTGGGGTAAGGGGGTGCTGGAGTAGGGGGTGTTGGGGGGTAGGGTGTTAAAGTAGGGGTGTTGGGGGCAGGGGTGTTGTGTGGGGCGGGTGCTGGGGTTAGTGGTGTTGGTGGGTGGGGGCTATGGGGCAGGGGGGTGCTGGGGCGTAGGGGCTGGGGGTGTTGGGGGGAAATGGGGTGCTGGGGCAGGGGTGTTGGGGGTGTTAGGGGTTGGGGGGGCTGGCGGGTGCTGGGCAGCGGTGTCAGTGGAGCAGGGTGTGGGGGGTAGCGGGTTGGGGTGTTGGGGGTAGCGGGTGTTGGGGGGCAGCGGTGTTGGGGGGTAGCGGGTGTTGGGGGGTAGCGGGTGTTGGGGGGCAGCGGTGTTGGGGGCAGCGGTGTTGGGGGTAGCGGTGTTGGGGAGGGTGTTGGGGCAGTAGGTGTTAGTAGCGGGTGCTGGGGGCATGTGGGTGTTGGGGCAGCGGGTAGCGAAGAGTGTTGGGGAAGTGGGTGTTGGGGGGTAGCGGGTGTTGGGGGTAGGCGGTGTTGGGGTAGCGGGTGTTGGGGGGTAGCGGGTGTTGGGGGGTAGCGGGGTGTTGGGGAGGGGTTGGGGGGAGGGTATGGGGGTAGCGGGTGCTGGGGGTAGCGGGTGTTGGGGGGTAGTGTTGGGGTAGCGGTGTTGGGGTAGCGGGTGTTGGGGGGTATGGTGTTGGGGGTAGCGGGTGTTGGGGGCAGCGGTGTTGGGGGGTAGCGGTGTTGGGGGGTAGTGTGTGTGTTGGGGTAGCGGTGTTGGGGTAGTGGTGTTGGGGGTGCGGGTGCTGGGGGTAGTGGGTGTTAGGCAGTTGGGGTGGCGGTGTTGGGGGTAGCGGGTGCTTGGGGGTAGCGGTGTTGGGGGCAGCGGGTGTTGGGGGGTAGCGGTGTTGGGGGTAGCGGTGCTGGGGGGTAGCGGTGTTGGGGGTAGCGGTGTTGGGGGGTAGCGGGTGTTGGGGGGTAGCGGTGTTGGGGGGCAGGTGTTGGGGGGCAGTGGGTGTTGGGGGTAGTGTTGGGGGGTAGCGGGTGTTGGGGGTAGTGCTGGGGTGTGGGGTGAGGTGGTAGGGGGTGTGGGTGAGGGGGATGGGGTGGTAGGGTATCATGTACTGTTCACCTCGCTAACGTCTACAAATACTCTCTCTCAGATTTTCATGGCTCCACCTTTGGCCTCTCTACTAAACATAGACAGGACTTTGATATATATATATAAACACAAACAAACACAAGAACACACACACACAAGTCTCACCTCTAAAGCCCATAGTTATAGTCAAGTCTTCAAGCTTAAGTTCAGTTATAGTCAAGTCTTCAAGCATAAGTTTATTATAGTCAATTCTTCAAGCTTAAGTTTCAGTTAGTCAGATCTTCAAGCTAAGTTCGGTTATAGTCAATTCTTTCAGGCTTAAATTTCAGTTTGTCAAGTCGTTAAGTTTCGGTCATGTCTTCAGCTTAGATTTCAGTTATAGTAAAGTACGTTCAGTTTCAGTTAATCCTTCAAGATAAAGTTTCAGTCATGTTCAAGCTTTAAGAATCAGTCAAGTCTTCAAGTTTAAATTTCAATCAGACAAGTTTTCAAGCTTAAGTTTGTCAAGTCTTCAGCTTAAGTTTCAGTTATAGTTATTATGAATTGTCTTCGCTTTAAGATTCAATCAAGTGTTCAAGCTTAAGTTTCAGTCAAGTCTTCAACAAATATGCTCATGAAATTCTCAGAAATATCACCGTAAGTTTTGTTGTTGTTGTTGTTGTTGTGAACTTTCGCTTTTCGCATTTTCCTTCTGGAAAATACACTCGAGTGACTTTAAGCTCTTGATACTGAGTGATCCTCTTTCTTTTTCTTTCTTTCTTGTCCACGTCTGTAACTCTTTCTCTCATTTATCTCTCTGACTTATTCTCTCCGTCCCCTCATTTCCACGTTTCTCTGACTTATTATCTCCCTCTCTTTCTCATTTATGCCCCTCTCTCTCTCTCTCTCTCTCTCTCTCTCTCTCTCTCTCTCTCTCTCTCTCTCTCTCTCTCTCTCTCTCTCATCCTTGTATTCCTTTACTCTTTCCTATCTATTACCCCTTTCTTACTCACTTTACCTATTTCCTTTCTTTTTCTCTATTTTTCCTTCTCACTGATATTATTACTTCCCTCCTATTGTGTCGAGCTCTTCCTCCCTCTTATTCTATTTCCTTCCTCGTTATCTACACTTTCTCACCTCTTTCGTCTCATTCTTTACTCTATTTTCGTTCTTCCATTTCCGTTATCATCCGTCTGATTGTCTCACTGCCTCCTTGCTCTTTTTCTCTCTGTTTCCCTCTATTTCTGTCATTATATCTAAGCTTTCACACTATCTCTGTTTTCTGTTCTCCTGTCTAACTCTTTATCTGTCTGTCTGTCTGTCTCCAGCATAACCCACCAATGTAGACCGCTGATTGGTTGCTTCATAAAACTTCAAATATTTATATCATTTACAATTTAAAACACAAAGTCGATTTATTGTCTTTTGTGTTAAACTTTTGTTCATATTGGCAAATGTTTACAACTTTGGCTGGTATTTTCATGATTAGATTCGCATTAAATATTCCTTCCCGATTCTTGATTTATTAATGGTGATTATGACGTCATGTGTGGGAGAGAGAATGAGGAGGAGATGGAGGAGGAGATGAGGAGATGGAAGGAGGAGGAGGGGAGGTGGAGGAGGAGGGGGAGGTGGAGGAGAGGAGGAGGAGGGGGTTGTAGACGGAGGAGGAAGGAAGTGGAAGGAGGAGGAAAGATAAAGATACGGATGATGATGATAGGAGGAGGAGAAGGAAGAGGAAGGTAAGGAAGAGGAGGGAAATAAGAGGAGGAAGCGAAGGAGGAAGAGTAGAGAAACAGAAGGGGTGAAGGAAGTAAGGAGGAATAGAAGGAAGAGGAAGACGGAATAGTTGAACCATTGTGTTTTGTATCTTCTGAGAGAATCTTTAGCACCATAAATATAACACAGGGAAATGCTCAACCAAGTCAATCATTATGAACAGTCTAAAAATTATCTATACAAAATTTTGCTGAGAAAATATGACACAACGAACGAAGGATTTTGACAACCCTACCGAGACAACAGGAGTCGCAGTGTTTGAATGACAGTACAACACTAAATATTAGATTATTCAGGATCAACCAATTATGGAACTCTGATATTTAATTAGGTATGACGCATCAACAACAGGTGTATAAAGTTGTATAAATCATTAATAGGTAAATGATGTAAAATGACAAGACACCATTAAACGTAAGTACACATGATCTCGTTGCTTTAACAGTGAGTTAATTATTTCACTGTAACTTGTCATGAATTAAAGGCACCGTAAGATACTTTTAACAAACTTAATTTAGCGAGGGAAAACGTATTGGGAAAGACAAAAGACGTTACTAATGGGGAGAACAGAGAGACCAGCGTAGATGGCATTTGACAGGTTGAAGAAGAGAGGGTATAGGCTTGTAGACCATCGGAAGTATATAGTACTGGAGTTGGCGAAGGTGCTACTGAAGGAGTGTAGTGTGTAGTGTCTATTGGATAATGTTGAAGACAGTAAACAAAGATGAAAATACCAGAGAACTGAAGGTAAATATGATAGATTATTATACCTGAGGAAAGGTTATGTTATGTATGGCCTGTGATAATAACTACGGTGACGAGGAACCTTAAACAACATATTGTACTAGAAGACAATGGAATGAACAGTTAACATCCATAGAAGTCAGTACACCATCATAAAAAGTGAAGGAGACAGTGGACGCTATCTATATCAAGTGACAAATCAAGGGAAGGTTTTTAGGAGTAAAGGTCAGGAATTCATCTGTGTTTGTAGATCTGGAAAAGACGTATAGCAGAATCCCGAGCAAAGTGTATTGGTGCCTGAGGAGTAAGGGACAAAAGAAAAAAATGGTCAGGACGGTAGGGGAGATATTCTCAGTTTGATGGGAGAGTTGTTCTACGTCAAAGTTCAGCCAACATTGCCTCCCTTACTCTTTGTGATCGTGTTAGAGGTATTGAGTGAAAGCCTCAGATTACCGGTGGCTGTGGGAGCTGTTTGCTGATGATGTTGATGTAAAGGCAGAAACAGAGGAGGACCTACAGCAGAAAAGAATGTTAAAGAGGCAGGAGTGGTCTTGAGGCAGGAGGTGAAAGTAAAGGCTGGGAAGAAAGGCGTTATGTTGGGTTGGAAGACAGGAGGGAGGGATCAGGATTAGTGTGTGTGTGGAAAGACAGATCTAAACAACAGAAATCTATGAAAGGAAAAATAGACAAACAAACAAACTTCCGACATTCAAGAAAGTAATTTATATATCTGCTCAGGTACTTCATAATTTTTTAAGAGACTCGTTTGGGGATGTTTAGCTAATAACAAGCTGCACATAAACTGAATACTGACCAGCCATAAACGTGAATACCAAGACTTATCTCATCACAACAGTTCACTTACATAATTATGGAAGGTCAGGCACCATATTATATGTGGTTTCTGCTGCACGGTACAAATTCATCCCTAAAATGAAGCAATGCCAGTATGTGCGATTTTCAGTTTGGGTTAATAAATACTTGAAAAACCTACAAATCGTTATTGAAGGTTACACGAGTTAATGGTCACTGGAATAAACTTTAGGATTAAAATCACAGTAATGGCAAAGACATACTGAATGTTACAGACTCGGTCGATGGTGCCAAGCAGGTTTAAGCCAGACAGAGACAGACAGACAGACAGGCAGACCCTAGATGAGAGTAAAAAGTATACTAACAAAAAGAATAGAATGGAACAGAAGTAAGGAATATAATAATTAGCAAAACAATGAAAAAATATAATATAAATAAAGGAATCGAACTGATAAAGGATGTGAGAGAAAAATGCATAAATAGTAAAACAAAAAAATATGGCTAAAAAATAAAAAATTCCCTCCCAAGAATTAGTAGTACGAAGGCAAAGGCTATAACAGCGTAAAATAGCCAAAGACAACAAGCAAAATATGAATAAAAACACGAAAGAAAACGAAAGAAAAATAATAAGATTGGGAAGTAAAAAGAAAAATGTTGTATGTTGATAAAGTCTCCGTCTAGGTTAATTTATTCATATATGCAAATTGTTCATTTTTATTATTTGGTCGTCTTGTTCACCTAATTTTCATTTTTTTTGGTGGGGGCAGATTACATAGAACTCCTAGGGTCATTAAGCCTGGGGAACTATTAGGATATTAAGTAGAGTTTAATTGTTGTTCTATAGCGATAATCAAGTGTGAGTATGTTGTTGACTATAAATTTCAAGTGCAACAAATGCCGTGTGTTTAGACCTAGATGAAAATATACTCTCTCTCTCTCTCTCTCTCTCGGATGATGGTCTTTTTATCAATAATTTAGTTCGCTTCTGCAACATTTCAACGAGATGTCAATTTGAATGGAGAGAGAGAGAGAAGAAGAGAGAGAGAAGAAGAGAAGATCCTAATTTATTTACTTTGTCTCATGATAAAGGATGTATTATAATTATTACGTGTTCACTGGACAAGTAATTGGTCACGCATCGTTCTATAAAAGTAAAGTCACCTGGTTTAATGACATGGTTCGTACTCAGTGGTGATTATACTAGGACTCTACGTCACTCATTAATTTTGAACACACAAAACACACACACATTCAAATATACACACACACCCAAATACACACACACACACACACACACTCAAATACATATACATACACACACCCACGCATATATCAGACACACACAAATAAATAATCTCTCCACACACACACACACACACTCAAATACACACACACACTCAAATATACACACACATAAATACACACACACACACACACACACACACTCAAATACATATACACACACACACCCACGCATATATCCACACACACAAATAAATAATCTCTCACACACACACACACACACACACACACTCAAATACACACACACACACTCAAATACACACACACACACACACACACTCAAATACACACACACTCAAATCACACACACACACACACACACACTCAAATACACACAAACACACACTCAAATATACACACACACTAAAATACATACACACACACACACACACACACGCATATATCCAGACACACACAAATAAATAATTTCACACACCACTCAAATACACACACATACACACACACATACACACACACACACACACACACACACACGCATATATCCAGACACACACAAATAAATAAATAATCTCACACACACACACACTCAAATACACACACACACACACACACACACACACACAAAGCATTTTCCTACTTTAATATAGCAAGGAGGAAGAAATGCATAATTACTCACGACAAAACACAAACAAAAACACAAAGAAGACAAATGAACCACCATGCCTTTTAATTTACCAGGTTAGTAAAACAAACACCTGTTACTTAATACTTGTTGAAGTTAATTAAAATTTCATTATATTTAAATATTTTTTCACTCAGGTAATATTCAAGTAAAGAATTCATATTTTACTTCGTTCTTTATTTCCCCTTTCTCTTTCTTTATTTCCTTTATCTTCTTTCTATTCATTTCTTTTACTTTGTTATAATTCCTTTAATCTCCCTTGTTTTCGACTGTTTTTATCTCGATTTATCTGGTTTTTATTTTTCCATTTCTATTTTTCTTCCTAATTTTACTCTACACCATTTTACTCATTCAATATTATCCACATTCTGGTTTTCTTTCACATTCCTCCATTTATCCTCTCACTCTCTCTGTCTCTCTAGTTTCTCTTTCTCTATTATTCATTTTTCCCTCTTTCTATTGTTTGACTGTTTATTATTATTATTTTGGAACTTTAAATAACCACACACTCTACCTCCGTCAATAACCACACACTCTACCTCTGTCAATAACCACACACTCTACCTCCGTTAATAACCACACACTCTACCTCCGTCAATCAACACACTCTACCTCCGTTAATAACCACACCTCTACCTCCGTCAACCACACACTCTACCTGTCAATAACCACACACTCTACCTCTGTCAATAACCACACACTCTACCTCTGTCAATAACCACACACTCTACCTCCGTCAATAACCACACACTCTACCTCCGTCAATAACCACACACTCTACCTCTGTCAATAACCACACACTCTACCTCCGTCAATAACCACACACTCTACCTCCGTCAATAACCACACCTCTACCTCCGTCAATAACCACACACTCTACCTCCGTCAATAACCACACACTCTACCTCCGTCAATAACCACACCTCTACCTCCGTCAATAACCACACACTCTACCTCCGTCAATAACCACACACTCTACCTCTGTCAATAACCACACTCTACCTCCGTCAATAACCACACTCTACCTCCGTCAATAACCACACACTCTACCTCCGTCAATAACCACACACTCTACCTCTGTCAATAACCACACACTCTACCTCCGTCAATAACCACACATTCTACCTCCGTCAACAACCACACCTCTACCTCCGTCAATAACCACACACTCTACTTCTGTCTTTAACTACACATACTGTACACACAACGCACTTTATTCGTCACATTTATAACCATTTATTCTCTCTCTTTCCTCCTCTCCCTCTCTTTATCCTCGTTTCAGTTTGTACTCTCTCGTTTCGCCCTCAACAATTAAGAGATGTATGTAATTTCGTAGGAATAAACGGCTCCCTAACATGTTAATATCAAGTTTATGTTAATGACTTGATGATTGTGTCTTGTGTTGTTGGTGTTGATGTTGGTGTTAGTGTTAGTGTTATTGCTAGTGTTATTGTTGGTGTTAAGTGTTATTGTTGTTGTTTTTGTTATTTTTGTTGATGTTAGTGTTGTTGTTTTGTTGGTATTTGTTATTATTGTTGGTGCTATTATTGTGTTGAGTGTTAGTGTTATTGCTGGTGATGTGTTAGTGTTGGTGTTAGTGTTATTGCTGGTTTTATGTTGGTGTTAAGTGTTATTGTTGTTGTTTTTGTTATTTTGTTGATGTTAGTGTTGTTGTTATTGTTAGTGTTATTGTTATTGTTGGTGTTGTTATTGCTATTCTTATTATTATTGTTGGTGTTCAAAGTATGGACGAGCCTGGAGACTCAAATTGATATAGATAGGAAAGACTATGATTAATGTGAAGGATAAGGTTAAGCTTGTGTGTGTGTGTGTGTGTGTGTGTCTTAGAGTTCCATATTCCTCTTACAGTCACCTCACTCGTGGCTTATCTCTTAATAAGTGTTAAATCAACCTTAAATATAGCAATAACATTTTTTCTTCCGTCAACATTATGGACCAACAACGTAAAATCACTATTCAACACTAATGATAACTGGCTCAGGATACAACATTGATTTGAAAGCGAGTAAAGTGGGTTCCCTACACCTCACAGTTAGTTGGGCATAATGGATACACCACATTATTGTTTAAGACATTTTCCGGTACACAAAGAGGCAGCAGTGTGGCCAACAACACACTCGACCGCCTACCCTCAAGGACAGGAGCCGAGCGCTTTAACCACTCGCACCGCACCCCTAAAGACGATTACACCCTCTTAATAAAATGATTTCAGACCAGACAACCTCTCATTTGTTCTCATTATCTCCCCACCTCTACCCCCTCATATGATGTCATAGTGTTCATGATGAAATATCTGCCATTATGAGGGTAGTCCACAGTAGGAGTAATGAAGAAGTGTAGAATACTTTATGTGTTGTGTTCGTCTGTTCACACCTACTGCCTGCAGGTGTTAGGTAACAGAAGGCTAACTGTCGACATATATTCTGCATCATTAAATACAAGGCACTAACCCCTTAAGTACGACTTAATCCCTTAAGTACGATAATTTAACCCTTTGAACAGACTTCACCCTCATGAGTTCAATAAATTAACCCCTTTAGTAAGATGATATTTTATTTAGGGGTTGTGATCGTACTCTAGGGTGTCAAGTATAGGATAATTCGGTGGTTAATGGTTAATGACAACTTAACGGCAGGAGATAACAAGAGAACTCATCCATCAATGACCACCACAAGGACGAGGTCTTTCTGTAATGGCCCAAACACCAGAAGGACCATGAGAGAAGTTGTTACCTGGAAACCGGGAGAGATTAGAAGAAGAAAAAAGAAAGAAAAAAAAGCCATGCCACCAAAGACTCCACAAGAATAAGGAAATAAGAAAGAAGTGATGATGACCGCAAAACACAAGAGAAAGACAGACCATTACGCCACACGGGGCTAAAGGTAAAGAGTGGTCTAATTATGAAGTGAACTAATACGTAATGGTACAATAAGTGAAACAATACCTCATTCATTTCCTATAGACTGACCCACAAAAAACTAGAATAACACAAACAAAGGAATTTTTGTAAATTATATACTGCTTTAATTATACTCATTTGTTTATTTAGGTATTAGTAAACAAAATATATATCATTATGTTGATAAGCTTCTCCACAGCACATAATTACCTCGTTATATAGGTCGATTCGTTATTAACTGTGAACATCATAATGCACTGACAAACATTTTCCTCTATTGCCTTAACGAATCGATCTGCGTTGAACAGCTCTATGAACGTTCTTCCTGAATTATAGTGACAAGCGGATATTATTCTGCATCATCGGCCCGCTTATGCCGGCTCCTCACTGCACTCCCTCGTCGTATGCCCACCAAACACTCGTCACTAACGCAGCTGATGGTGACGTAACAAGTTTTCGTTCGTGTACAACACCTTTAAATTTACATATGGACACCACCGAACCACATCAATCACCAAGTGTAGTGTAACGCTATAGCACTATAAAACCACCAACACTAAACTTGTCACTAGTAAGTCTACGGACATGGCGCACCCACATTCAACCACAACAAACGCCATAACACTGACACCAAAATACCATAGCACTCGCAACACCATAACCCTGCGACGACACCATAACACTAACACCATAACTCTTTAACAACACTATAACATTAACACCATAACACTGCAAAACAACATAACACTAACAACACCATAACACAAACACCATAATCTGTAAATCACCACAACCCTGTGACGACACCATAACACTAACAATATCATAACATTAACATAACACCATAACATTAGCAACACCAAATCATTAACACTATAACAACACCATAAACGACATAGATATCGGCGTAGACAGCAACAAAGTAAATTTGCTGACGACACTAAATAGGAGCAAGTAATTAAATCTGACGAGGACTCCGCAAAACTACAGGAAGATCTAAAAATGGCAGAAACAATTTAATGTGGACAAATGTAAAGTACTTAGTCTAGGAGATGTAAATGAAACCATATATCAGATGAACAACGTTGTTATACAGAAATCCGACTGTGAAAGACTTAGGAGTAATGATAAGTAGGAATTTAAAGCTAAGTCAACAACGTGTATTTGCTCGAAACAAGGCTAACAAAGTACTTGGTTTTCACACAAAGGAGTGTTAGTTTCAAGACTAGCGAGGTTATCCTAAAACTATATCTTGCGCTTGTTAGACCTCACTTGGATTACGCGGTTCATTCTGGTAACCGTACTACAGAAAGGCTATAGAATCCTTAGAAAGAATTCAGAGGAGAATGACAAGACTAATCCGGCATTAGGAACCTTGAGTACAGAGACAGGTTAATGCATCTTAATTTGTACTCCTCGAGAGACGTAGAGTGAGGGGCGATATGTCGAGGTGTATAAATGGAAGTAGGGCTGAGCAAAGATAATATAACAAAGGTACTCAAAACTATCCAACCAGGAGCGAACTCATAGCAATGGTTTTAAATTAGATAACTTTAGAGTTGTGGATGAGTGGAACAAGTTTTTAAACATCATCATTAACTCGAATACGATGGACAGCTTCAAATATAAGTTGGATGGATATATGAGTAATAGGGGTTGGTGTAAACGGGGCTGCCCAGTATTATGGGCCAATAGGCCCACTGCAGTTTCCCCATTCTTATGTTCTTATAACACTAAAACCCCATAAAACTAAAACCATATCACTACCACCATAATAACACCATAACACTAACAATACTATATCACTAACACCATAACAACTCCATAACACTAACATATCTTAATAATAATAACACTTAACACCATAATACTAACACTACTGTATAACACTAACAGCACCATAATGCTAACAACACCATAACACCAACACCACCATAATACTAACAACACCATAATACTGAAACAACACCATAACACTGTAAAAACGCCATAACACTGTAACAACGCCATAACACTGGAACAACACCATAACACTAACAACACCATAACACAAATACCATAATACTAAAACTATAACACTAACAACACCATAAAACTAACAACACCATAACACTGTAACAACACCATAACACTGTAACAACATGACACTAACCACACCATAATACTAACAACACCATAATACTAACAACACCATAATACTAACCACACCATGACACTGTGAACACCATAACACTGTAACAACACCATCACATTTGTAACCCAAAACAACACCATAACACAAACAGCACCATAACACTAACAACACCATAACACTGTAACAACACCATCCTGTAACAACACTATAACACTAACAGCACCCTGACACTAGCAATACGATAACAACAACAACAAAACCATAACAAACACTGTAACAACACCATAACGATAACTAACACCATAACAGTGTAACAACACCGTAATAATACTATAACACTAACACCATAATCCTGCAACCATAACATAACAATAACATCATATCACTGTAAGAACACCATAACACTAACCACATCATACCGTAACAGCACCATAACACTAACAACACCATATCTATAACATCACCCATAACACTGTGGCGAAACCATAACTCTGTAACGAAACCATAACACTGTAACGAAACCATAACACTGTAACGACACCATAACACTAACGACACCATAACGACTACATAATTGTAATGACACTACAACAACTCCATAACACTGTAACAACACCATAACATTGTAACAACACCACAACACTGTAAGAACACCATAATACTATAACACTGTAACAACACCATATCACTGTAACACCATAACATTGTAACACAAAAACACTAACACCATACCCCAGCAACACCATAACACTAACAACACCATAATACATCACCACCTAGTGAGAAAGAGGACATGTACACCCCTCCACGTCGATAAAACCAAAATGTATGCATAACCCGACCTGTTCTGCTATGTAAACAAATAACCCGCCTCCCGGAACAGCCGAGACGTATACCACTCCTTTGTCCCCTACCTCTGATAGGTTCATACGGGCGAAATCTCACAGGGTACTATGGAAATCGTGGTTATTGGTTCTTTAAGTTTCCAGGTTGGATGGGATTGGGTATGGCATTTTCTCGTCTACCAGGAAGTGATAGACTAGTGATATATGCAGGAGGTTGTCCCAGCTTAGTGATAAGAGAGTGTTTTTCCAGAGTATAGCGAGATAGAGTTCAGCTTTGTTTTATAAGCTTAGGACGAGGGTGAGAAACGAGGTGTGTTTTATTTCTTAGAACAAAAGGAAGAATTCGGCTTATTTTCAGCTAAGTGCGAAATGGGAGGACTTAAACTCGTTTCTCTTAGAGCGAAAGAGTGAGAGTTAAGCAGGAGAATTCAGCTAGTTTCTCAACTTATAATAAAGGAGAGCTCAACTTGTTCCTCGCCTTAAAGCGAGAAATGAGACAGTTTAACTCATTTCTCAGTTTAGTGTGAAACAAGCGAGTTAAAATTGTTTCTCGGTTCTCTCAACTATATACAAATGAAAGTTCAATTTATAATCTCAGCTTAGTAAGACAATTTTAGACTAAACCTTTTAAACTCAGCTCAGTTCGAAAGCGAAATGGATGATCTTGTTCTTTTAGTTATTGAGAGTTGAATCAAGAATAGAAACAGGTATTCTGGGGTAATATTGCGATAGTGGGCTGGTGGGTGGGTAGGTGTGGGTGAGCAATACGTAACTGGC
>NW_024740175.1:0-34392 GCF_018991925.1 Homarus americanus | reverse complement strand
GAGTTTTGAATCTTTGAGCTGAAATGTCAAAGATTCAATACCAAGGAAGGATGAGTATCGTAGAGAGTTTTAGTAATAGCAGGAGACAGATTTGAGCTTTTTGTCGAATTATGAACAGAGATGAGAATGAGATATAGGTTGGTTGGTTTCAGTCTTGAGTTAGGTCATTTTGTGAGTGGATGTCACAGAGGTTGGGTATGTTTGATTTAGTTCTAGAGTTGTAGTATTTATGTAAAACTTTGTCTGAAGTGTTTGAATGTGGTGTGAAGTTTGTATTTGGTGGTGAATTGGAGTAGGTATGTTGATTTGTGCTGATGCAAAGTTGTTGTGTGTGTGTGTGTGTCCAATATAGTAAAGTGAGATGTGTTAAGAAAGTCAGATATGGTGGTGGAGTGAGTATTGTGTGTTGGTGGGAGATGGGAGGGGTAATGTTTTTGGGGTGAGGTAGTTAGGTTGATTTATAGTATAGTAGGATTTCTTAAGCCCCGTCCATACGATCGAACAGTGCCGGGCGGACTTTGCCCGTTTACCGGGCAAAGTCTGTGTGTCGTCGTACACACGGAGGTGCTGGTTGGCAGTAGTCACACTCTGCCGCTGGTAGCTAGTAGGTGGTCGGCAGTAGCTGCTGAGGTACGATCACCATGGTGTGTCGCAGGACAGTTAAATCGAAGACTATAGCACTGTGTACAATAATTGCTACAGTGTGCAAAAAGAAGAAAAAACAGAAAAGGGAATGGTGCAAGGAATGGTTATCTCAATGAAAAGTTAAGGGAAGTCATGCCACGATTTTACGTGAACTACAAGGTGAACATGAGAAAGACTTCACTAACGACATGAGAATGGACCCCAACATCTTCTATAGATTTCTCGCTAAATTGGAACCATACATAAAAAAACAAGATACCATTATGAGGCAGAGCATTTCTCCAGAGGCTCGTCTAGAGGGTACGCTCATATTTCTTTCAACTGGGTGCTCCTACACGTCGCTTCAGTATACAACGAGGATATCAAAACATAGTTTGTCTACCATAATACCTGCAACTTGTCAAACCATATCTGAAGTACTCAAGGAGGATTACTTGCGGGTGAGATTTGTAGTATACATAGTTATTCAATTTTGACGGTCACGAGAGGTTCCCATGTCTTATTATGTGATAGAGTAGGCTGAGTAGGGTTTCCGGTTTTTATCGATTATTAATGAAAATAACACTGTTTTTGTAAAAGGGGATAACCCTCCATACACATGATACATGATGGACCTGTTTAGGACACAAGGTTGCTTCCAAAACGCTATAGACAACTTATTATACACTGTATTTAACATAATTACATACTCCCTAGCGTATGTAGTCTTAAGTTAAATATCTGAAGACCCACTCCAACCAATAAAGATATGTAAACCAAACCAATCATGCATATTCGTCAATAAAAATAAAATACTAGAGTATGTTTTAACAACAGTTATCACTGTTTGCCACTAATGATGCATCGATAGTTATAATAAGTATGCGTATCCAACACCCTCATTCAATTAATGACCCTTAAATGATAGTAGAGGACGAAAGCCTACCTAGTTTCCCCAGATAAAGGATCTCATAAATAAGTTTCTGAGCATGTATTTTATTTTCACCGCTCATCTGTCGAAGATCGTTTGCAACAACCTGACCAAAAACACTGTCTGCATCATTTATAATATTTTCGGAGGAAGATAATGACTGCAGGTGGTGGAGGGCCTCTTTCAGGATGCAAGGGCGGAAACGATCTTCCTGCTGGTTACCGCTGCTAACTCTCTCGATTGCTGGTGCGGACGACACTTGGGGCGGTTGGACAGAGGTGAGAACGGCAGCGACTATCTGGGTCACGGGCAGATTCAACCCAGCCACCATACAGTCACTATCTAGCTACCCAGCTGTTCGTCAAATTCTGGCTGTGATCTCATCATAGGTCCTGGACTCGTGGGCTGTGTCCCCAGACCTTCACCTATCGACTGTCAATTCTCTGGTCATCTACCACGACCGTCAATTCATCTCATTCTGTCTGTGCCCCGGTGTTCTCCTGCCATTTCAAGAAAAAACAGCCGCTGTCGCTCGAGTGTAGAGTTGAATGGACGCTTCCCTACCCTGAGTGTGCATCACCGTGTTCCAGAACCTTCCCCCTGGGCCACTGCCGTAGGAAATATCTGTTCATTGTTTGATTCTATGGTTGTTTGATTCCATTAATTGCTGACTCCCCTTTATTGTTCGATTTCATCAATTGTTGACTCCATTTAATTGTTTGAATCCATTAATTGCTGACTCCCATTAATTGTTTGATTCCTTTAATTGTTTGCTTCCCTCAATTGATTAACTCCATTAACTATTGACTGCATTAATTGTTTGACTCCCGTAATTATTTGCTTGTTGAGTGGTGTCAGAGTTTTGTTATATTTTTTATAGTTAAGAGATGTCTATCTCAAACGGTTGTTTGCTATTCCTCAGAAAACCATGGTCCTTGACTTTCCTTTATTAAGAACCTGATTGGTCTGGTAAGGGATTTCTATCCCACAGTCCCAGGCCTTTACAAGTGGCGACCTTGCCAGGATTGCGGAGCACCCATGTGGACCAGAATTTGCAATCTGCAAATGGAAACCGAACTACCACCCCTGGCAGTACGAGTCAAGCAGGTGACAGCCGGTCTCCTCGCCAAAATCTGTAGAGCAGACAAACCCACAGTTGCCAAGATTCGAATCAGTGCCTCCCTCCACCTCGACCACAGAGTGCGAGGGGCCACCTGGTCGCACGAGGCAAGCGAGGTCATCCGACACCTGCAAGCAGAAACACTCGTCAAGAACAACCAAGACACACGAGACAATGGTTACGCTGTCCCTCCACCATGGAGCCCTCCACCAGCCACACTCAAATTTACCGACCTAGGCGATAGTAAAGCCAACCTCCAGAAGGAGGACCTCAAAAAAATAACTCTCGAAGCCATAGCCACCGAGACACCGGCTGATGCAGCATCATACTTCACAGACGGCTCGGTGGACCCAAAACATCATAGATCCGGAGCGGCCTTCTACACCCAAGGTCAGACCCTCCAATGGAGACTTTCCAATGACTGCTCCACCCTACAAACAGAACTGGTAGCAATCTCAAAGGCCCTACAACACGCTGCAACACAACACAACAAGTCCATCATAATTCACACGGACTCGAAATCGGCCATGCAGGCGCTGCAACACAGTCAACCAAGAGACAACGTCCACATCATCACCTCGATCCTCGCACAGCTACAGGAATTCCAAAGCCAAAACCGACCAGTCGTCTTACACTGGATTCCCAGTCATGTAGGGATCGGAGGAAACGACGTGGCAGACGAAGCAGCCAAGGCAGCTACACGTTCTAGTAGCATACACATCCAAGTTCCAGCAAGTGTGCAACAGATCAAGAATCACCTCAGAAAGACTAGCAAGCTCCACATCAAAAAGAGCTTCCTTCATGCACTCAATGCAGGTTCCCAATCACCCAAATGGTACCTGGCGGCCACAAAAGGGGAACCACCTTTCGCTGACAAGAAAACTCCAAGAAAAACCCAAGTCAGCCTTCATCGACTACGACTAGGGTACAAGTGCTCCTGGCAGATGATCGGAAATGACGTCATGGATTGCACCTACTGTCAGGAGCCAGCAGCCAACCCACTTGAACACTATCTCCTCGACTGCGAGGTCACACAAAGCCTCCGAAACAGAACTCAAATCTCCCAAGAAACACACACAACACCAGCGGCCACTCTAACCCGAAAGGCCCATACAGACCACATTCACCACCTACTCCGGGTCATCACACGATACCCACCACCCAGATAGCTTAGAAAGCATCCTCTCCCAGCAAGTGCGGACCCCAGTTCGGGGGGCGCGCCACTCCGAAACTGACCACGTCCAAGAGTGGGGGTTGGTGGTAAGCGTCCACTGATCGGGGGTCCGCTCACACTTGCAACCTGCAGTATCCTTCCAATCTGCAGGTGGGACCACCTCTAATCCCAATCCGGTCTGGCTGCTCCTGGAGCTCCAGCCCGTGTCGGACTACGGTCCGACAATCTCAACAACAACAACAACTGCCAGGATTGTCTCTGACCTTTGGTTTCTGAGGTTTAACATTCGTTCCTGTGTTGTTGTAAGTCGCCGTGAGCGCGCCGCCTTGCTGTCTGTGGCCCGGAAGCAAGTGTTGTTCAGTGGTTATCCCTTCCTTCTGTGTGCTAATTTTTGTTACTCTCCCTTGTACTTGGGGAAGTTAATTAGTGTTGGTTGGGGTGCACTGTGGATGCTGTCATAGCATTTTTGTTGTTGTTTCACCTGGTGCGGTTTCGTTACCCTGAGAGTGATTCAGCTGGGCTGGGTGCGGAACGAGGTTCCATCCAGTCGGATCAAATCATTTACTGGTCTGATTGAGCCACTAGGTGAGTTACCTTTGGCTATTTGCGGGGTAAGTTGATTGTTTTTTTCCTTTGTTCTTGGCCTTTCGGATCATTGTCTACTTTTGAGGTGTTGAAAGGTCAAGCGGTCTGACAGGTAATGAGATTGGTCAGTATGTGGTCACCCAACAGAATGCCGAGAGAGAGAGAGAGAGAGAGAGAGAGAGAGAGAGAGAGAGAGAGAGAGGCACTTCAGAAAGAGAGAGAGATGGAGGCACTTCAGAAAGGGAGAGAGTTGGAAGAACGCCAGAGAAAGAGTTCGAATTAGCTAAGTTGCAGGCAGAAAAGGACCTAGAACTAGCGAGGGTTAATGCTTCAAGTAGACCAGAATCCTCTGGCCATATACAAGACAATGTGGTAGAACCCAGCTTGCCTGTGTACCGTGAAGGAGAAGACATCGCCTCCTACCTTGTTAGGTTTGAACGGGTAGCTGAGCTGCTTGGTGTAGACCCAGATAGCTATGCTGTAAGGTTGGGTAGCCTATTGAGTGGTAAGCCGGTAGAAATTTACACGTCCCTGTCTGGCGACATCACCCGAGATTATTTCTTGTTGAAGCAAGCTCTCTTGCGAGGATTTTACAAGACTTCTGACGCTTATCGTGTTGATTTCCGCAGAACGAAGATTAGAGCGGGAGAAATGTACCAGCAGTTTTCGATTCACCTGGGTCGTTTGTTTCAACAATGGCTGGAGGCATCAGAGGTTGAAGAAACCTTTGAGTCTCTATCTAACTTCATGGTATTAGATCAGTTTTTGTCTTCTCTACCTCCAGACATGAGAATTTTCATCAAAGAACACCAGCCATCGACGCTTGGAGAAGCGCTGCATCTTGCCGACAACTGGGCGTCTGCTCGCAACGCCTACCCCAAGTCTTCCCCTCCTGCAGTGAAGATTGCGAAGCCTCCGTCCTCCGAGGAACCATCGCCAGGAGTACACAGGAGTAGTTCACCAGCCGTGCGGTGTCACAGCTGCGGAGAAGAAGGGCACATTCGTTCTCGCTGTCCCAGGAATCCCCTCGCCTTCAAGTCTGCTGACACTCATCAGCCCAGCACCAAGGTCGGATTCTGTTTGGAAGACAGGAGCTGCCCCGTTATTGTGTCAGTGGAACAATAAATGGGTCTAGGGCATCTACTTTCATCAGGGACACTGGTTGCTCGTGCATTATTGTCTCTGAAGAAGCCCTGCCTGACGCTGACATCTCCAGCTGCCCGAAGGTTAGTGTCGCCGATTATTTAGGTCGTGTTGACCAGTTCCCTGTTGTTAGGTGCTACCTGCATTGCCCCTATTTCACTGGTTGGTCTAATGTGGTAAGAGCTCCCATTAAATTTGCTAGTGTCCTCATTGGTAATGTTCCCGGTGTTCGTGACCCTAACGACCCGGAACCGTTAAAACTCTCCTCGCCACCAGCACCAGTCTCCTCGCCACCTGCTGACGACGACGACGACGACTCGCCACCTGCCGACGTCGCCTCGCCACCCTCTCACGCCGCCACGCCTGCAGCCAAGGTCCAAGCTGTAGAGACACGGACGGCGAAGGTGAAACAACCGCATCCCCTGATTCTGCCGAATTTGTTCCCACTGACTGTGACTCCCAAGGAGTTCGCCAAGCTTCAAGACTCGTGTGCCACTCTGAAGCGGGTAAGGGAGAAGGTGACTTCCGGGGAGGAGGATCAGGTGAGAGATGGGTCGGTGTATAAGTTTGTTTCTATTAATGGGGTGTTACACAGGTCTTGTGTGTCATCCAAGCGACCAGCCAAAGTAGGTCGGTTTTTACTTGTTGTCCCTGCTGTTTGTCGTAGTAACTTTCTCTCTGTAGCTCACAAGAGCCCTCTTATTAAGTCACTGTTCTCGTAGGAAAACTTATAGGAAGGTTGCTGTTCAGTTTTACTGGCCAGGTATGGGAGCGAATATTAGTTTTTTTGTAGGAGTTGTGATCAGTGCCCGCGTATGTCCGTCAAGGGTAGAGTCCGTCATGTTCCACTTGAACCCTTACCCGTCATTGCAGACCCATCTTCTCGGGTAGCCATAGATTTCGTTGGACGATTCTCACCCCCCTTTCTCTAAGAAGCCTAAATTACATCAAGCTAATTTGTTAAAGCAATATAATTGCAGGACCCACATTGCTCGTGTCCTTGACGACGTCCCCAGGCTGGAGTTAGTCGAGGCACTACCCTGCAAAAGTTCCTGTGAAGTTCGGACGCCAGAGTCTGTTGATCTCGGTTGCCAGTTGCTGCCAACACCTGACGAGATAGAAGAATCCTCTACGACTGGAAATAGGCCCAAACTTAAACTTGGACTGAAGTGGACCCCACGTGCAGTTCCTTGATACGACCTTACGTTTTGGACATCAAGTTACCATCTATTCTTTTATGTGACCCTTTATTGTGCAATGTGTATTTAAGCATTTGTTGTAAGATGATCATGCTTTGTGTACTAATCTTAAGTTTTAATCTACCTTACAGTCGATTTTTGTTGGGGGAGCTGTGTAAGGGTGGAAACGATCTTCCTGCTGGTTACTGCTGCTAACTCTCTCGTTTGCTGGTGCCGACGACACTTGGGGCGGTTGGACAGAGGTGAGAACGGAAGCGACTATCTGGGTCACCGGCAGATTCAACCCAGCTGCCATAAAGTCACTATCTAGCTACCCAGCTGTTCGTCAAATTCTTGCTGTGATCTCATCATAGGTCCTGGACTGTCAATTCCCTGGTCATCTACCACTACCACGACCGTCAATTCATCTCATTCCGTCTGTGCCCCGGTGTTCTCCTGCCATTTCAAGACAATCAGCCACTGTCGCTCGAGTGTGGAGTTGAATGGACTCTTCCCTACTCTGAGTGTGCATCACCTTGTTCCAGAACCTTCCCCCTGGGCCACTGCCATAGGAATTATCTGTTCATTGTTTGATTCTATGGTTGTTTGGTTCCATTAATTGCTGACTCCCCTTTATTGTTCCGTTTCATCAATTGTTGACTCCATTTAATTGTTTGAATCCATTAATTGCTGACTCCCATTAAATGTTTGATTCCTTTAATTGTTTGCTTCCCTTAATTGATTAACTCCATTATCTATTGACTGCATTAATTGTTTGACTCCTGTAATTATTTGTTTGTTGAGTGGTGTCAGAGTTTTGTGTTATATTTTTTATAGTTAAGAGATGTCAATCTCAAACGGTTGTTTGCTATTCCTCAGAAAACCATGGTCCTTGACTTTCCTTTATTAAGAACCTGATTGGTCTGGTAAGGGATTTCTATCCCAAAGTACCAGGCCTTTACACAGGATATTATCAGTTTCGTCAGAAACCCTTTTGGTCGGTCGTTTACTTGTTGACGGTGTGGGCGAGGGTTCACGAGTATTCCATTCTGCAGCTGAACGAGAGACAGTCAGCCTAACCATACAAGAGACGGTAGGCGTGGCCGAACCAGTGACAGTGGCTGGTGGATTATCATCAAGTCCCAGCAGTAGCGGATCGTTGAATATCTATAAATAAAAAAAAATATACACAAGCCCTTTGTTAATAGTGACACAAAAATATATACATACATATTACGTACAATACACAGAGAGAGAGAGAGAGAGAGAGAGAGAGAGAGAGAGAGAGAGAGAGAGAGCTTGCAAACGTACCTCGTGATCAGAATGTACCTCAGACATATCTTCTGTAGTGTGAGTATCCATGTTTGACAGATTGTCGAATTGTGTCACCATCAATGAGGAAATGCAGTGCATCAAAGCACCATAATGTGGGAATATAAATGTCCTCAGTTCCAGCTCCAGACTTTTTTATTTTTGCATATTTCTTAGTTCCCGTCAATGCTGATTTCGAAGTGATTCAAATTTTCTCTTCACATCACTTGTGGTAACTGTAGTCTCGCTTCTATTCATGTTCTCTGTAATCTGTCTCAGTGCCGCTGCACGTTTGTCCCTATCCCTGTACATGTCCACTTTGACATTCCATAGACAAGGGTGCTGACGATAGAGTTCAATCAACACCATGGTCTCTTCTCTAGACCAATGAATGTTTCCTTGGTCTGTGGCGGATGGAGGAACAGACATTTTCCAGTGGTGACTTGTGGCGAGACTAAATAACTGGCAGCCAGGGTTCCAAGGTTAACTTCGTTTGTCTGGCAGGGTCGTCCATCCATACCCGGCAGCAAACGGTCAAACCACCAGGCAGTCGGCCTTATCTGGTGATTTCACTCGACCACTGGCACAGGCACTCTGTTGGTTTGCCCGTCAATTTTGCCTGAACAACGGGCATTAAGCGAGTTGCCGTCAGGCAGTCTTTCGATCGTGGACGGGGCGTTAAGGTGATTTGATTTGTTAATGATTTAATGAATAATTTGTATTAGTTAAATGTTCTTCTTTAGCAACAAAATGGGTGGATTAAATTTTTGTTTTGCAGAGGTTGTAGATTTTATTAGTGGTGGCAGAGTTGGGTTATTATTGCTTTCTTTCTCCTTTTGGCTATAAAAGATGTGCAATTTACAGTATTGTGCATTCTGGTCCCATTCTTTGATGTTTATTATGCAGGCTATGCACCATCCCCAACAACCAGCTAAAAGTGCGTCCATGTCCAACAGTGTGTTAGTATCATTCTTTTGAGACTTGTGTGCAGGTGCTATGCAGTGTGCCTCCCACCCTCCACCCAGACCATCCACACAGTGCACCTCCCCTATCCCACCCTGACCATCTCTACACTGTGCCTCCCACTCATCCTGACCATCTCCCCACAGTGACCTCCCGCTATCACCCTGACCATCTCACACTGTGACCTCCCATTCTCACCCTGACCATCTCCACTGTGTGCCTCCCACCCTCACCTGATCATCTCCACACCAGTGTACCCCTCCACACTCACCCTGACCATCTTCACACTGTGTACCTCCCACCCTCACCCTGACCATCTCCGACCACAGTGGGCCTCCCCACCCCTCACCTGGCCATCTCCACGTGTGCCTCCCACCCTCACCCTGACCATCTCCACACTCTGCCTCCTCCTCACCTCACCTGATGTCTACACTGTGTGCCTCACCACTCACCTGACCATCTCCACACAGTCGCCTCACCCTCATCCTGACCATCTCCACACTCTGTACCTCACCTGACCATCTCCCACTGTGTGCTTCCCACCCTCACCCTGACCATCCACACTGTGTACCTCCCACTCCCACCTTGACGATCTCCACACTGTGTACCTCCTACCCTCACCCTGACTATCTCCACACTGTACACCTTTCACCCTGTCGTCTCCACACTGTGTACCTCTCACCCTGACTATCCCCTACACTGTGTACCTCTCACCCTGACAATTTCCACACTGTGTACCTCCCACCCTCACCCTGTCCATCTCCACACTGTGTTTCTCTCACCCTGACCATCTCTCTACACTGTGCCTCCACCCTCATCCTGACCATCTCCACACTGTGGGCCTCCCACCTTCACCTGACCATCTTCACTGTGCCTCCCACCCTCATCCTGACCATCTCCACACAGTGTACATCCCACCATACCTGACCATCACCACACACTGTGTGCCTCCCACTTTCTGATCATCTCTCCACACTGTGTACCTTCCGCCCTCACCCTGACTATCTCCACACAGTTGCCTCCCACCCTCACCTGACTACCTCCACACAGTGTATGTCCCACCCTTAACCTGACCATCTCACACTGTGCCTCCCACCCTCACCTGACCATCTCACACTGTTTATCTCCCCCCTCACCCTGGCAATTTCCACACTGTGTGCCTCCCACCCTCACCTGACCATCTCCACACAGGCACCTCCCACCCTTACCCTGACCATCCACACTGTGGCCCTCCACCCCTCACCTGACCATCTCCACACTGTGTGCCTCTCACCTGACCATTTCCCACACAGTGTGCCTCCCAATCACCCTGATCATCTCCACATTGTACCTCACCCCTGACAATTTCCACTATGTATCCCACCCCTCACCTGACTATCCACACTGTGTACTCTCACATGACCATCTACACACTGTGTACCTCCACCCTCACACTGACCATCTCCCACACTGTGTACCTCCACCCTCACCCTGACCGTCTTCACACTGTGTGCCTCCCACCCTCACCCTGACCATCTCCACACAGTGTGCATCCCACCCACCTGACCATCTCCACTGTGTACCTCCCAATTTCACCCTGACCATCTCCACACTGTGTACCTTCCACCTTCACCTGACCATCTCCACACAGTGTGCCTCCCACCCTCACCTGACAGCCTCCACACAGTGTGCGTCCCACCCTTACCTGACCATCTCCACACTGTGTCCCTCCCACCCTCACCTGACCATCTCCACACTGTTTGCCTCCCACACTCACCCTGGCAATCTCCACACTGTGTACCTCCCACCTCACCACTGACATCTCACACAGTGTACCTCTCACCTGACCATCCCACACAGTGTACCTCCACTCTCATCCTGACCATCTCCACGCACTTGCCTCCACTCTCACCTGACTATCTCCACACTGTATACCTTTCACCTGAACATCACACTGTGACCTCTCCCTGACCATCTTCACTGTGTGCCTCCCACCCTCACCCTGACCATCTTCACACTGTGTACCTCCCACCCCTCACACCTGACCATCTCCACACTGTTACCTCCACCTCACCCTTACCATCTTCACACTGTGTACCTCTTACCCTGACCATCTACACACTGTGTGCCTCCCACCCTCACACCCTGACCATCTCCACTCTGCCATGCCTCTCACCTGACCATCTCACTGCTGTGCCTCTCACCCTGACACATCTTCAAAGTGTGCACCTCACCCTAACCATCTCCACACTGTGCCTCCCATTCTCACCCTGACCATCTCCACACTGTGTGCCTCCCACCTCACCCAGACCATCTCCCACACAGTGTGCCTCCACTCTCACCCTGACCATCTCCACACAGTGCACCTCCCACTATCACCCTGACCATCTCTACTCACTGTGTGCCTCCCATTCTCACCCTGACCATCTCACACACTGTGTGCCTCCACCCCTCACCCTGACCATCTTCACAGTATTACCTCCCACCCCTCACACCTGACCATGTCACACTGTGTGCCTCACCCTGACCATCTCACAATGTATTGCCTCTCACCCTGACATCCTCCACACTGTGTACCCCTCTCACCCTGACCACCTCTACACAGTGTACCTCTCCCACCCTAACCATCTCCACACTGTGTACCTCCCATTCTCACCCTGACCATCTCCACACTGTGTCCTCCCACCCCCTCACCTAGACCATCTCCACACAGTGTGCCTCCCACTCTCACCCTGACCATCTCACACTGTGTGCCTCTCCACCCCTGACAATTTCACACTGTGCACTCCCACCCTCACCCTGACCATCTCACACAGTGTGCCTCTCACCCTGACCATCTCCACACTGTGTGCCTCCCCACCCTGATATTCCCACACTGTGGCCTCTCACCTGACCATCTTCATCACTGTGTGCCTCCCACCCTCACCTGACCATCTCCACACACTGTGCACCTCACCCTGACCATCCTCCACCCTGCATGCCTCCCACCCTTACCCTGACCATGTCCACACTTGTGTGCCTCTCACCCTGACCATCTTCATACTGTGGCCTTCCCACCCCTCACCCTGACCATCTCCACACTGTGTACCTCTCACCCTGACCATCTCCATCACTGTGACCTCCCACCCTGACCATCTACACACTGTTTACCTCCACCACTCTCCTAACATCTTCACTATGTACATCCAACCTCACCTGACCATCTCCACACTGTGTGCCTCCCACCCTCAGCCTGACCATCTCCACACTGTGGCCTCCTCCCCTCACCATCTTCACACAGTGTGCCTCCCACTCTCACCCTGACCATCTACACACTATGTGCCTCCACCATCCTGACCATCTCCACACTGTGTGCCTTCCACCTTCACCCTGACCATCTCCACACAGTGCCTCCCCACCCCTCCCCTGACACCCTCCCACACAGTGTGCGTCCCACCCTTACCTGACCTCTCACATTGTCCTCCACCTCACCCTGACCATCTCCACTGTTTGCCTCCCACACTCACCCTGGCAATCTCCACTGCCATATCTCCCACCCTCACCTGACCATCTCCACACAGTGCCTCCACCTCACCTGACCATCTCCACTGTGCCTCCACCCTCCACCCTGACCATCTCCACTGTGTGCCTCTCACCCCTGACCATCCCCACACAGTGTGCCTCCCACTCACCTGACCATCTCCCTGTGCACCTCCACTCACCCTGACTATCTCACTGTGTGCCTTTCAACCTGACCATCTACACACTGTGTACTATCTCACCTGACCATCTTCACAGTGTGCCTCCCACCCTCACCCTGACCATTGTCCACACTGTGTGCCTCCACCCTCACCTGACCATCTCACACTGTGTGCCTCCCACCCCTCACCCTACCATCTTCACACTGTGTACTCTTCCCTGACCATCTACACACTGTGTGCCTCCCACCCTCACACCTGACCATCTCCACTGTATGCCTCTCACCCTGACCATCTCCCCAATGTGTGCCTCTCACCCTGACCATCTCCACACTGTGTGCCTCTCACCCTGACCACCTCTTCACAGTGTGCCTCCTCACACCTAACCATCTCACACTGTGTACCTCCCATTCTCACCCTGACCATCTCCACAGTTTGCCTCCCCCCTCCCCTGACCATCTCCACACAGTGTGCCTCCCACTCTCACCTGACCATCTCACACGTTGCACACTCACTATCACCTGACCATCTCTACACCTGTGTGCCTCCCATTCTCACCCTGACCATCTCACACTGTACCTCCACCCTCACCCTGACCATCTTCACACTGGTGCCTCCCACCCTCCACACCTGACCATCTACACTGTGTACCTCTCACCCTGACCATCTCCTGTGTGTACCTCTCACCCTGACCATCTCCACACTGTGTACCTCCCTGACCACCTCTACACTGTGTACCTCTCCACCCCTAACCATCTCCACACTGTGTACCTCCCATTCTCCACCTGACCGTCTCCCTGTGGACCTCCCACCCTCACAGACCATCTCCACAGTGTGCCTCCCTCACCCCTGACCATCCTCCACACTGTGTGCCTCTCCACCTGACCATCTCCACCAGTGTGCCTCCCACCCTCACCTGACCATCTCCACACAGTGTGCCTCTCACCCTGACCATCTCCCACTGTGCCTCCCACCCCTTACCTGACCATCTCCACACAGTGTGCCTCCCACCCTTACCCTGACTATCCTCCACACTGTGTGCCTCCCACCCTCACCCTGACCATCTCCACACTGTGTACCTCTCACCTGACCATCCCACACAGTGTGCCTCCACTCTCATCCTGACCATCTCCACACTGTGCACCTCCACTATCACCCTGACTATCTCCACACTGTATGCCTTTCCAAACTGACCATCTACACTGTGCACCTCTCACCCTGACCATATTTCACTGTGTGCCTCCCACCTCACCCCTGACCATGTCCACACTGTGTACCTCCACCCTCACACCTGACCATCTCCCACACTGTGTGCCTCCACCCTCACCCTTACATCTTCACACTGTGTGCCTCTCACCCTGACCATCACACACTGATGCCTCCCCACCCTCACACCTGACCATCTCCACACTGTATACCTCTCACCCTGACCATCTCCCCAATGTGTGCCTCTCACCCTGACCATCTCCACACTGTGTACCTCTCCCACCCTGACCACCTCTTCACAGTGTACCTCTCACCTAACCATCTCCACACTGTGGCCTCCCATTCTCACCCTGACCATCTCCACCTGTGTACCTCCACCCTCACCCAGACCATCTCCACACAGTGTACCTCCCACTCTCACCCTGACCATCCACACAGTGCACCTCCTACTATCACCCTGACCATCTCTCTACACTGTGTACCTCCCATTCTCCACCCTGACCATCTCCACACTGTGTACCTCCCACCCTCACCTGACCATCTTCACTGTGTACCCCTCCCACTCACACCTGACCATGTCCACCTGTGCCTCTCACCCTGACCATCTCCACCAATGTGTGCCTCTCACCCTGACCATCTCCACACTGTGTGCCTCCACCCTGACCACCCCTCTGCACAGTGCCTCTCACCTAACCATCTCCACACTGTGTACCTCCCATTCTCACCTGATGTCTCACACTGTGTACCTCCACCCTCACCCAGACCATCTCCACACAGTGTACCTCCCTCTCACTGACCATCTCCCACACTGTGGCCTCCTCTCACCTGACAATTTTCCACACTGTGTGCCTCCCACCCTCACCTGACCATCTCCCACACAGTGTGCCTCTCACCCTGACCATCTCCAAACTGTGTGCCTCCCACCCATACCCTGACCATGTCCACTGTGTGCCTCTCACCCTGACCATCTTCATACTGTGCTCCCACCCTCACCTGACCATCTCCACACCGTGTACCTCCTCACCCTATCCATCTCACATGGTGCCTCCCACCCCTCCAGCCTAACCATCTCACTGTGTGCCTCTCACTGACCATCTCCACACCGTGCCACTCTCACCCTGACCATCTCACACCAGGTACCTCCCACCCTCAGCCTAACCATCTCCACACTGTGTGCCTCTCACCTGACCATCTCAAACTGCAGTGCCTCCACCCCATACCTGACCATGTCACACTGTGTGCCCTCTCACCCTGACCATCTTCATCCTGTGTGCCTCCACCCTCACCCTGACCATCTCCACACTGTGTGCCTCTCACCCCTGGCCTCTCACATCTGTGCCTCCACCCTCAGCCCTAACCATCTCACACTGTGTGCCTCTCACCCTGACCATCTCCACACAGTGTGACCTCCATTCCTCACCCTGACCATCTCCACACTGTGTGCCCTCACACCCTCAGCCTGACCATCTCCACACTGTGTGCACCTCTCACCCTGTCCATCTTCACACTGTGAACCTCCCACCCCTCACTGACCATCTCCACACAGTGTACCTCCCACCCTCACCCTGACCATCTCCACACTGTGTACCCTCCCACCTTCACCCTGACCATCTTCACACTGTTGCCTCCCCACCCTCATCCTCACCATCACCATCACACACTGTGGCCTCCCACCCTCACCTGACCATCTCACACTGTGTACCTCCCCATCCTCACCCTGACCATCTCCACACTGGCCTCCACCCTCACCCTGACCATCTCCACACAGTGTACCTCCACCCTTACCCTGACCATCTCCCACACTGTGTACCTCCACCTCCACCTTGACCATCTCCACAATGTACCTCTCACCCTGACCATCTCACACAGTGTACCTCCCCATTCTCACCCTGACCATCTCCACACACTGTGCCTCTCCCACTCCTGACCATCTCCACACAGTGTGCCTCCACCCTCACCTGACCATCTTCACACTGTGTGCCTCTCACCCTGACCATCTCCCACACTGTGTACCTCCCACCCTCACACACTGACCATCTCCCACACTGTGTGCCTCCCACCCTCACCCTGACATCTTCACACTGTGTACCTCCACCCTCACCTGACCATCCCCACACAGTGTACATCCCACCCCACCCTGACCATCTCCACACTGTACCTCCCACTTTCACCTGACCATCTCCACACTGTGTGCCTTCACCCTCACCCTGACCATCTCCACACAGTGCACCTCCCACCCTCACCTGACCACCTCCCACACAGTGTGCGTCCCACCCTCACCCATCTCCACACTGTCCCACCTGACCATCTCACACTGTTTGCCTCCACCCTCACCTGACCATCTTCACTGTGTACCTCACCCTCACCTGACCATCTCCACACAGTGTACTCTCCTACCCTCAGCCTGACCATCTCCACACTGTGTGCCTCTCACCCCACCATCTTCACACTGTGTATCACCCTCACCTGACCATCTCCAACTGTGTGCCTCCCCCCTCAGCCTGACCATCTCCACACTGTGTGCCTCTCACCCTGACCATCTTCACACTGTGTACCTCACCCCTCACCTGACCATCTCAACTGTGTGCCTCCCACCCTCACCCTGACCATCTTCACACTATGTACCTCAACCCTCACCTGACCATCTCCACACTGTGTGCCTCCCACCCTCAGCCTGACCATCTCCACACTGTGTGTACCTCACCCAGCCATCTTCACACTGTGTACCTCCACCTCACCTAGACCATCTCCACACAGTGTACCTCCCACTCTCACCCTGACCATCTCACACTGTGTACCTCTCACCCTGACAGTTTCACACTGTGCCTCCACCCCTCACCTGACCATCTCCACACAGTGTGCCTCTCTACCCTGACCATCTCACACTGTGTACCTCCCACCCCTTACCCACCATGTTCACACTGTGGTCCTCACCTGACCATCTTCATCTGTGTGCCTCCACCCCTCACCCTGACCATCTCCACACCGTGTGCCTCTCACCCTGACCATCTCACACTGTGCCTCCCCCCTTACCCCTGACCATGTCTCCACACTGTGTGCCTCTCACCCTGACCATCTTCACCTGTGTGCTTCCCACCCCTCACCTGACCATCTCCACACTGTACCTCACCCCTGACCATCTCCATCACTGTGTACCCCTCCACCCTGACCATCTACACACTGTTTGACCTCCACCCTCTCTGACCATCTTCACACCATGTACATCCAACCCCTCAACCTGACCATCTCCACACTGTGTACCTCCACCCTCACCTGACCATCTCCACACTGTGTACCTCTCACCTGACCCTCTTCACTGTGTACCCCACTCTCACCTGACCATCCTCACTATGTACCTCCCACCATCACCCTGACCATCTCCACACTGTGTGCCTTCCACCTTCACCACCATCTCACTGATTGCCTCCACTCTCACCTGACGACCTCCACACAGTGTACGTCCCACCCTTACCCTGATCTCCACATTGTGTACCTCCCACCCTCACCTGACCATCTCCACACTGTTTACCTCCCACACTCACCCTGGCAATCTCCACACTGCATATCTCCACCCTCACCCTGACCATCTCCACACAGTGTACCTCCCACCCTTACCTGACTATCTCCACACTGTGTACCTCCCACCCCTCCACCTGACCATCTCCACACTGTGTGCCCTCTCACCTGACCATCCCACACGTGTACCTCCCACTCTCACGATCATCTCACAGTGCATCATCTCACCCTGACTATCTCCACACTGTATGCCTCCACCCATCTCACCATTGCACCTCTCACCCTGACCATCTTCACTGTGTGCCTCCACCCCTCACCCTGACCATGTCACACACTGTGCCTCCACCCTCACACCTGACCATCTCCACACTGTGCCTCCCCACCCTCACCCCTTACCATCTTCACACTGTGTGCCTCTTACCCCTGACCATCTACACACTGTGTACCTCCCACCCCTCCACCTGACCATCTCACTGTCATGCACCTCTCACCTGACCATCTCCCCAATGTGTACCTCTCACTGTCTCACACTCCCATGTACCTCTCACTGACCACCTCTTCACAGTGTACCTCTCACTAACCATCTCCCACACTGTGTACCTCCCATTCACCTGCCATCTCCACACTGTGTGCCTCCCACCCTCCACCCAGACCATCTCCACACAGTGTGCCTCCCACTCTCACCTGACCATCTCCACACAGTGCACCTCCCACTATCACCTGACCATCTCACACTGTGGCACCTCCCATTCTCACAGACCATCTCCCACACTGTGTGTCCTCCCACCCTCCACCCTGACCATCTTCACACTGTACCTCCCACCCTCCACACCTGACCATCTCCACACTGTGTACCTCTCACCTGACCATCTCCACAATGTGTACCTCTCACCCTGACCATCCCACACTGTGTACCTCTCACCTGACCACCTCTACACAGTGTACCTCTCCCTGCCCATCCACACTGTGTACCTCCCATTCTCACCCTGACCATCTCTACACTGTGTACCTCCATTCTCACCCTGGCCATCTCCACATGGCGGCACCTCCACCCTCAGCCTAACCATCTCCACACTGTGTGCCTCTCACCCTGACCATCTCACACTGTGTGCCACCTCCACCTGACCATCTACACATGTTTACCTCCCACCCTCCCACCCTGACCATCTCCACACTGTGTGCCTCCATCCCTCTCCATGACCATCTCCACACTGTGCCTCACACCCCTCAGCCTGACCATCTCACACTGTGTACCTCACCCTGGCCATCTTCACTGTGAACCTCCCACCTCACCCTGACCATCTCCACACTGTGTGCCTCCCACCCCTCACCCTGACCATCTCCACACTGTGTGCCTCCCACCTTCACCCTGACCATCTTCACTGTGTGCCTCCCACCCCTCATCCTCACCATCTCACACAGTGTACATTCCCACCCACACCCTGACCATCTCCACACTGTGTACCTCCCACTTTCACCCTGACCATCTCACACTGTGTACCTTTCCACCCTCACCCCTATCATCCCACAGTGTGCCTCCCCCCTCACCTGCTACTCTCCACACAGTTATTGCGTCCATCCCTTACCCTGACCATCTCACACTGTGTACCTCCCACCCTCACCCTGACCATCTCACTGTTTATCTCCCATCCTCACCTGACAATCTGCACACTGTGTGCCTCCCACCCTCACTGACCATCTCCACACAGTATACCTCCCACCCTTACCCTAACCATCTCACACTGTGTACCTCCCACCCTCACCTTGCCCATCTCCACACACAATGGCACTCCTCACCCTGACCATCTCCACACAGTGTGCCTCCCATTCTCACCAGCCATCTCCCTCTATGTACCTCTCACTCCTGACAATTTTCCCACACTGTGTGCCTCCCACCCTCACCTGACCATCTTCACACTGTGTACCTCTCACCCTGACCATCCACACTGTGTGCCTCCCACCCTCACACACTGACCATCTCCACACACTGTGTACCTCCCACCCTCACTGACCATCTTCACACTGTGTGCCTCCCACCCTCACCCTGACCATCTACAGTGTGCATCCCACCCACCCTGACCATCTCCACACTGTGTGCCTCCCACTTTCACCCTGACCATCTCCACATTGTGTGCCTTCCACCCCTCACCTGACCATCTCCACAGTGCACCTCCCCCACCCTCACCTGACCATCTCCACACAGTGTGCGTCCCCCCCCCACTGACCATCTCCCACACTGTGTGCCTCCACCCTGACCATCTACACACTGTTTACCTCCCACCCTCACCCTGACCATCTTCACACTGTACCTCAACCCTCACCTGACCATCTCCACCTGTGTCCTCCCACCTCAGCCTGACCATCTCCACACTGTGTGCCTCTCACCAACCATCTTCACTGTATGTCAGCCCTCACCCTGACCATCTCCCACTGTGTGCCTCGCACCCTCAGCCTGACCATCTCCACACTGTGTACCTCTCACCCTGGCCAACTTCCCTGTGAACCTCCACCCTCACCTGACCATCTCCACACTGTGCCTCTCACCCTGGCCATCTTCACTGTGAACCTCCCACCCTCACCTGACCATCTTCACACTATGTACCTCCAACCCTCACCCTGACCATCTCCACACTGTGTACCTCCCACCCTCAGCTGACCATCTCCACACTGTGTACCTCTCACCCGACCATCTTCACTGTGAACCTCCCACCCTCACCCTGACCATCTCCCACACTGTGTACCTCTCACCTGACCATCTCCCACAGTATGGCCTCTCACCCCTGACCATTTCCACACTGTGTACCTCTCACCCTGACCACCTCTACACAGTGTACCTCTCACCCTAACCATCTCACACTGTGTGCCTCCCACCCTCACCCAGACCGATCTCCACACATGTGCTTCCCACTCTCACCCTTACCATCTCCACACAGTGCACCTCCACTATCACCCATCTCTACACAGTGTAGCTCCACCCTGACCACACACAGTGCGCCTCTCACCCTGACCATCTCCACACTCTGTGCCTCCCACCCCTTACCTGACCATGTCCCACTGTGTGCCTCTCACCCTAGACATCTTCATACTGTGTGTCTCTCACCCCTCACCTGACCATCTGCACACCGTGTACCTCCTCACCCTGCCATCTCCCAAACAGCATACCTCCACCCTCAGCCTAACCATCCACACTGTGTGCCTCTCACCCTGACCATCTACACTGTTTGCCACTCCACCCTCACCTGACCATCTGCACTGTGGCACTCACCCTCACCCTGACCATCTCCACACTGTGTGCCTCCCACCTCACCTGATCATCTCCACACTTTGTGCCTCCCAACCTCCACCTGACAATCTCCACACTGTGTGCCTCTCACCCTGACCATCTTTACACCTCTGTACCCTCCCACCTCACCCTCACCATCTTCACTCTGTGCCTCCCACCCTCACCCTGCCCATCTACACTGTTTGCCTCCCACCCCTCACCCTGACCATCTTCACTATGGCCTCAACCCTCACCTGACCATCTCCCACACTGTGCCTCCCACCCTCACCCTGACCATCTCCCACAATGTGTACCACTCACCCTGACCATCTCCACACTGTGTACCTCTCACCCTGACCACCTCTACACAGTGTGCCTCTCACCCCTAGCCATCTCCCACACTGTGTGCCTCCCATTCTCACCCTGACCATCTCCACACTGTGTGCCTCCCACCCTCACCCAGACCATCTCCACACAGTGTGCCTCACTCTCATCCTGACCATCTCCACACAGTGCACTCCTATCACCTGACCATCTCTACACTGTGTGCCTCCCATTCTCACCCTGACCATCTCCACACTGTGCCTCCCACCCTCACCTGACCATCTTCACACTGTGTGCCTTTTACCTTGACCATCTTCACACTGTGTAACTCCCACCTCACACCTGACCATCTCCACACTGTGTGCCTCTCACCCTGACCATCTCCCACAATGTGTGCCTCTCACCTGATCATCTCCACACTATGTACCTCTCACCTGACCACCTCTACACAGTGTCCCTCTCACCCTAACCATCTCCACACAGTGTGCCTCCCATTCTCACCCTGACCGTCTACACTGTGGCCTCCACCCCTCACCCAGTCCATCTCCACACAGTGTCCTCCCCTCTCACCCTGACCATCTCACACTGTGTACCTCACCCTGACAATTTCCACACTGTGTGCCTCCACCTTCACCCTGACCATCCACACAGTGTGCCTCTCACCCTGGCCATCTCCAAACTGTGTACCTCCCCACCCTTACCCTGACCATGTCCACACTGTGTGCCTCTCACCCTGACCATCTTCATCACTGTGTGCCTCACCCTCACCCCTGACCATCTCCACACCGTGTACCTCTTACCTGGCCATCTCCACAGCGTGCCTCCCACCCTCCAGCCTAACCATCTCCACACTGTGTGCCTCTCACCTGACCATCTCACACACTGCTGCCTCCCACACCTGACCATCTACACACCGTTTACCTCCCACCCCTCACCCTGACCATCTTCACTATGTACATCCAGCCCTCACCCAGCCATCTCACACTGTGTCCCTCAGCCTGACCATCTCACACTGTGCCTCCACCCTGACCATCTTCACTGTGTACCCTCCCACCCTCATCCTGACCATCTCCACACTGTGTCTCTCACCCTGACCATCTTTACATTCTATACCTCCCACCAGCACCTTCACCATCTTCACTGTGTGCCTCCCACCCTCACCCTGGCGATCTACACACTGTTTGCCTCCACCCCTCACCTGACCATCTTCCTATGCCTCAACCCTCACCCTGACCATCTCCCACTGTGTGCCTCCACCCTCAGCCTGACCATCTCACTGTGTGCCTCTCACCCTGGCCATCTTTACACTGTGAACCTCCCACCCCTCACCTGACCATCTCCCACACTGTGCCTCCCACCCTCATACATCTCCACCGTGTGCTTCTCACCCTGGCCATCTCCACACAGCGTGCCTCCACCCTCAGCCTAACCATCTCCACACTGTACCTCTCACCCTGACCATCTCACACTGTTTGCCTCCACCCTCACCCTGACCATCTTCACACTATGTGCCTCACCCTCACCCTGACCATCTCCACTGTGTGTACCTCCACATCTGACCATCTCACACTGTGTGCCTCTCCACCCCCGACCATCTTCACACTGTGACCTCCCCCTCACCTGACCATCTCACACTGTGTGCCTCCCACCCTCACCTGACCATCTCCACTGTGCCTCCACCCTCACCCCGACCATCTCCACACTGTGTGTACCTCTCACCCTGACCATCTTCACCTGTGAACCTCCCACCCCTTACCCTGACCATCTCCCAAACAGTGTACATCCACCTCACCCTGACCATCTCCATACAGTGCCTCCCCACTCTCACCCTGACCATCTTCACATTGTCCTCCCACCCCTCACCTGACCATCTCCACACACAGTGTACATCCCACCCACACATCTCCACTGTGTGCCTCCCACCCTCACTGACATCTCCACACTGTGTGCCTCCTCATGACCATCTCCACTGTGTGCTCTCACCCTCAGCCTGACCATCTCACTGTGTGCCTCTCACCCTGACCATCTTCCACTGTGTGCCTCCCCACTCTCACCTGACCATCTCACACTGTGTACCTCCCACCCTCACCCTGACCATCTCCACACTGTGTGCCTCTCACCCTGACCATTTTACACTCTATACCTCCCACCACACCTCACATCCCCATACTCTGTACCTCACCCTCACCCTGCCCATCTACACACTGTTTGACCTCCCACCTCACCCTGACCATCTTTCACATGCTCACCCTCCTGACCATCTCCACACTGTGCCCTCCACCTCAGCTGACCATCTCCACACTGTGCCTCTCACTGACCATCTTCTACTGTGAACCTCCCACCCCTCACCACCCTATCTCCACACTGTGTTCCTCCCACCCTCACCTGACCATCTCACACTGTGCCTCCCCCCTCACCCGACCATCTCACAGTGTGCCTCTCACCCTGACCATCTTCACACTGTGAACCTCCCACCTCCTGACCATCTCACACTGTGGCCTCCACCGTCACCCCGACCATCTTCACTGTGGTTCCTCCCAGCCTGACCATCTTCACACTGTGAACCTCACCACCCCTTACCTGACCATCTCAACATTGTCCCACCCTCCACCCTGACCATCTCCACACTGTGTGTCCTCCCACTCATTCTGACCATCTCTACAGTGTGTTACCACCCACCTCACCCTGACCATCTCCACACAGTGTGCATCCCACCCACACACTGTGCATCTCCACAGTGTGCCTCCCACCCCTCACCCTGACCATCCACACTCTGCCCTCACCTGACCATCTCCACATGTGTGCCTCCTACCTCCACCTGACCATCTCCACTGTCCTCCCACTCACCCTGACCATCTCCACACTGTGTGCCTCACCTCACCCTGACTATCACACTGTGCACCTTTCACCTGACCACTCCTGTGAACCTACCACCCCTTACCCTGACCATCTCACAGTGTGCATCCCACCTCACCCTGACCATCTCCACTGTGTGCCTCACACTCTCATTTGACCTCTCTACATGTGTCCACCCACCCTCACCCTGACCATCTCCACACAGTGTGCATCCCACCCACACCCTGAGTCCATCTCCACTGTGTACCTTCCCCACCTCACCCTGACCATCTCCACACAGTGTACCTCCCCTCTCACCTGACCATCTCCACACTGTGTGCCTCCCACCCTCCTAACCATCTCCACACAGTGTGCCTCCACCCACACCCTGACATCTCCACACATTGCCTCCCCTCTACCTGACCATCTCCACTGTGTGCCTCCACCCTCACCTGATCATCTCACACAGTGCCTCCCACACACTCCTGACCATCTTCACTGTGTACCTCTCACCCTCACCTGACCATCTCCACACATGTGCCTCCCCACCTCACCCTGACCATCTTCACACTGTGTACCTCCACCCTCACCCTGACCATCTCCGACCACAGTGCACCTCCACCCTCACCTAACCATCTCCACACATGTGTACCTCCACCCCACACCCTGACCATCTCCACACAGTGTGCCTCACTGCCTGACCATCTCCACACTGTGCCTCCACCCTCCACCCTGATCATCTCCACACAGTGTACCTCCCACACTCACCCTGACCATCTTCACTGTGTGCCTCTCACCCTCACCCTGACTATCTCACTGTTGTCTCCACCTCCACCTGGCCAATTTCCACTGTGTGCCTCACCCCTCACCCTGACCATCTCACACAGTGTACCTCCCACACTTACCCTTACCATCTCCATACTGTGTACCTCCCACCCCTCACCCTGACCATCTCCACACTGTGTGCCTCTCACCTGACCATCTCCCACAGTGTGCCTCCCAATCACCTGATCATCTCTGACGTTGAACCTCACCCCTGACATTTTCCACACTGTGCCTCCCACCCTCACCCTCACTATCTCCACACTCTGTACCTCTCCTCATGACCATCTCCCACACTGTGTACCTCCACCCTCACACTGACCATCTCACACTGTACCTCTCACCCTCCCCACCTGACCATCTCCCTGTGTGCCTCCATCCCTCACCCTGACCAATCTGTGTGCCTCACCCTCAGCCTGACCATCTCACTGTGTGCCTCACCCTGTCCATCTTCACATTGGACCTCCCATCACTCCACCTGACCATCTCCATGGTAGCCTCCACCCTCACCTGATACATCTCCACACAATGTCACCTCCACCCTTACCTAACCATCTCCATGTGTGCCTCCCACCCTCACCCTGACCATCTCCACACTGTGTACCTCTCACCTGACCATCTCCACACAGTGTACCTCCCATTCTCACCCTGACCATCTCCACCTGTGTGCCTCTCCTCGACAATTTCACCTGTGTACCTCCCCCCTCACCCTGACCATCTCCCACACTGTGTGCCTCTCACCTGACCATCTCCACACTGTGTGCCTCCCACCCCTCCACTGACCATCTCCACACTGTGTACCCCACCCCTCCTGACCATCTTCACTGTAGACCTCCACCCTCACCTGACCATCTCCCACATGTGCCTCCCACCCCTCACCCTGACCATCTCCACACTGTGTGCTTCCCACCCTCACCCTGACCATCTCCACCTGTGTGCCTCCTCTCACCATGACGATCTCCACACTGTGGCCTCCTCCCTCACCTGACTATCTCCCACTGTGCACCTTTCACCTGTCGTCTCCACACTGTGTGCCTCTCACCCTGACTATCCCGTGTGCCTCTCCACCTGACATCCACACGTGTGCCTCCCACCCCTCACCCTGTCCATCTCCACACTGTGTTTCTCTCACCCTGACCATCTCTACACTGTGTGCCTCCCACCCTCACCTGACCATCTCCACACTGAGGCCTCCCACCTTCACCCTGACCATCTTCACACTGTGCCCTCCACCCTCATCCTGACCATCTCCACACAGTGTACATCCACCCATACCCTGACTATCACCACACTGGCACCTCCCCACTTTCACCCTGATCATCTCCACACTGTGTTACTTCCGCCCTCCCTGACTATCTCCACACAGTGTGCCTCCCACCCTCACCCTGACTACCTCCACACAGTGTATGTCCCACCCTTAACCTGACCATCTCCCACACTGTGTGACCTCCCCACCTCCACCATGACCATCTCCACACTGTTTATCTCCACCCTCACCCTGGCAATTTTCCACACTGTGTACCTCCCACCCCTCCCTGACCATCTCCACACAGTGTACCTCCCACCCTTACCTGACCATCTCCACACTGTGTGCCTCCCACCCTCACCTGACCATCTCCACTGTGTGCCTCTCACCTGACCATCTCCACACAGTGTGCCTCCCAATCTCACCTGATCATCTCCACAGTGTCCTCCCACCACCACCTGACCATCTCCCACACTGTGATGCCTCCCCCACCCTCACCTGACTATCTCCCACACTGTCTACCTCTCCTTGCCTTATCCACACTGTGTGCCTCCCACCCTCCACACTGTGTCTCACACAGTTGCCTCCCACTCTCACCTGACCATCTCCACACTGTGTACCTCCACCCCTCACCTGACCATCTCACAGTGTACATCCACCCACACCCTGACCATCTCACTGTGTGCCTCCCACCCTCACCTGACCATCTCCACTTTGTGCCTCTCCCTGACCATCTCCACACTGTGTGTACCCCACCCTCAGCCTGACCATCTCCACACTGTGTGCCTCTCACCTGACCATCTTCACACTGTGTACCTCCACTCTCACCTGACCATCTCACACTGTGCCTCCCCCCCTCACCTGACCATCCTCCACACTGTTGCCTCTCACCCTGACCATCTTTGCTCTGTACCTCCACCCGCACCCTCACACCATCTTCAATCTGTGTCCACTCTCCCACCTGCAATCTCACATAGTTGCCTCCCCCTCACCCTGATATCTCCACACTGTGCACCTTTCACCCTGTCGTCTCCACACTGTGTGCCTCTCACCTGACTATCCTACTGTGTGCCTCTCACCTGACAATTTCACACTGTGTACCTCCCACCCTCACCCTGTCCATCCCCATACTGTGTTTCTCTCTCACCCTGTCCATCTCCACACTGTGGCCTCCACCCTCACCCTGACCATCTTCACTGTGCCTCCAACCCTCCATCCTGACCATCTCACACACAGTGTACATCCCACCCATCCTGACCATCCTACCACATGTGTCTCCCCTTTCACCTGATCATCTCCCGCACTGTGTGCCTCCCACCCTCACCCTGACCATCGCCACACACTTTTATCTCCACCCTACCCTGCCATTTCCACTGTGTGCCTCCACCCTCACCCTGACCATCTCCACACGTTGCCATCTTACCTACCTGACCATCTCCACTGTGTGCCTCCCACCCCTCACTGACCATCTCACACTGTGTACCTCTCACCTGACCATCTCCACACAGTGTGCCTCCCACCCTCACCCTGACCATCTCCACACTTTATCTCACCCTAACCCTGCCCAATTTCCACACTGTGTGCCTCCCACCCTCACACTGACCATCTCCACCTGTGTGCCTCCCACCCCTCACCTGACCGTCTTCACTGTGCCTCCCCACCCTCACCCTGACCATCTCCACACATGTACATCCACCCACACCTGACCATCTCCACTGTGGCCTCCACTTTCACCTGACCATCTCCACACACTGTGTGCCTTCACCTTCACCTGACCATCTCACACAGTGTACCTCCCACCCTCACCCTGACGACCTCCACAGTGCGTCCACTTTACCCTGACAATCTCACTGTGTGTCTCACCCTCACCCTGACCATCTCCACACAGTGTGCCTCCACCCTTACCCTGACATCTCACACATGTGCCTCCCACCCTCACCCTGACCATCTCCACTGTGTCCTCTCACCCTGACCATCCCCACACAGTGTACCTCCCCCCTCACCCTGACCATCTCCCACACTGTGCCTCCCCACTCATCTGACTATCTCCACACTGTATGCCTTTCACCCTGACCATCTCCACACTGTGCACCTCTCACCTGACCATCTTCACACTGTTACCTCCCACCCTCACCCTGACCATCTCACACTGTGCCTCCCACCCTCACTGCAGGCCATCTCCACTGTGTGCCTCCACCCTCACCCATACCATCTTCACTTGCCTCTTCCCTGACCATCTACACACGTGTGCCTCCCACCCTCACACCTGGCCATCTCCCACACTGTATGCCTCTCACCCTCCTGCATCTCCCCATGTGTGCCTCTCACCCTGACCATCTCCACACTGTGTGCCTCCTCACCCTGACCACCCCTCTTCAAAGTGTGCCTCTCACCCTAACCATCTCCACTGTGTGCCTCCCATTCTCACCCTGACCATCTCCACACGTGTGCCTCCCACCCCTCACCCTGACCATCTCCACTGTGTGCCTCTCACCCTGACCATCCCCACAGTGTACCTCCCACTCTCACCTGACCATCTCTCCACTGTGCACCTCCCACTCTCACCCTGACTATCTCACACTGTATCCTTTCACCTGACCATCTCAACACTGTGCACCTCTCACCTGACCATCTCACACTGTGGCCTCCACCCTCACCTGACCATCCACACTGTGTGCCTCCACCCTCACACCTGACCATCTCACACTGTGTGCCTCCACCCTCACCCTACCATCTTCACTGTGTCTTGCCTGACCATCTACACAGTGTCTACCACCCCACACCTGACCATCTCCACTGTATGCCTCTCACCTGACCATCTCCACAATGTGTGCCTCTCTCACCCTGACCATCTCCACACTATGTACCTCACCCCTGACCACCTCTTCACAGTGTACCTCCACCCCTAACCATCTCCACACTGTGTACCTCCCATTCTCACCCTGACCATCTCCACACTGTGTACCTCCACCCTCACCCAGACCATCTCCCACACACAGTGCCTCCCCTCTCACCTGACCATCTCCACACAGTGCACATCCCACTATCACCCTGACCATCTCTACACTGTGTACCTCCCATTCTCACCCTGACCATCTCACCCTGTGCCTCCTCCCACCCTCACACCTGACCATCTCCACAGTGTGTGCCTCCCACCCTCACCCTTACCATCTTCACACTGTGTACCTCTTACCTGACCATCTCACACTGTGATGCCTCCACCCCACACCTGACCATCTCCACACTGTGCCTCTCACCTGACCATCTCCACAATGTGTGCCTCTCACCCTGACCATCTCCACACTGTGTGCCTCTCACCCTGACCACCTCTACACAGTGTACCCTCTCACCCTAACCATCTCACACTGTGTGCCTCCCATTCTCACCCTGACCGTCTCCACACTGTGGCCCTCCACCCTCACCCAGACCATCTCCACACAGTGTACCTCCACTCTCACCTGACCATCTCCCACACTGTGTACCTCTCACCCTGACAATTTCCACACTGTGGCCTCCACCGTCACCCCTGACCATCTCACACACAGTGTGCCTCTCACCCTGACCATCTCCAAACTGTGCCTCCCACACTTTACCTGACCATGTCCACACTGTGTGCCTCCACCCCTGACCATCTTCATGCATTGTGCCCCCACCCTCACCCTGACCATCTCCACACCGTTATTCCTCTCACCCTGTCCATCTCCACAGTGTGCCTCCCACCCTCAGCTAACCATCTCCACACCTGTGTGCCTCTCACCATGACCATCTCCACACTGTGCCTCCCACCCCTGACCATCTACACACTGTTTACCTCCCACCCTCACCTGACCATCTTCACCAATGTACATCCAACCCCTTAACCTGACCATCTCCACACTGTGTACCTCCCACACCTCAGCCTGACCATCTCTCCACACTGTGTGCCTCTCACCTGACCATCTTCACTGTGCCTCCCACTTCACCCTGACCATCTCCCACACTGTGGCCTCCCACCCCTCCCCACCCTGACCATCTCACACTGTGTGCCTCCCACCCCTCACCCTGACCATCTCCACACTGTGCCCTCCACCCCTCACCCTGACCATCTCCACACTGTGTACCTCCCCTCTCACCCCTGACCATCTTCACTGTGTGCCTCCACCCTCACCCTGACCATCTCCACACTGTGTTGCCTCCACCCTCACCCTGACCATCTCCACACTGTGTGCCTCTCACCCTGACCATCTTTGCACTCTATATCCCACCCGCACCCCTCACCCCTCACCATCTTCACCTGTTGCCTCCACCCTCACCTGCCCATCTACACACTGTTTACCTCCACCCTCACCTTGACCATCTTCACACTATGTACCTCCATCCCCTCACCTGACCATCTCGCACTGTGTGCCTCCACCCCTCACCTGACCATCTCCACACTGTGTACCCCTCTCACCCCAGCCATCTTCACTGTAGACCTCCACCCCTCACCCCTGACCATCTCACACTGTGTTCTTCCCACCTCACCCTGACCATCTCCACTGTGTATCCCACTTTCACCCTGACCATCTCACACTGTGTGCCTTCCACCCTCACCCTGAACCATCTCCACACAGTGGCACCTCCCACCTTCACCTGACTACCTCCACACAGTGTGCGTCCCACCCTTACCTGACCATCACACTGTACCTCCACCCCTCACCTGACCATCTCCACACTGTTTATCTCCCACCCTCACCCTGCAATCTCCACCTGTGTACCTCCCCACCCTCCACCCTGACCATGTCAGACAGTGTGCCTCCACCCTTACCCAGACTATCTCCACACTGTAGCCTCCCACCTCACCCTGACCTATCCCTGTATGCATCTCACCCTGACCATCTCCACACTGTGCACCTCTCACCCTGACCATCTTCACACTGTGACCTCCCACCCTCACCCTGACCATCTCCACACTGTGTGCCTCCATTCTCACCTGACCTCCACTGTGTGCCACCACCCTCACCTGACCATCTTCACACTGTGTGCCTCTTCCCTGACCATTTTCTGATTTGTGCCTCCCCCCTCACACCTGACCATCTCCACACTGTGTGCCTCTCACCCTGACCATCTCCCACAAGTGTAGCCTCTCACCCTGCCATCTCCACACTGTGTACCTCTCACCTGGCCATGTCCACACAGTGTACTCTCTGACCATCTACACCCTGTATTTCCCATTCTCACCCTGACCATCTCACACTGTGTCCTCCCATTCTCACCCTGACTATCTCCACACTGTGTTCTTCCACCCTGACCACCTCTACACAGTGTGCCTCTCACCCTAACCATCTCCACACTGTGTGCCTCCACCCTCACCCAGACCATCTCACAGTGTGCCTCCCCTCACCATGCATCTCCACACAGTGCACCTCCCCACTCTCACCCTGACCATCTCCCACACTGTGTGCCTCTCCAACCTGACCATCTCTACACTGTGTGGCTCTCACCCTGACCACACAGTGTACCTCTCACCTAACCATCTCCACACTGTGTACCTCCCACCCTCAGCCAGACCATCTCCCACACAGTGTGCCTCCACTCTCACCATGACCATCTCCCACACTGTTTACCTCCACCCTTACCTGACCATGTCCACACTGTGTACCTCTCACTGACCATCTTCATACTGTGTACCTCCACCCTCACCTAACCATCTTCACACAGTGTGCCTCTCACCCTGACCATCTACACACTGTTTGCCTCCCATCCTCACCCTGACCATCTTCACTGTGTGCCTCCAACCCTCACCCTGACCATCTCCCACTGTGTGCCTCCTACCCTCAGCCTGACCATCTCCACACTGTGTACCTCTCACCTGACCATCTCCACACTGTGGCCTCACACCCTGACCATCTTCACACTGTGCCTCAGCCATCACACCTGACCATCTCCACACTGTGTGCCTCCACCCTAGCATGACCATCTCCACTGTGTGCCTCTCACCCTGGCAGCTTCACACTGTGTGAACCTCCCACCCCTCACCCTGACCATCTCCACTGTGTGCCTCTCTCACCCTGGCCATCTTCACACTGTGAACCTTGAGACTCACCCTGACCATCTCCACACTGTGTACCTCCACCCTCACCCTGACCATCTCCACACTGTGTGCCTCCCACCTTCACCCTGTCCATCTTCACTGTGTGCCTCCACCCTCATCCTGACCATCTCCACACAATGCATCCCACCCACACCCTGACCATCTCACACTGTGTGCCTCCCACTTTCACCCTCACCATCTCCACACTGTGTGCCTTCCACCCTCACCTGACTATCTCCACCAGTGTGCCTCCACCCTCACCCTGACTACTTCTCCACACAGTGTACGTCCACTTACCTGACCATCTCACACTTATTGCCTCCTCCCACCCTCACCCTGACCATCTCTGCTGTGTGCCTCTCACTCCTGACCATCTCACAGTGCCAACCACTCACCTGACCATCTCCACTGTGTGCCTCTCACCCTGATTTCACACTGTGCCTCCCACCTCCACCTGACCATCTCCACACTGTGTCCACCTCACCCTGACAATTTCCACACTGTGCCTCCCACCCTCACCCTGACCATCTTCACACTGTGTACCTCCCACCCTCACCCTGACCATCTCACACAGTGTGCATCCCACCCACACCCTGACCATCTCTCCCACACTGTGTACCTCCCACTTTTCACCCTGATCATCTCACACTGTGTGCCTTCACCCCTCACCCTATTTATCTCCACACACGTGTGCCTCCACCCTCACCCTGTTCTCCACACACAGTGTGTCCACCCTTAACCTGACCATCTCCACACTGTGTGCCTCCCACCTCACCTGACAATATCCTGGCACATCTCCTACCCTCCACCCTGGCAATTTCCCACACTGTGTACCTCCACCCTCACCCTGACCATCTCACACACAGTGCCTCTCACCCTCCTGACCATCTCCACTGTGTACCTCCACCCTCACCCTGACCATCTCCACACTGTGTGCCTCCCACCCCTCACCCCTGACTATCCCCACTGTGCACCTCTCACCTGACCATCTCCACTGTGTGCCTCCCACCCTCACCCTGACCATCTCCCACACTGTGTGCCTCCCACCTCACCCTGACCATCTCCACACTGTGTGCCTCCCACACCCACCTGACCATCTCACACTGTGGCCTCCCACTCACCCTGACCATCTCCCACACTGTGTGCCTTCACCTTCACCTGACCATCTCCCACAGTGTGCCTCCCACCCTCACCCTGACGACCCCTCCACACAGTGTGCGTCCCTACCCACACCTGACCATCTCACACTGTGTACCTCCCACCCTCACCCTGACCATCTCCACACTGTGTTCTCACCCTGACCACCCCTCTACAGTGTGCCTCTCACCCTAACCATCTCCACACTGTGTACCTCCTCCCACCCTCCGACCATCTCCACACATGTGCACTCCCACTCTCACCATGACCATCTCCACACAGTGCACCTCCCACTCTCACCTGACCATCTCCACACTGTGTGCCTCTCACCCCTGACCATCTCCACTGTTTGAGCTCTCTGACCCACACAGCCTCCTACCCTCACCCTGACAATCTCCACTGTGTGCCTCCACCCCCACCCTGACCATCTCCACACACAGTGTGCCTCTCACTTCCACCCTGAATCTCCCACACTGTGTGCCTCCCTCCCTCACCCCTGACCATCTCCACACTGTGTGCCTCACCCTCACCCTGACTATCCCACACTGTGCACCTCTCACCCTGACCATCTCACACTGTGTGCCTCCCACCTCACCCTGACCATCTCCACACTGTGTGCCTCCACCCCTCACCCTGACCATCTCCACACTGTGGCCACCTCCACCCCCACACCTGACCATCTCCACACTGTGTACCTCCACTCTCACCCTGACCATCTCCACTGTGTGCACCTCCCACCCTCACCCTGACCATCCCACTGTGTGCCTCTCACCCCTGACCACCTCCACACAGTGTGCACCTCCCTCCTAACCATCTCACACTGTGTACCTCCCACCCTCCACCCTGACCCCATCCTCCACACTGTGTACCTCCCACCCTGATCCATCTCACACTCTATACCTCACCCGCACCCTCACCATCTTCACACTGTGTGCCTCCCACCCTCACCCTAACCATCTTCACACTATGTGCCTCCCAACCCTCACCCTGACCATCTCCACACTGTGTGCCTCCACCCTCACCTGACCATCTCCACACTGTGTGCCTCTCACCCCGACCATCTTCACTGTGAGACCTCCACCCTCACCCTGACCATCTCCACACTGTGTACCTCCCACCCTCCACCCTGACCATCTCCACACTGTGTGCCTCCCCCCTCACCCGACCATCTCACACACTTGCCTCTCACTGACCATCTTCACACTGTGTACCTCCCACCCTCACCCTGACCATCTCCACACTGTGTGCCTCCCACCCCTCACCCCGACCAAATCTCCACACTCAATGGCAATACGTGAGGCATGCGC
>NW_024740174.1:0-9949 GCF_018991925.1 Homarus americanus | reverse complement strand
TCGAGTATAACAATGGCCCCTTATCGAGTATAACAAAGGCCCCTGATCGAGTACAACAAAGCCCCCAGATCGAGTACAACAATGACCCCTGACCGAGTATAACAAAGTCCCCTGATCGAGTATAACAAAGGCTCCTCATCGAATATAACAAAGGCCCCTAATCGAGTTAACAAAGTCCCCTGATCGAGTATAACAAAGTTCCCGATCGAGTATAACAAAGGCCACTGATCGAGTATAACAAAGTCCCCAGATTGAGTATAACAAAGTCCCCTGATCGAGTATAACACAGGCCCCTGATCGAGTATAACAAAGGCCCCTCATCGAGTATAGCAAAGTCCCCTGATCGAGTATATTAAAGTCCCCTGATCGAGTATAACAAAGTCCACTGCTCTACCCTGATCAAGTACAACAAATTCCCCTGAACGAGTATAACAAAGGCCGCTCATCAAGTATAGCAAAGTCCCCTGATCGAGTATAACAAAGTCCCCTGATCGATTATAACAAAGTCCCATGATCGAGTATAACACAGTTCCCTAATCGAGTATAACAAAGTCCCCTGATCGAGTATAACAAAGTCCCCTAATCGAGTATAACAAATTCCCCTGATCGAGTATAACAAAAGTCCCATGTCGAGTATAACAAAAGTCCCTTATCGAGTATAACAAAGGCCCCTCATCGAGTACAACAAAGGCCCCTGATCAAGTATAACAAAGCCCCCTAATCGAGTATAACAAAGTCCCCTGATCGAGTATAACAAAGTCACCTGATCGAGTATAACAAAGTCTCCAGATCGAGTATAACAAAGTCCACTGATCGAGTATAACAAAGTCCACTGATCGAGTATAACAACGCCCCCTCATCGAAAATAACAAATTCCCCTGATCGAGTGTAAGAAAGTCCCCTCATCGAGTATAACAAAGGCTCCTCATCGAGAATAGCAAATTCCCCTGATCGAGTATAACAAAGTACATTCATCCAGTATAACAAAGTCCCCTGATTGAGAATAAAAAAGTCTCCTGATCGCGTATAACAAAGTCCCCTGATAGAGTATAAAAAAGCCCCCTGATCGAGTATAACAAAGTCCCCTGATCGAGTATATTAAAGTCCCCTTATCGAGTATAACAAAGTCCATTGATCTAGTATAAAAAAGTCCCCTGATCAAGTATAACAAAGCCCCCTCATCGAGTATAACAAAGCCCCCTGATCGAGTATAACAAAGGGCCCTAATCAAGTATAACAGAGTCCCCGAATCGAGTATAAGAAAGTCCCCTAATCGAGTATAACAAAGGCCCCTTATCGAGTATAACAAAGGCCCCTAATCGAGTACAACAAAGGCCCTTCATCGAGTACAACAAAGGCCCCTGGTCGAGTATAACAAAGTCCCCTGATCGAGTATAACAAAGTCCACTGATCAAGTATAACAAAGTCCCCTGATCGAGTATAACAAAGTCCCCAGATCAGGTATAACAAAGCCCCTCATCGAGAATAACAAAGTCCCCTTATCAAGTATAACAAAGTCCCCTGATCGAGTATAACAATGGCCCCTTATCGAGTATAACAAAGGCCCCTGATCGAGTACAACAAAGCCCCCTGATCGAGTCCAACAAATACCCCTGATCGAGTATAAGAAAGTCCGCTGATCGAGTATAACAAAGGCTCCTCATCGAATAAAACAAAGGCCCCTGATCGAGTTAACAAAGTCCCCTGATCGAGTATAACAAAGTTCCCGATCGAGTATATTAAAGTCCCCTGATCGAGTATAACAAATTCCCCTGAACGAGTATAACAAATTCACCTGATCGAGTATAACAAATTCCCCTGATCGAGTATAACAAAGTCCCCTGATCGAGTATAACAAATTCCTCTGATCGAGTATAACAAAGTCCCCTGATCGAGTATAACAAAGCCCCCTGAACGAGTATAACAAAGATCCCTGATCGAGTATAACAAAGTTTCCTAATAGAGTATAACAAAGCCCCATCATCGTGTATAACAAAGTCACCTGACCGAGTATAACAAAGACCCCTAAACGAGTATAACAAAGATCCCTGATCGAGTAAAACAAGTCCCCTGAACGAGTATAACAAAGTCCCCTGAACGAGTATAACAAAGTTCCCTAATCGAGTATATTAAAGTCCCCTTATCGAGTATAACAAAGTCCCCTGATAGAGTATAACAAAGCCCCCTCATCGAGTATAACAAAGTCACCTGACCGAGTATAACAAAGCCCCCTGAACGAGTATAACAAAGATCCCTAATCGAGTATAACAAAGTCCCCTGATAGAGTATAACAAACCCCCTCATCGAGTATAACAAACTCACCTGACCGAGTTATAACAAAGTTCCCTCAACGAGTATAACAAAGGCCCGTGATCGAGTATAACAAAGTCCCGTGATCGAGTACAACAAAGACCACTGATCGAGTACAACAAAGGCCCCTCATCGAGTATAACAATATCCCCTGATCGAGTATAACAAAGTCCCCTCATCAAGTATAACAAATTCCCCGCTCGCGAATAACAAAGTCCCCTCATCGAGTATAACAAAGGCCCCTTATCGAGTATAACAAAGCCCCCTGATCGAGTATAGCAAAGTCCCCTGATCGAGTATAACAAAGTCCCCTCATCGACTATAACAAAGGCCCCTTATCGAGTATAACAAAGCCCCCTGATCGAGTATAGCAAAGTCCCCAGATCGAGTATAACAAAGTCCTCTGATAAAGTATAACAAATTTCCCTAATCGAGAATAACAAAGTCCCCTCATCGAGTATAACAAAGGCCCCTTATCGAGTATAACAAAGCCCCCTGATCGAGTATAGCGAAGTCCCCTGATCGAGTATAACAAAGTCCCCTCATCGAGTATAACAAAGCCCCCTGATCGAGTATATTAAAGTCCCCTCATCGAGTATAAGAAAGTCTCCTCATCGAGAATAACAAAGTCCCCTGATCGAGTATAACAAAGTCACCTGAACGAGTATAACAAAGCCCCCTGAACGAGTATAACAAAGATCCCTGATCGAGTATAACAAAGACCCCTGACAGAGTATAACACAGATCCCTGATCGAGTATATTAAAGTCCCCTGATCGAGTATAACAAAGTCCACTGATCTAGTATAACAAAGTCCCTTGATCAAGTATAACAAAGCCCCCTGATCGAGTATAACAAAGCCCTCTAATCGAGTATAACAAAGGGCCCTGATCGAGTATAACAAAGTCCCCAGATCGAGTATAACAAAGTCCCCTAATCGAGTATAACAAAGGCCCCTGATCGAGTACAACAAAGGCCCCTGATCGAGTACAACAAAGGCCCCTGGTCGAGTATAACAAAGTCCCCTGATCAAGAATAACAAAGAACCTTGATCGAGTATAACAAAGTCCCCAGATCCAGTATAACAAAGTCCCCTGATAGAGTAAAACAAAGGCCACTCATCGAGTATAACAAAGTCCCCTGATCGAGTATAACAAAGATCCCTGATCGAGTATAACAAAGTCCCTTGATAGAGTATAACAAAGATCCCTGATCGAGTATATTAAAGTCCCCTGATCGAGTATAACAAAGTCCCCTGATCGAGTATAACGAAGTCCCCTAATCGAGTATAAGAAAGCACCCTCATCGAGTATAACAAAGTCCCTTTATCGAGTATAACAATGTCCCTGATCGAGTATAACAATGGCCCGTTATCGAGTATAACAAAGGCCCCTGATCGAGTACAACAATGCCCCCTCATCGAGCGCAACAAAGTCCCCTGATCGAGTATGACAAAGTCCTCTGATCGAGTATAACAAAAGCTCCTCATCGAGTATAACAAAGGCCCCTCATCGAGTATAACAAAATCCCCTGATCGAGTATATACGAAGTCCCCTCATCGAGTATAGCAATGTCCCCTGATCGAGTATATTAAAGTCCCTCATCGAGTATAACAAAGTCCACTGATCTGCCCTCATCAACTATAACAAAGTCCCCTGATCGAGTATAACAAAGTCCCCTGATCGAGTAAAACAAACTCCCCTGATCGAGTATAACCAATTCCCCTGATCGAGTATAACAAAGTCCCCTCATCGAGTATAACAAAGGCCCCTTATCGAGTATAACAAACATCCCTGATCAAGTATAGCAAAGCCCCCTGATAGAGTATAACACAGCCCCCTCATCGAGTATAACAAAGTCACATGACCGAGTATAACAAAGCCCCCTGAACGAGTATAACAAAGATCCCTGATCGAGTATAACAAAGGCCCCTTATCGAGTATAACAAAGTTTCCTGATCGAGTGTAATTAAGGCCCCGGATCGAGTATAACAAAGTCCCGTGATCGAGTAAAACAAAGGCCCCTGTTCGAGTACAACAAAGGCCCCTTATCGAGTACAACAAAGGCCCCTGATCGAGTATAACAAAGTCCCCTCATCAGGAATAACAAAGCCCCTATTCGAGTATAACAAAATCTCCTGATCGAGTAAAACAGTCCCCTGATCAAGTGTAACAAATTCCCCTAAGTGAGAATAACAAAGTCCCCTCATTGAGTATAACAAAGGCCCCTTATCGAGTATAACAAAGTCCCCTGATCGAGTATAGCAAACTCCCCTGATCGAGTATAGCAAAGTCCCCTGATCGAGTATAAAAGTCCTCATCGAGTATAACCACAAAGCCCCCCTGATCCGGAAGTATAACAAAAGGGCCCTGATCACGTATTACAAAGTCCCTGATCGAGTATAACAAAGTCCCTAATCACGAGAACAACAACTGCACATATCGAGTATAACAAAGGCCCCTGATCGAGTACAACAAAGGCCCCTGGTCGAGTATAACAAAGTCCCCTGATCAAGAATAACAAAGACAACTGATCGAGTAAAACAAAGTCCCCAGATCCAGTATAACAACGTCCCCTGATAGAGTAAAACAAAGGCCCCTCATCGAGTATAACAAAGTCCCCTGATAGAGTATAACAAAGTCCCCAGATCCATTATAACAACGTCCCCTGATAGAGTAAAACAAAGGCCCCTCATCGAGTATAACAAAGTCCCCTGATAGAGTATAACAAAGTCCACTGAACGAGTATAACAATGGCCCCTTATCGAGTATAACAATGGCCCCTGATCGAGTACAACAAAGCCCCTCATCGAGTATAACAAAGTCCCCTTATCGAGTATAACAAAGTCCCCTGATCGAGTATAACAATGGCCCCTTATCGAGTATAACAATAGCCCCTGATCGAGTACAACAAAGTCCCCTGATCGAGTATATCAAAGTCCTGATCGAATATAACAAAGGCCCCTGATCGAGTACGACAAAGTCCCCAGATTGAGTATAACAAAGTCCCCCGATCGAGTATAACAAAGGCCCCTGATCGAGTATAACAAAGTCCCCTGTTTGTGTATAACAAAGTCCCCTGATCGAGTATAACAAAGGCCCCTGATCGAGTAAAACAAAGTCCCCTGATTGCGTATAACAAAGTCCCCTGATCGAGTATAACATAGGCCCCTCATCGAGTATAGCAAAGTACCCTGATCGATTATATTAAAGTCCCTCATCGAGTATAACAAAATCCACTGATCTGCCCTGATCAACTATAACAAAGTCCCCTGATCGAGTATAACAAAGTCCCCTGATCGAATAAAAACAAAGTCCCATGTTCGAGTATAACAAATTCCCCTGATCGAGTATAACAAAGTCCCCTCATCGAGTATAACAAAGGCCCCTTATCGAGTATAACAAACTTCCCTGATCGAGTATAGCAAAGCCCCCTGATAGAGTATAACACAGCCCCCTCATCGAGTATAACAAAGTCACATGACCGAGTATAACAAAGCCCCCTGAACGAGTATAACAAAGATCCCTGATCGAGTATAACAAAGGCCCCTTATCGAGTATAACAAAGTTTCCTGATCGAGTGTAATAAAGGCCCTTGATCGAGTATAAAAAAGTCCTGTGATCGAGTACAACAAAGGCCCCTGATCGAGTACAATAAAGGCCCCTCATCGAGTACAACAAAGGCCCCTGATCGAGTATAACAAAGTCCCCTCATCAAGAATAACAAAGCCCCTATTCGAGTATAACAAAATCTCCTGATCAAGTAAAACAGTCCCCTGATCAAGTGTAACAAATTCCCCTAAGTGAGAATAATAAAGTCCCCTCATCGAGTATAACAAAGGCCCCTTATCGAGTATAACAAAGCCCCCTGATCGAGTATAGCAAACTCCCCTGATCGAGTATAGCAAAGTCTCCTGATCGAGTATAAAAAGTCCCCTCATCGAGTATAACAAAGCCCCCTGATCGAGTATAACAAAGGACCCTGATCACGTATAACAAAGTCCCCTGATCGAGTATAACAAAGTCCCCTAATCGAGTATAACCACTGCCCCAAATCGAGTATAACAAAGGCCCCTGATCGAGTACAACAAAGGCCCTGGTGGAGTATAACAAGTCCCCTGATCCAAGAATAACAAAAGAAAACTGATCAGGTATAGCAAAATTACAGATCGGTATAAGGGAGGTCCCTGATACTAGAGTAAAACAAAGGCCCGTCATCGAGTATAACAAAGTCCCTGATGAAATTATAACAAGGATCCACTGATTGGTACCAATGGCCCCTTATCGAGAGTATAACAATGGCCCTGATCGAGTACAACAAAAGCCCCTCATCGAGTATAACAAAGTCCATTGGTCAAGTATAAAAAAGTCCCCTGGTCGAGTATAACTTAAGACTCCTGATCGAGAATAACAAAGTCCCCTGGTCGAGTATAGCAAATTCCCCTGATCGAGTATAACAAAGCCTCCTGATCGAGTATAACAAAGTCCCTTGATCGAGTATAACAAATCCCCCTGCTCGAATATAACAAAGTCCCCTGATCGAGTACAACAAAGACCCCTCATCGAGTATATCAAGTCCCGATCCAGATAACAAAGGCTGAATCGAGTATGACAAACTCCTCCAGATTGGTATAACAAAGTCCCCGATCAGGCCTCTTAAAGGCCCTAATCGAGTATAACAAAAGTCACTGTTTGTGTATAACAAAGTCCCCTGATCCGGTAAAACAAAGTCCCCTGATTGTGTATAACAAAGTCCCCTGATCCAGTATAACATAGGCCCCTCATCGAGTATAGCAAAGTCCCCTGATCGAGTATATTAAAGTCCCCTGATCGAGTATAACAAAGTCCACTGATCTGCCCTCATCAATTATAACAAAGTCCCCTAATCGAGTATAACAAAGTCCCCTGATCGAGTATAACAAAGTCCCCTGAAAGAGTATAACAAATTCCCCTGATCGAGTATAAAAAAGTCCCCTCATCGAGTATAACAAAGGCCCCTTATCGAGTATAACAAGGCCCCTCATCGAGTACAACAAAGGCCCGTGATCGAGTATAAGAAAGTCGCCTGATCAAGTATAATAAAGCCCCCTCATCGAGTATAACAAAGTCCTCGATCGAGTATAATAAAGCCCCTCGATCGAGGTAACAAAGTCCCCTGATCGAGTATAACAAAGTCCCCTCGATCGAGTAACAAAGTCCTCGAGGAATAAAGCCCTCTACCGAGTATAAATAAGTCCCCTCGATCGAGTATAATAAAGTCCTTTATCAAGTATAACAAAGTCCCCTGATCGAGTATAACAAAGTCCCCTGAAGGAGTATAACACATTCCCCTGATCGAGTATAACAAAGTCCCCTGAAGGAGTATAACACATTCCCCTCATCGAGTATAACAAAGGCCCCTTATCGAGTATAACAAAGGCCCCTCATCGAGTATAACAAAGGCCCGTGATCGAGTATAAGAAAGTAGCCTGATCAAGTATAATAAAGCCCCCTCATCGAGTATAACAAAGTCCCCTGATCGAGTATAACAAAGTCCCCTGATCGAGTATAACAAAGTCCCCTGATCGAGTATGACAAGTCCCCTGATCGAGTATAACAAAGTCCCCTGATCGAATAAAACAAAGTCCACTGATCAGGTATAACAAAGTCCCCTGATCGAGTATAACAAAGTCCCCTAATCGAGTATAACAAAGCCCCCTGATCGAAAATAACAAAATCCCCTGATCGAGTGTAAGAAAGTCACCTGAACGAGTATAACAAAGATCCCTGTTCGAGTATAACAAAGTCCCCTGATAGAGTATAACAAAGCCCCCTCATCGAGTATAACAAAGTCACCTGACCGAGTATAACAAAGCCCCCAGAACGAGTATAACAAAGTTCCCTCATCGAGTATAACAAAGTCCCCTGATAGAGTATAACAAACTTCCGTGACAGAGTAAAGCAAAGTCCCCTAATAGAGTATAACAAAGCCCCCCTCATCGAGTATAACAAAGTCACCTGACCGAGTATAACAATGCCCCCTGAACGAGTATAACAAAGATCCCTGATCGAGTATAACAAAGGCCCCTTATCCCCTTATCAAGTATAACAAAGTTCCCTTATCGGAGGAAGGCCCTCATCGAGAAAGTAACAAAGTCCAAGATCGATACAACAGCGTCCTGATCGAGTACAACAGCGTCTCTCATCGAGTACAACAAAGGCCCCTGATCGAGTATAACAAAGTCCCCTCATCAAGAATAACAAAGCCCCTCATCGAGAATAACAAAATCCCCTGATCGAGTATAACAAAGTCCCCTGATCATGTATAACAAATTCCCCAAATCGAGAATAACAAAGTCCCCTCATCGACTATAACAAAGGCCCCTTATCGAGTATAACAAAGCCCCATGACCGAGTATAGCAAAGTCCCCTGATCGAGTATATTAAAGTCCCCTGATCGAGTATAACAAATTCCACTGATCGAGTATAAAAAGTCCCCTCATCGAGTATAAGAAAGTCTCCTAATCGAGTATAACAAAGTCCCCTGATCGAGTATAACAAAGTCACCTGAACGAGTATAACAAAGCCCCCTGAACGAGTATAACAATGTTCACTGATCGAGTATAACAAAGTCCCCTGATAGAGTATAACAAAGTTCCCTGATCGAGTAAGGCAAAGTTCACTGATCTAGAATAAAAAAGTCCCCTGATCAAGTATAACAAAGCCCCCTCATCGAGTATAAGAAAGCCCCCTGATCGAGTATAACAAAGGGCCCTGATCAAGTATAACAAAGTCCCCTAATCGAGTATAACAAGGTCCCCGAATCGAGTATAACAAAGGCCCCTTATCGAGTATAACAAAGGCCCCTCATCGAGTACAACAAAAGGCCCTGATCAAGTATAACAAAGCCCCCTGATCGTGTATAACAAAGTCCCCTAATCGAGTATAACAACTGCCCCTTATCGAGTACAACAAAGGCCCCTGGTCGAGTATAACAAAGCCCTGATCAAGAATAACAAAGAAACTGATCATATAACAAAGTTCTAGATCCAGTATAACAAAGTCCCCTGATAGAGTATAACAAAGTCCACTGATCCAGTATAACAAAGACCCTTGGTCGAGCATAACAAAGTCCCCTGATCGAGTATAACAAAGTCCCCTGATCGAGTATAACAATGGCCCCTCATCGAGTATAACAAAGTCCCCTTATCGAGTATAACAAAGTCCCCTGATCGAGTATAACAATGGCCCCTTATCGAGTATAACAATGGCCCCTGATCGAGTACAACAAAGCCCCCTGATCGAGTACAACAATGACCCCTGATCGAGTATAACAAAGTCGCCTAATCGAGTATAACAAATGCTCCTCATCGAATATAACAAAGGCCCCTGATCGAGTATAACAAAGTCCCCTGATCGAGTATATCAAAGTCCAGATCGAATATAACAAAGGCCCCTAATCGAGTATAACAAAGTCCCCAGATTGAGTATAACAAAGTCCTCCGATCGAGTATAACAAAGGCCCCTGATCGACTATAACAAAGTCCCCTTATAGAGTATAACAAAGCCCTTTCATCGAGTATAACAAAGGCCCCTGATCGAGTATAACAAAGTCCCCTGATTGTGTATAACAAAGTCCCCTGATCGAGTATAACAAAGCCC
>NW_024740173.1:0-29758 GCF_018991925.1 Homarus americanus | reverse complement strand
TTCTGACGTGCCTCCATCTATCTCTTTCTGACGTGCCTCCATCTCTCTCTCTCTCTCTCTTCTGACGTACCTCCATCTCTCTCTCTCTCTTTCTGACGTGCTCCATCTCTCTCACCTTTCTGACGTGCCTCCATCTCTCTCTTCTTTTCTGACGCTTCCATCTCTCTCTCTTTCTGAAGTGCTCCATCTCTCTCTCTCTCTCTTCTGACGTGCCTCCATCTCTTCTGACGCCTCCATCTCTCTCTTCTCTTTCTGGACGCTTCACTTCTCTCTCTCTTTTCTGACGTGCCTCCATCTCTCTCTCTCTCTCTCTTTCTGACGTGCTCATCTCTCTTTTGACGTGCCTCATCTCTTCTGAAGTGCCCCATCTGTCTTCAGTGCCCCATCTCTCTTCTGAAGTGCCCCTTATCTCTCTTTCTCAGTGCCTCCGATCTTTCTGAAGTGCCCCATCTCTCTTCTGAAGTGCCCCATCTCTCTTTCTGAAGTGCCCATCTCTTTTTCTGAAGTGCTCCCCATCTCTTCTGAGCACCCCCATCTCTCTTTCAAGTGCCCCATCTTCTTCTTCTGAAGTGCCCCATCTCTCTTCTGAAGTGCCCCCATCTCTTTTCTGAAGTGCCTCTCTATCTCTTCTTTCTGAAGTGCTCCCATTCTCTTTCTGACGTGCCCCCCATCTCTTCTGGACGTGCCCCTCTCTTCTGACGTGCCTTCTTTCTGACGCAGCCCTCTCTCTTCTTTCTGACGCCTCTCTTCTGCCAGCCCTCTTCACTGTGCCTCTCTCTCTTTCTGACGTGCCTCTCTCTCTTTCTGACGTGCCTCGCTCTCCTTCTGACGTGCCTCTCTCTCTTTCTGACGTGCCTCTCTCTTTCTGATGTACCCCTCTCTTTCTGACGTGCCTCTCTCTTTCTGACGTGCCTCTCGCTTCCTGACGTGCCTCTCTCTTTCTGACGTGCCTCTCTCTCGGCATTCTGTTGGGTGACCACATACTGACCAATCTCATTACCTGTCAGACCCAGGGCCACCGCTTGACCTTTCAATACCTCAAAACTAGACATAATGATCCGAAAGGCCAAGAACAAAGAGACAAGCAAACAACTTACCCCGGAAATAGCCAAAGGTAACTCACCTAGTGGCTCAATCAGACCAATAAATGATTTGATCAGACTGGAGGGAACCTTGTTCCGCACCCAGCCCAGCCGAATCACTCTCAGGGTAACTAAACCGCACCAGGTGAAACAACAACAAAAATGCTATGACAGCATCCACAGTGCACCCCAACCAACACTTATTAACTTCCCCAAGTACAAGGGAGAGCAACAAAATTAGCACACAGAAGGAGGGGATAACCACTGAACAACACTTGCTTCCGGGCCACAGACAGCAAGGCGGCGCACTCACAGCGACTTACAACAACACGGGAACGAATGCTAACCTCAGAAACCAAAGTCAGAAACAATCCTGGCAAGGACGCCACTTGTAAAGGCCTGGGAATTAGGGATAGAAATCCCTTACCAGACTAATCAGGTTCTTAATTAAGGAAAGTCAAGGACCATGGTTTTCTGAGGAATAACAAACAACCGTTTGAGATTGACATCTCTTTACTCTAAAAAATATAACACAACACTCTGACACCATTCAACAAACATCAAATAATAACGGGAGTCAAACAATTAATGCAGTCAATAGTTAATGGAGTGTAACAATTTAGGGAAGCAATCAATTAAAGGAATCAAACAATTAATGGGAGTCAGCAATTAATGGAATCAAAGAATTAATGGGAGTCAACGATTGATAGAATCGAACAATAAAGGGGAGTCAGCAATTAACGTAATCAAACAACCATAGAATCAAACAATGAACAGATATTTCCTACGGCAGTGGCCCTGGGGGAAAGTTCTGGAACAGGGTGATCCACACTCAGGGTAGGGAAGCGTCCATTCAACTCCACACTCGAGCGACGTCTTGAAATGGCAGGAGAACACCGGGGAACAGGCGGATTGAGATGAACTGACGGTCGTGGTAGTGGTAAATGACCAGAGAATTGACAGTCTATAAGTGAAGGTCTGGGGACACAGCCCACGACCTATGATGAGATCACAGCCAGAATTTGACGAACAGCCGGGTAGCTAGATAGTGACCGTATGGCGGCTGGGGTGAATCTGCCGGTGACCCAGATAGTCGCTGCCGTTCTCACTTCTGTCCAACCGCCCCAAGTGTCGTCCACACCAGCAAACGAGAGAGTTAGACAGCGGTAACGAGCAGGAAGATCGTTTCCGCCCTTACAAGAAGCGTCAGTGTTTTTTACATTTATCTACTTGATCTTCATGCACCCTAAACACGAAAGTGTTGTTACACATTACCGTAACTCGTTTAGTACCAGAATATTTCGTGCCCGGAAACTATACGTTGCAAAAGAATCTCAAAGCAATCATCAGCTGATGAATGGGAGGTAGAGGTGAGCCAGAACCAACAGGTCTGTCAAGTAGATGCTCCATATCACGGAAAATATTAAGGAAATCTCCCTTGTTGAACCTATATCGCTGTTTAAATTGCATGTCATCATAAAAATTGATAGGATTCTGCCTATCTACCATTAATCAGTCTTCTCTCTAAAAAATTTATATTTTCATGATATAATAAAAAACCGCACTGTCAAAATTCACGTTGACTTTCTTGAAGGATCGACCGCCAAACCCTTCCCCAAGCTGGATTGATTGATTGATTGATACGTTTATTGAGATCCAAAAAACATTAATACATCTCAAAGGGATGAAGTGACATAAGTCATCCCCACCCCAGTCCAGGAATGTCCCTCTCAGGTCTCACATAAATCTCTAATATTTCATATAATCAATTATAGTACATAGTTATATTCTAGATGCAAAATTTCTATATTTCTTCAATATTTCATCCATTTTCCTATTTTTAAACATCCAGTCCATTTGCATGGGGACATTATTTATATGGGCATATCTATATACATTAAGCAATGGGCATTCCAGTAAATAATGTGGCAGGGTATGGGATCTGGATGTTCTACAAACTCTACATTCTTTATCCTGTTCATTTCTCTCAGCTCCAAGTTCCCAATAATATTTATATCCTAATCTTAACCTCATATACACTGAATCTTTCCACCTACTCCTATCTTTCCCATATGTAAATTTTGTGTTCATGAGAACATGATGGTAATGTTTCATTGTTTCACTTTTCTCGTATATTTCATTCCTTTTGAAATTATCTTCTATTGATTGTATTTTCCGTAATTTGCTCCTTAATTGTTTCAAGGATTTAGTACATATTATGTCGATCTCTGCCTTTTCCGTGGCTCTTTTTGCTATTATATCTACTGCTTCATTAAGACCAATGCCTACATGTGAAGGGACCCATACAAATTGAACATTATGGCCATTTTTCCTTATTGTATTTACTAATTTTCTACATGAACCAATAATTTGTTCAAAGACTGCCTACTTTCAACAAAAAAATATGCATCTTTATACATATTTACAACATTTTCCAATCCTACTAACATTGCATATAACTCAGCTTGTGTCATCATTTCCTTGTTCTGTGTACTGTCTTATAAGGATCCCACACCCTGCCCTGCCACTTGACATAACTGAACCGTCACAATATACATGCAATGTGTTTATTTTAGGCAAATTACTAATCTTATTCCCATATAAAGCCCTTAACTGGCCTGGTTCATGTAATTATTTCTTCATTGTGAGAGGCACTATGTCTAACTCTACTTCTCGTTCTTCCCAGGGTGGATTCTTACAACTCTTCTGAACAGCTGTATACCAGTCTGCCAGATTACATTTTTTTATAATATTTACTAATCCATTCATGTATCCTCTCTTGCCTTGCCTGCAGAAGGTCCTTTTATCTTTTAAACCATCATTTATATCTTGTACAAATTTACCCACACTGTTCCGTCTCATTAATCGAACTGCTGCAACTGTATTAATTTCATTGACCCTCTGTGAAATGCTCTGTAACCCTAGTTCCATTTTCATTATCTTAATCATTGCATTCTTTTGACACCCTAAAATTGTTCCCATTGCTTCATTTCGCATGATCTCAAGCTTCCGTAGCCTTCCTTCACCAGTACAAGAGAGGACAGGTGCTGCATAGTCTATAAGTGATCTGATGGTAGAAATATACATCATTCTCAGTATGGGTACCCCAGCACCTTTACCACAACATGCTAGAGCCTTGAAGGGCTGTAAACTTGCTCTATATTTCTGCCTCTTTACTTTCACAAGTAAAGCCAATATACATTCCTAAATATTTATACTTTGACACTTTCTCAAAAATTTTTCCATTTAGAAAAACGGATTCAGTTCCTCTTCCTTTACATCCACACTTGGTTTTTTCTTCATTGATAACTAAGCCCATCTTTTCAGAAAGAACACTAAAATTATTTAATGCAATCTGCAAATTTGTTTACAGAGTTTCCTTGAAATAAGATGGCATCTGCACAAATGATGGTTACAACTCCTTTGGGATATTTGTGTGAGGCTATCTTGTTCATTAACACATTAAATAACATTGGACTCAATACTCCCCCTTGGGGAGTGCCTAGTTCAAGTGCTCTTTCCACAGACACACATCCCTGATACCATACACAGATTCTCCTTCCATGCAAGTAGTCACCGATCCAGTGTAACAACTTTCCTGATACCCCTAGAGCAGCCAGCTCATTCATAACTACTTCACTGTGAGCTTTATCAAATGCTCCTTGTAAATCCACAAAAACTCTACATCTGTCTGCATCATTTGATAAACATTTTATAACACAGTCTGAAGTACATTTCCCTTCCAAAAAACCAAATAAATTACAAGATAGATTTTCCCTTACAATATATACAAGCTTATTTAATAATACTCTCTCCATCATCTTGGAAAAACAAGATGTTAAAGACACTGGCCTGTATCCACCAGTTGCCTTAGGGACAGGAATAACTATCGCTTTCTCCATTCTGTTGGTAATCTACCCTCTGTATAGCTCATGTTGAATAAATCTAATAATGGACTATTTTCCATACCAATAAGCAGTTCAAAATTTCATAAGTCACACCATCTTCGCCTGGTGCTGTAGATTTTCCTTTTTTAACAGAATTTAATAACTCATCTTGAGTAATATCTACACATGTTACATCACAAATATTTAGAGCTGATGAAATAAATTTTCTTCTTTCATTTTGCCACTCATCTAATGCTTCTATTGTCCTGTTAGGCAGGGAGGCAACACTAGTTGCTTTAGCCCATTTGTCAACCAGTTTATTAGCTTCTTCCTCTGGATGAAGATGACTAATAAAATTACTCCTTTTTCCTCTAATTTTGTTAATATCGTGCCATATTTCTTTGAGATTTTTACTCTCCCCAATGTGCTGTGCAAAGTCTTGCCAATATTTCTCCCTTGCCTCCTTCCTAGCCTGCCCACATATTTTGGCTATATCCATGAAGATTTCCCTATCTTCTTCTCTTCTACCATTCTTTACCCAATCTTTATGTGCTGCCCTTAACATTTGTGACCATCCATTCAACATTTTGTCATTGGTATAGCAGTGCTTCCTAGCCCCATGTGTCTTATCATTTATCTCTTTCTTTGTTGACTTAGTTAAATATCTTTCTATCTCCCCAACTAAGTCATTATAAAAGCAATCCATACTGACTGGTGTATAATTTCTGTACCACTTCTGTGTCATCCTTGTTTAGTTTCAATCTCTTCCTCCTATATCTCACCTGTCTCTTCCCTAATGGTAATTGAACATACACAACAAAATGGTCACTGACTAGCTCCCTTATTATCCCACATTCTCCCTGGACTCCCTGACTGCTTATCATGCAAGCATAGTCTAACCTTCCTCCTTTAATATGAGTCACTTCCTCATTTCCTAACAAGTAAGCATCTGGGTGACCTTGTAAAAATTGCCAAAATTTTATACCATTACAATTAATTCTCCTCATTGTTTCGAGTCTTGGATGTCGAGCATTAAAATCTCCTACAGCCAAAGTTGAGTCCAAAAACATGCAATCTAGTAAGAAGTTGAGGTCAAAACAGCCTCCAGAAATATACAAATTTGCTATGTTCAATTCTCCTTCCTTCAAATCTAACTTTATACAGACACTTTCTATTCCTTGTACTCTACTCGGGCTTCCAACTAGTTCTGCTGGTATGAAATCCCTTATATCCAGACAGTTTAAGCAGGTCGCCTTTCCTGTCCCCAGTCTCTTGAAGGGTAATTATGTCAATATTATTTTTAAGGGTAAAGTAGTGTACATCTGTCACTCTATTTCGTAGACCATTAACATTCCAGGACATTATCTTAAGGCTAGCTAGATCCATGATTAATATTTACACATTTTATATCCTTTCCAATCAGATTCTTTAAGAAGGCCCAATCCTCCTGCACAGATTCCCATTTCCTCAAAAGTTTTTCTTTATCAGCATCTTTACACTTTACCAACACATTTTTAAAACTTTCAGTTGTTGCTCCCTGCACTACACAATCCTTTATTTTCCTCTCCTTCCCTTTAATACTTATTTTAAGCACTGAATTTTTCAAAAGCTTGAGCTCTTCACTTTCCTCTTTCCCTTCTAATTCTACATTATTCACAGCTTTGTTTTCCCTTTCTTTATTTATCATTGTATCAAGTCTTTTCTCTATCACTTCTTTTTTCTGATCTAACTTTTGCAAAAGCTGAAACATCTTAAGCACCTCTTCTCCCAGAATTTCTTGCACAGTTTTATCACTAACCTGGAGGGCTGCACCACTACTCTCACTTGCTATTTGTTTATTACTCTGTTTGTTCCTGGCATCAACAACTCTTCCGGCCGCAAGCGCAGTCCTTATCCTTCTTGAATCTTCATGCCAGGCATTCTCAGGGATCACTGTCTCCACTGTCTGTGTGTTCTCCTGCTGTCTTGTCACTGTCAGACCACAGCGTACTTCTTCAGTGTTCTCTGAATAATTCCTTTGTTGATCACTTCTCATACGTGGCCTCATCTCGCATGCAATTGAACTAGCATTGTGAGTTTTACCACAATTACAACAACAAGGGTTCACTTTCTCTCCTGCATTGATCTTGTCCTTACAGTTGCTAGATTCGTGCTTCTTCCCACAGAATCTACAACGTGGGTCCAGTTGACAGCTTCAGGCCTTATGTCCCCATCTGCAACACTTGAGACACATTATTGGTCTCTCCATATATAGTGCCACCTTCCTATACTCTGCTCCTGTGATGAACACTTTCTCTGGAACCTTTCCTCTCATTAGAGCAATAACCTGGCTTCTCTCTTCGCCCCTTATTAAATGTCTCTTGACCCAAACAAATCTTTCGTCATCCAATAAGTATTCTGGATCTAGTATTACAGGGTATCTGAAGATTATAACCTTTGTAAGTAGTATGTCGCTCTACTCTGGCAAAACCATCAGTAATCCCTTGTACCCAACAGTTGTCAACATTTCCACAGCCTCCATGGTCCTCACTGTAAGATAAGGCTTGTGTGTGCCTTCTTTCAAAAGAGGCTCAAAGCTGCGATGCTCCCGTCCTAGTTGTACTGCCCATTTTAATTTTTCAAGGAAGGTCATCGGGCATGAGTGTGGAAAAATTAATCTCTTCCTGACACGACCAACATTACCTTCTGTGTGTTCTTGTCTGCTTCCTTCAAATTCCATACTTTGCTCTGTTCTTGATCCATTCTCCACTATCTCCTTTCTGTTATTTCCATTATTATTACCACCCACACACGTTTTTTGTCCTAGATTTTTCGTCTCTTCTCCTCTCTCACTTCTCCGCTTTCACTGTCCTCTTGCCAGCTTGTCTCCCTCATCCTTTTAGAAATTTCTTTCTTTTTCACTACCTCTTATTGTAGCTGTATTTTCTCACGTTCGAACTTCCCTTGTGCTTCATCACTCGTATTAGACTCATCACTACTCAACTCAAGGTCTTCAAGAACTTCGTCCAATACTATCTTTTCTTTACTCTTCCATGTAGAGTTCTTAAGCGATAATTCACTTTCCATGGGGCAATGTTGACATCCCACAACACCCAGCCAGGAGTGATGGGACCCCGAGCAGTTATTTTCGTGTGTTAAACAGTAAGTTCCCAACACCAAAGTTGCTTGACGATACTTATTTTTTCCTCAGGTCCTTATACACAAGTAGGTAAGTCTATATATCCTCCAGATAATGTAATAGGCTCGAAAACATCCCAAATTTGGGAGCTAGCACTCACAGCTGTGTTTACCAGTGCCCGCCACCCAACCGAGCAGGAGCGTAGTCGCAAGCTGGATTAACATGAGGATCGACATCTCCGATCTCAAACCCGGTTTGAATCTTTGTGTTGGCTCAAGCCAGCGTTCTGAATACCAACAATCTTCAATCTTCACTCGATCCTTGGTTTAAACCTTCGTGCGGTTTCAAATCACTGTTCTGAATTCGGGCCTAAATGCGGAAGTGACGCCACACATCTGTGAGTCGGCTTGCTTCAACATACATATTGATTAGTTCCCTTTATGTTTTAACCTCATGATAATTATTATTATTTTTGTTTTTGCACATACTATGCATGGTGCACATTTAAAATGAAATATGCCTAACCAGCCAAGTCGCCAGATGCGCTAATGACAGGTTTATAACTATAGCCTATATTAGTGATTTAAGGGATTTTCAAGGGTAATTTAACTATACGCGTTATTGGCCTCTAGGAATGTAACCGATCGGAATTCTTATTGGGGTGGTTTATGGATGGTAACGCAGTGGAAGGGTCCCTCAGAGTAACGAATAGACACAAATAAAATTTAGATATTTACTTTAAATATTTACCGTGACCTGGACAGGTGTTCCTAGGATTGGGATTTTAGAGATGCACAGGTAATGGTATGACACTTGTATTAATCAACAGCAACACCCTTACAACAATAGAAGATTATTATCTGCACAGGAAAAATACTTATTACATTGGTATTAACCCCTCAACACACCTTACATCACTAGACAAATATTATCTGCGCAGGAAAAACCTCTGAAGGGTTCCCTACCTGAGCATTCCGTCAACAAACATATTCATAAAATAGTATGAAGTTCTGAAACCCACCAAAATGTCCTGATATCACCAGAGCCAAATCAGCATGCAGAATACATAAGACATAAAATTATGTGAGAGCGAGGAGCCACTCATGACGTGTCAGGGGACCGGTTTACCAGCTGAGTCTTTATACTTTACTTCTCAGTTTATTAATTCATATGTGCTTCCTCCATCATACCCATAAATGTACATGACGACACTGGTCCAGAATACAGTAAATTATGCATAGCACCAATAAATCCCTTAGCAGCCCCGAGTCCAGAGTGTAAGATCAACCATGAGGGTCGTCGACCTTACACCAGAATTTGGTTAAGCATCCATTCTACACCCATATTTCATGAAAATGGAAGGCACTTAGTAGAGAATTAGCATAGCTACTCTATTCACTAGTACCTGTCTCCCATAGCCCATCAAAAGCTCCATCCACTCAAATTAGAGTTCACTCCATTGCATACAGGGGACACTGACTCCCATTAACTTTACTTGAGAGTGAGAGCGACAGAGGTTATTTGCATCAATGTTATTTGTCACCATACAGCCAGGTGTATGTGACCCCAGTCAGAAAAGAGATTAGTTTTCCTCAGGTTATAAGTTTGAGCCCAACGTGCCCCCACACATTTATACACTCTTTAGCTTTGGTGTAGGGTAGTCGACAGGTTTTTCGTTGATTTCAGTGGTTTGTAATGATTGTTTATCAGACCATAGCTTACAGCCCAGAGAAGAACAGATTCCCCAGCCGCTGGGCCTCCCTTAGGTCACACGTGAGTCAATGTCAGAGGGATCCATAGGGTGAGTTACTTACGGTGGGAAGCGTATCCATTTCATGTTTGTGTTCGAGAGTCATTGTCTAGTAACGTCAGTATAATGATCTATTAATGTGTCATTGCCATTAAGTTAATAAGAAATAGCTAGACTTAAAATTGGTGTTTAGAAGTTTCCCCTGCGAATATAATACCAAGTTAAAATAACTAATCAGCCACGCTACCCATCTTCCTCACTTTACAATCCTATTGCTAATAAATTCTTACTTTACTTGTACTTCTTATCTTACCTTCATTATACTGGTGGCAGCGGACTTAACGTGAACCCACGCCCTCCTTCGTTTTGCCATTACACTTAGCACGTCTACCCCTTCATTTAAATCAGTTTGAGTATTGCTTAACAGTGTGCGGTAAGGAACCCCGAGTAGTACAGCGTGAAAAGTGTCCTAGTGTGTCATCTTAATAACTTAAGTAAATGTTTCTCATCGTGGTATGTGAAAATTGCTACTAGCATAACTCCCCAGAATATGTTCAGTGCTTAGTAAAATTAGTTAGTGTCCCCCGTGATTTGCAACGTTCTCAGTGTCCCTAGTGCATATTAATTGTCAGTCAGTGCTACTTGTACCCATTGTGTTCTAGTGACGGAAGCTGTGTCTATATTAACTGTTTTAACCTAACATGTCTTATAACCTTCTTTTTCTTTTTTTACGGGCATTAGCCCACCCGGGCGCAGGTCATTTTCAATGACCCACATCAAGGTCTCGGGGGCAAAAATATAATAAAATAATAATAATAATTATGATGATGATGAAGATAATGATAATAATAATAATAATAATAATAATAATAATAATAATTATAATAATAATAATAATTATGATGATGATGAAGATAATGATAATAATAATAATAATAATAATAATAATAATAATAATAATAATAATAATATTAATAATAATAATATTAATAATAATTAAGAGCCATAAAAAATACAAAAATAAATAAATATTAAGAGTGAGAAATGATATATGTATGTTGTGTTGTAAAAGTAAGAGAAACAATTGAGACACTGCAATTGTGTGTAAATGAGGCAAAAAGTCAGATCAGCAACCTGAGACTTGGTCACAATTTTTGTGATACCATATGGCAGTAGGGTCTACCATTAGACAACACATTATGCTTTCAATATCTTCCCAGGCGGTAGTACCTCGCTGTTTGATAGGTGCCGACTACCTACATCCTCCTCCCTGTCCTAATCCGCACCTCACCCTCCTCACCCTCCCATCCCCGCTCCACCCCACCCGGTGCGTCTCTCAAACTCCCTCCCCGTACCAGGCAAATGAGAACATTGTCGCGATGGAACCCATAGTTGCCAAACATTGACGTAATGTATAAAGTAAATATTTTTTTTACGGATGCACTTCCAAGTAATCCTTCATCCATGTAGGATTGTCTTTCTCTGTCAAATTTCACACACAATACCGCCCCACGTCCAGCCGGATGATGGAGATAACCAGCTCACTTGGGTATGACCTGACTTCGCATGTCCAAGCTGTATGCAATGAACGTACAGGATAACGGCGCCTTACATCACAAGATACAAACCCATTGGACAACAGCAGCAATCATGAGGTGACGATGGCCAAAGCATTAACTCCAACCACAGCACGTACGAGCAGACGAGAAGCAACGTGATGAATGCAGCATTTCACCTACACTCACCACATACCAGTACACTTCTTTCAAGTCCTCCCTTTGTCTAGAATTAAGGAGATTTTATTTTGTTTCTGATTTAGGCAGTTAAGACGCGTGGAATGCGTCCGTGAAGAGACGGACACTGCAGCACCACACATTACTCAGATTTCCGATGCGGGTGCGTGGGACAGGGCTGTCAATGGTCCCGCCGACACTCATGTACAGAGGACGAACCCAGGTCCGTGTATCCTGTCCCACACGTCGTCTAGAGTAATGGCACCCACCCCAGTGTGACCTGCGGGATTGGCGGAAAATTATGCTCTACACGTAGACGAAATGCAGATGGAACTAGGATAAAAACCCGTCTGGAATATGTCGGAAAATAATGCTGTACAGAGGAAACTCAGATGTGGCTGGAAAAACCCATCTGGAATATGATAGAAACCTATTGATAGATCTAGGCTAATTACCCTAGCATATGTGGAACTAGGTGTGCCCTTCAATAGGGTAATCAACCTGAACGAAGGGTTCAAAGTCATTTGCCGAAATGAATATGATGAAGATAAATTACTAACCACTAAGGCGAAACAAATCCTTGATAAGAATGGATTAATTGTGGTCATGCCTCCCGAGCTAAGAGCCAGGAGATCTGTTTTCGTAACGAAACTAGATTCTCAAGTAGGGGGGCGAACGGCAGACTCTCTGAAGGCAGACATTGAAAATAACAATGAAGGACTTAAAGTAGAAGAAATAATTAAGATAAAAGACTACACGCACGTAATGAAGACTTGTTTCGAAGAAACGGCTATGGCAGACAAGGTCCTCCAGAGCGGGTTTTTGGCGTGCAGCATGTCATATCCCTCATCAAATAAAAAGGGAAAAATATACCAGTCTCCTGACATGTTTCACATGCTATAAATATGAAGAGCATACCACAAGAGACTGCCCTGAAAAGGAAAATAAATTATGCTCCAACTGTGCAGAGGATGGACATGTTTACACACAGTGCAACAACACCACCAAAGGCTGCATAAACTGCAAAAGGAACGGGGACGTGTACCACACCCACCCAACCATGGCCATGTCCTGCCCCATCAAAAAGACCCTCATCAAATACAAGCAAGAGCAGGAAGACCAACGAGAAAGGATGAGAGACCAAAGCACATATGCTGAAATAGCAGAGGGCCGTGAAAGAGGCAACAAAGCCAACCACTGACACCATAATCAAACTAAGTGACACTGATCATTTCAAGGTAATGGTGAGCATGCTACATGCTCACCTTCATAATATCATAGCCCCAGGATCATATGCCGACGAACTTAATAGGATGCTTGAAATAAACAACATGCCACAAATGAACTTTCCTGAAAACCCTAACTCAGCAAACTTGCTACACGCCACCAGCACCCCCGAGCTTACAAAACACTACAGAGAACGATTATCCACGCCCAAGGACACAACATCATCAACAGACCAGGATAACATACCGGAAAAAGCGGAACAACTTGGAGATTTGAATGAGAGGGCGAGAGACCCAAGACTGACAAAAGGAACAGGAGCGAAAAGGAAATCAGCGGCCAAGAACAATGAAATGGAAATCGACTTCCCAACAACAACTGCCCCCCCCCAGTGCCTGAAGAAGCAGCTGATATAGGACAAAGGTTTTATCAAACCTCAAGAATACTCTACCCAATACACAGAAAACCAACTGGAAAATTAATTGAAAACTTAGTAACGGCTAACGAAATAGTTTGGCAATACACAGACGAACGGTATGACAAAGAAACGGTATGGAACATGATTAAAAAAGACCAAATAAAATTCGGCACAAAAGATTTTATTGTAATCACGGCAGCTGAACTCAAACGGAAATCATCTGGACTCAACGAAATGAGATCACCCCCTCAACTTCAACCTTCCAGGAAAAAGAAATAATGGACTATCTCCAACGGAAAACACTTAAAATCCTACAACACAATGTCCGTGATTGGCATACATGCAAAACATCGCTTTGTAACATATATAATGAAAACAACCCAGATATAATACTGATAAGTGCATACGGCGAACCCGAGAACACCAAAATCAAAATATTTTACTACGACACCCACCAATCGAACAAAAGTGGAGAAAAACATGACGGATTTGCTGTTGCGGTGAAAAAAGGTATCAAACACATACTAATAGACAACTTTAACAGCGAATTCCTTGCCATTAAAATACAGACAACACAGGGCGAAATAATAAACGCAACAACATACCTACCCCCAAGAAGACCATCCCTCCCTATTGAAGACCTACTGAAACTAACAAATTATAATATTCCAATGTACATCCTAGGAGATTTCAATGCAAGACACCGCATTTTTAGCAACGGCAACAGTAACCAGAAAGGCATAGCATTGGAACGTATAATCAACACTGGCAGACTACTTCACTTGGACCCACACTTCACCACCTGGATGGGACCAAACGACGTTTCAACACCCGACAAAATCTTCTGCAACAACAAGGCATTTCTTAACTACCACATAGAGCAAGGCCCCATCACCCCAAGCGACCACATTCCGATAATATTCACAATCTCCACCAGCCCAATTCAAACAAAAATACCACCAAGGCTCCAGATGAGCAAAACAGACTGGATGAAATATAAGGAGTTATTGGAAAACTACCCACAAATAAATCTAAAAGATGCAACTCTCGAGGAAATTGGCGAAGAAGTAGTCAAGCTACACAACACAATAAAACAAGCAATCAACCAGACAACCCTAATAACGTCATACAGAATCCCTCCAGAGTAACAAACCCAATGTAAGGGCGGAAACGATCTTCCTGCTGGTTACCGCTGCTAACTCGCTCGTTTGCTGGAGCAGACGACACTTGGGGTGGTTGGACAGAGGTGAGAACGGCAGCTCCTATTTGGGTCACCGGCAGATTCAACCCAGCCGCCATACAGTCACTATCTAGCTACCCCGCTGTCCGTCAAATTCTGGCTGTGTTCTCATCATAGGTCCTGGACTCGTGGGCTGTGTTCCCAGACCTTCACCTATCAACTGTCAATTCTCTGGTCATCTATCACTACCATACCACGACCGTCAGTTCATCTCATTCCGTCTGTGCCCAGGTGTTCTCCTGCCATTTCAAGACGTCGCTCGAGTGTGGAGTTGAATGGACGCTTCCCTACCCTGAGTGTGCATCAGCGTGTTCCAGAACCTTCCCCCAGGGCCACTGCCGTAGGAAATATTTGTTAATTGTTTGATTCTATGATTGTTTGATTCCATTAATTGCTGACTCCCCTTTATTGTTCGATTCTATCAATTGTTGACTCCATTTAATTGTTTGAATCCATTAATTGCTGACTCCCATTATTTGTTTGATTCCTTTAATTGTTTGCTTCCATTAATTATTTGACTCCATTAACTGTTGACTGCCTTAATTGTTTGACTCCCGTAATTATTTGATGTTTGTTGAGTGGTGTCAGAGTTTTGTGTTATACTTTTTGTAGTAAAGAGATGTCCAACTCAAACGGTTGTTTGTTATTCCTCAGAAAACTTTCCTTTATTAAGATCCTGATTAGCCTGGTAAGGGATTTCTATCCTAAAGTCCCAGGCCTTTACAAGTGGCGACCTTGCCAGGATAGTCTCTGACCTTTGGTTTCTGAGGTTTAACATTCGTTCCGGTGTTGTTGTAAGTCGCCGAGAGCGCGCCACCTTGCTGTCTCTGGCCCGGAAGTAAGTGTTGTTCAGTGGTTATCCCTTCCTTCTGTGTGCTAATTTTGTTGCTCTCCCTTGTACTTGGGAAGTTAATTAGTGTTGGTTGGGGTGCACTGTGGATGCTGTCATAGCATTTTTGTTGTTATTTCACCTGGTGCGGTTTCGTTACCCTGAGGTGATTCAGCTGGGCTGGGTGCGGAACGAGGTTCCCTCCAGTTGGATCAAATCATTTTCTGGTCTGATTGAGCCACTAGGTGAGTTACCTTTGGCTATTTGCGGGGTAAGTTTTTGTTTTTGTTTTTTCCTTTGTTCTTGGCCTTTCGGATCATTATGTCTATTTTTGAGGTGTGGAAAGGTCAAGCGGTGGCCCTGGGTCTGACATGTAATGAGATTGGTCAGTATGTGGTCACCCAACAGAATGCCGAGAGAGAGGAATGTCAGAGAGAGAGAGAGGCACGTCAGAAAGAGACAGAGGCACTTCAGAAAGAGAGAGAGTTGGAGGAACGTCAAAGAGAAAGAGAGTTCGAATTAGCTAAGTTGCAGACAGAAAAGGACCTAGAACTAGCTAGGATTAATGCTTCAAGTAGACCAGAATCCTCTGGCCATATACAAGACAATGTGGTAAAACCCAGCTTGCCTGTGTACCGTGAAGGAGAAGACATCGCCTCCTACCTTGTTAGGTTTGAACGGGTAGCTGAGCTGCTTGGTGTAGGCCCAGATAGCTATGCTGTAAGGTTGGGTAGCCTATTGAGTGGTAAGCCGGTAGAAATTTACACGTCCCTGTCTGCCGACATCACCAGAGATTACTTCTTGTTGAAGCAAGCTCTCTTGCGAGGATTTAACAAGACTTCTGACGGTTATCGTGTTGATTTCCGCAGAACGAAGATTAGAGCGGGAGAAATGTACCAGCAGTTTTCGATTCACCTGGGACGTTTGTTTCAACAATGGCTGGAGGCATCAGAGGTTGAAGAAACCTTTGAGTCTCTCTCTAACTTCATGATATTAGATCAGTTTTTGTCTTCTCTACCTCCAGACTTGAGAATTTTCATCAAAGAACACCAGCCAGCGACGCTTGGAGAAGCTGTGCATCTTGCCGACAACTGGGCGTCTGCTCGCAACGCCTACCCCAAGTCTTCCCCTCCTGTAGTGAAGATTGCGAAGCCTCCGTCCTCCGAGGAAGCATCCCCAGGAGTACACAGGAGTAGTTCACCAGCCGTGCTGTGTCACAGCTGCGGAGAACAAGGGCACATTCGTTCTCGCTGTCCCAGGAATCCCCTCGCCTTCAAGACTGCTGACACTCATCAGCCCAGCAACAAGGTCGGCTTCTGCTTGGAAGACAGGAGCCGCCCCCGTTATTGTGTCAGTGGAACAATCAATGGGTCTAGGGCATCTACTTTCATCAGGGACACTGGTTGCTCGTGCATTATTGTCTCTGAAGAAGCCCTGACTGACGCTGACATCTCCAGCTGCCCGAAGGTTAGTGTCGCAGATTATTTAGGTCGTGTTGACCTGTTCCCTGTTATTAGGTGCTACCTGCGTTGCCCCTATTTCACTGGTTGGTCTAATGTGGTAAGAGCTCCCATTAAATTTGCTAGTGTCCTCATTGGTAATGTTCCCGGTGTTCGTGACCCTAACGATCCGGAAACGTTAAAACTCTCCTCGCCACCAGCACCAGTCCCCACGCCACCTGCTGACGATGACGACTCGCCACATGCCTAGGTCGCCTCGCCACCCTCTCACGCCGCCACTCCTGCAGCCATGGTCCAAGCTGTAGGGACACGGGCGGCGAAGGTGAAACGACCGCATCCCCTGATTCTGCCGAATTTGTTGCCACTGACTGTGACGCCCAAGGAGTTCGCCAAGCTTCAAGACTCGTGTGCCACTCTGAAGCGGGTAAGGGAAAAGGTGACTTCCGGGGAGGAGGATCAGGTGAGAGATGGGTCGGTTTATAAGTTTTTCTATTAATGGGGTGTTACACCGGTCTTGTGTTTCATCCAAGCGACCAGCCAAAGTCGGTCGGTTTTTACTTGTTGTCCCTGCTGTTTGTCGTAGTAACATTCTCTCTGTAGCTCACAAGAGCCCTCTAGTAAGTCACTGTTCTCGTAGGAAAACTTGTAGGAAGGTTGCTGATCAGTTTTACTGGCCAGGTATGGGAGCGGATATTAGAGTTTTTTGTAGGAGTTGTGATCAGTGCCCATGTATGTCCGCCAAGGGTAGAGTCCGTCCTGTTCCACTTGAACCCTTACCCGTCATTGCAGAACCATCTTCTCGGGTAGCCATAGATTTTGTTGGACGATTTTCACCCCCATCCTCTAAGAAAACTAAATTACATCATGCTAATTTGCTAAGGCAATATAATTGCAGGACCCACATTGCTCGTGTCTTGACGACGTCCCTAAGCTGGAGTTAGTCGAGGCACTACTCTGCAAGAGTTCCTGTGAAGTTCGGACGCCAGAGTCTGTTGATCTCGGTTGCCAGTTGCTGCCAACACCTGACGAGATAGAAGATTCCTCTACGACTGGAAATAGGCCCAAACTTAAACTTGGACTGAAGTGGACCCCACGTGCAGTTCCCTGATACGGCCTTACGTTTTGGACATCAAGTTACCACCTATTCTTTTCTATGACCCTTGTTTATTGTGCAATGTGTATTTAAGCATTTGTTGTAAGATGATTATGCTTTGTGTACTAATCTTAAGTTTTAATCTACCTTACAGTAGATTTTTGTTGGGGGAGTTGTGTAAGGGCGGAAACGATCTTCCTGCTGGTTACCGCTGCTAACTCGCTCGTTTGCTGGAGCAGACGACACTTGGGGTGGTTGGACAGAGGTGAGAACGGCAGCTCCTATTTGGGTCACCGGCAGATTCAACCCAGCCGCCATACAGTCACTATCTAGCTACCCCGCTGTCCGTCAAATTCTGGCTGTGTTCTCATCATAGGTCCTGGACTCGTGGGCTGTGTTCCCAGACCTTCACCTATCAACTGTCAATTCTCTGGTCATCTACCACTACCATACCCCGACCGTCAGTTCATCTCATTCCGTCTGTGCCCCGGTGTTTTCCTGCCATTTCAAGACGTCGCTCGAGTGTGGAGTTGAATGGATGCTTCCCTACCCTGAGTGTGCATCACCGTGTTCCAGAACCTTCCCGAAGGGCCACTGCCCTAGGAAATATTTGTTCTTTGTTTGATTCTATGATTGTTTGATTCCATTAATTGCTGACTCCCCTTTATTGTTTGATTCTATCAATTGTTGACTCCATTTAATTGTTGACTCCCTTTAATTGTTTGCTTCCATTAATTATTTGACTCCAATAACTGTTGACTGCCTTAATTGTTTGACTCCCGTAATTATTTGATGTTTGTTGAGTGGTGTCAGAGTTTTGTGTTGTACTTTTCATAGTAAAGAGATGTCCAACTCAAACGGTTGTTTGTTATTCCTCAGAAAACCATGGTCCTTGACTTTCCTTTATTAAGATCCTGATTAGCCTGGTAAGGGATTTCTATCCCTAAGTCCCAGGCCTTTACACCCAACGAAGAATTAAAGAGACTACAAGTACAATATAATAACATTAGGACATTCATAGAATATACTGGGCCCACTAGAGATCTTCTCCGTAATATAAGAGAAATCCATCAAGGCTTACAAGAAGAGTACAGGCAAATTAATAACGAAAATGGAACAATCTAATAAAAAACATAGACACCACAAAGGACTCAAAAACTTCTTGCAAAACATTAACAAACTACTTGGCACGAAAAAACAGACAATAAACTACATTAAAGACCAAAACGGACAAAAACTCTACACACACACCATGAAAAAGAAGAAGCCTTCAGAAGAGAATGGAAGAAGATCTTCAGAATATCAGAAGAAGAAAACGAAGGTTTTGACGAAGAACACGAGGAGTAAATTAATGACTGGCTAAGAGAACAAAGCAATAGATTGACTCCCTACCACACAGGAAACCCAGAAAGACTAAGACCCAATAAATTCATAAATCAAGAAGAATTATTACGCTGCCTACGCAAATTTAAAGAAAAATTCCCTGGAATGAGCGGCATAACCCGAAACATGTTATTAAACCTGCCCAGCAGACCAATGGAAGCTCTGATAAATATTTACAACTCAACCTTATCCGCTTGTTACTTTCCCGATGCCCTCAAGCGGGCAAAAATTATCCTCATCCCCAAAGAAGGCAAGGATCCAAAACAGATAATAAACTACAAACCTATATCCTTACTGGAAATAACCGGGAAACTCTTGGAACGCATACTAAATAACAGACTGGATAAGTTCCTCGTTAACCACAACAAACTCAACCCAAGACAACACGGCTTTAGAAGAGGTAAAGGAACCCAAACGGCAATAGCACATATTTAAATCAGGACTCGGAAGTCCCACACGGCTTTCCAGTAATTATTTTAATTATTCGTGAAAATGCATGACGTCATTCCTTTCAAGTCTTAATTATCTACCAGAGACACAAGTCACATCTTCTCGATGGCAAATTATCCAAGGCAACTTTTTTTAATATTATCTTTGGCTTATAAATTTGTCAACAGTGTTTGAATTAATTTGATAAAATTGATTTCTTAGGCCTTGTAGGCACTAGCCGGTTACTAAGTTCCAAGCCCTCCGCTTGGTGATCTACACACAAAGGCTTTGTATAGGCTTGGCCACCCACATGGCAACTCCAGTCACCTGACTCCTCTCGGCCTGAAAAGTACTTTGACTTACTCCCTTCATGTTTCATTGTTTTCTAAATCAGGAAATTTCGTTCTAAAATGTCAAAATATCCCAATCGACAGTCAGAAAAAATATAGGCATACAACTTCCCCAGATGAGTCCAGCTCTATTAACTATCTTCTGTCCACTACAACTTGCACAAATAACACCCTGGTGACAATATAGCCGTCCTCAACCATCCGGCACCCCTGTTGCCTGCAGCTCTGGTTAATTCTAGCCTTTTCAACATATGATAATCGACCCCTCTAGAAAAAAAAAGCAGCACGCCCTCATGTGCTGAAATAAAAATAAGAATATCCTTCTAGTCTGCACCATCCAGCTCACAACCTGAACCAAGAAAATCTCAACTCTCCCAGAGCTCTCTTTCGAAATACCCTGGTGACAGTAAAACCAATCCTCAGCCATCAAGCTCCCCTGTTGCCCGGTCCTTTCTACTAGAGGACGAGTATCAAAAGTAATACCCGACTCACTCTCAAGCTCTCTCACGGCTGTAGCTCCGGTAGCTCCGGACACTGCAACGATCGACTCCTTCTACACCTCCGATCTTCATGTCGTCATGCGAACTCTCTGACAAATGCACCAGTCCATATGAATGAGGACCTAGCCATACAACCCTTCTCATCGCCCAGCTCTGTCTCGATACTACACCCACAATCAACCACACATCCCTGACATATTCATCTCTTGTGTCATCTCCGTCCCAACTAACTGTATAACTCCTCCCTAACTCATCCTTTTCTAGTCCCCGTCATGCTCGCTAGCTTCACCCTCGGCAGTCTGTCTGCCTCTCGACATCATGCCTGCCTGCTGAGGAGGCTCCTCATCTTCACTTTCAGGCTCATCCACCACCGGGTTTCCTCAGGGCCTCCTCAGGAGTGGAGCTGCCTTCAAATTACTCCTGTGTTCCACCCTCGCAGCCAGGTTTTCCCCATCACTCGGCTCAATGCAGTACAGGCCTGGCCTGTATTTACTTTTAACACTTACCGTGACCTGGACTGATGTTCGTGAGATTGGGATTAAAGAGACTCACAGGTGATGGTATGACACTTGTATTAATCACCAGCAACAACCATACAGCACCGGAAAATTATTATCTGCACCGGAAAAATATGACATTGGTATTAACCCCTCAACACACCTTACATCTCTAGACACAAATGTTATCTGCACAGGAAAAATATGGCATTGTTATTAACCCCTCAACACACTATATATCAATAGACACTTGCGAGTGCCCGCCAAAAGCGTCTGTTCTTAGAATGAAATACGTTGGTTCGGATGGTGTGTGGTTAGCTCGAGCAGTTTCGCTCATTACTCGTCCACACTCCACACTCATTCTCTGAAAACTCGGAAAGCCCGACAGCACTGCTCTGAACGCTGGCCGTACTGGTCGGACGTTTCAGCCTTGTACTCTACGACAACACTGCTGATTTTCACTGGTTGCCTGAGCTTTGCATCATGCCTGGGGCAAGTGGTGGGCAGAAACTTGTGAAGGATTTGGCCAGAGAAGAAAAAAATGCACTACTGAACAGCTTAGAAGACGACCTGCGGCTTTCAAGTAGCGAATCGGAAGCAGATGATCTGCGGCCAACAACAATGGATGTGACAGACAGTTTTCAAGAGGTGATTAGTAAGAAAGAATATAAGAGGAGGCGAGAGTTGGCGAAGGACAGTGAAGGAAGTGATAGTGATGAGATCATGAATGATAGGAAGAAAAGCACAACACACACAGAAGAAAGCAGAAAGAATTAAAACTGGGAATAAACCGCAGCAGGTTAGCCGAAAGGATCATCGTGAAAGTACCAATGTGCTGAGCAACCCGGGTGGTGGAAACCGCTCAGGTAGGAGGAGATTGAACTTTCCTATTGATTTACGGATGTCCATCTATGAATGGTTGCTGTGGCCTGCTACACTTGGAAGAGAGCATAAAGGTTTGAACCACTGCTTAAGGAAGGTCGTAATAATTCCGATCTGACTCATGCTGGGGATGAAGCGGTATAGTTTTTGATGAGGACAGGTCTTCAGGAGGTGATTATGACGATGCCTCAGGACACAGAGCAACACACCAAGGTGATCGTCTTCCTGTACCCGGTTATACTGGATCCTGATTATCTACTTGACGATACACGGTTCGTATGGGCAAAGCGACACGAAATCCGAGGTGGGAAGAAAAACCAAGTGGTAGTCTTGATGAAGGGAAACGTTCCGGAGAAGATAATTATTTCTGGAATAGGATAGAGGAGAATTGCAAGGTTTATTGAACAACCTGTTCAGTTTTACAAGTGCAGCAGGTGGGGCCACATGGCCTGGAAATTTCGAAGTGAATGTTGGTGTCGTTATTGTGGAAAAAAAATCATAATTCAATAGAATTTATCTAAATAAAACAAAGAAGTCTGTCTGTTTGTGTGTCCGCACGAGAATCTCGGAAACTACTTTACCGATCTGTAGTGATGATGGATGGTGTTATATGTAGTGATGATGGATGGTGTTATATGTAGGGATGATGGATGGTGTTAAATGTAGTGATGATGGATGATATTATATGTAGTGATGATGGGTGGTGTTATATGTAGTGATGATTAGACAATAAAATAATAACAGTTTAATGCTAAAAAAATATACTTTGCTGTACCGTTGTAGTGAAAAACATGGTGGAACTTACATACATCGTTGATGAACTATTGATGGAAGAAGAAGTTTTGGGGACTGAACAGTGAGACAATGTGGAGCCTCCCGGAGGGTGGCGTCCTACCGTGGCCTAGCGAATGGAGCCGTCCGGAGGGCGGCGTTTCTGCTAGTGTGGAAATAAAATAAAGTTTGGGCAACATGTTTGCCATGCTGTTGCAATTGTGGAGGCGCGCATAATGCAGGCTCCTCAATTTGCAATAAGAAGCCACAGATGCGTGGTATGTGGTGGCGGAGCATGGGAGAGGTGCAACAGCGAGAAAAGGAGGAAGGACGAGGAGTTGCAGGTGAGACAACTCTACCTTCAACTGAGAATGTGTGGAAGAAGAGAATAGAACAGAGTGACATGTTGAAGGTAACTAGAAATGGTGCAGCAGCTGAACCAAAAGTTTTTCCAGAAGATAAGGTAATGGACAAGTTTGGTGATGTGTATGGTGTAGTAGTTCAACTCAGGCAAGAAATTCAGATGCTTAGAAAAAAGGTAGAGGACAACCAAAAGGTAATTGCCCATTTTTGTGAATATGGTAATGTGGATGTTGAACTAAGAGGAAAGAAGGTTGAAAATAATGCAGTAATAAAATCTGACAAACCATCTGCCTTGGGGGACCGGAAATGTGGACATAAGGGAAGAGATAACCCCCAAGTGGGGTGACATCCCGAAGTATTACCTAATATGGTATTAGCACGAGTGAAAGAAGTAATGGAAAAATCTGTGAATGAGAGAATAAGGTTAGTTTCTGTTGTTAATAGGGAAAATGGAGGACACTAGTTTAAGCATACTTTCATGGAATGTAAATAACTTACGTCCAAGGACCATAGATGTGCATGTTTATGCACTGTCGTATAAAGTGGATGTTATAGCCTTCCAAGGGACGGGCACGGAGGATGGTAATTTGATGAATTTACGTGATTATCAATGTTTCTGTTTACCAGCTAATAATAGAAATAATACAAGAGGTCTGATAACTTATGTTCAGAAAAATGTTCCGGTTGAATTGGTAATAGCTGACAAGCAGAATGTGGTTGAATGTTTGTGTGTTAAAATCAACATCCAAAGGAGGTCTCTATGTATTGTTAACATTTATGTACACTCACGCGCCATAGTTTCGATGCACCCTCTACCTCTACCCCTGACTCGATGGAAGTCGTAGTCCTGGCTTCATACTGAACGTTCCAACTTCCCCCCACCCATCGTTTAGTGGTGCAATGTGGTAGCTCGAAGCTTCGCTGGATTGTACGAATAGCAGTTCATGATGTAATATTTGAGAGAATATATGCACGAAACAGGATCTTAGTGACTTCACAACACTTTAGTTACCATCACTATACTTAACATCACTATACATGAGGGACCGTTCGGTTAGCAGCCCTGACTTCCCTCGAGCCAGGAGAAAGGGTAGAGGGTGCATCGAAACTATGGCGCGTGAGTGTACATCCTCAAAGTTTGGATATTGATGACATGCCTGAGTGACTATTTAATCATGCTAGTGTTTTGGTTGGTGATATTAATGCTAGACACCAAGTCCTGGGTACTAGCACTTTTCTGAAGCATATCCCTTACGTTTGCAGACTTTGCAATCAGCTATCTTTTTAGGTTTGGTTCCCATGACAGTTTGTGGTTGTTCTTTAAAGCTGGTGACTGGTGCCACTGAAAGAGCTCTAGGAGTATTGTCCTTGGATTCCGCAATTTCCTCTACGTATTCGACAAGTTTAGTCCCTTTTTTTTTAATTCCTTCTTTTGGGCTTTCTTGCGTAAGGGTTAATTTGATGACAAGATAACCCGAAGGAATTCAATAATCCTGTAGTACTTTTCTTTAGACAAGTTGTCATTGTTATCGAACCAACCTGAGGATTCCATGTAAGATTTAAATTCTATTTTAGTGAGTCCCGCACAAATCTGGGTGTCTTGTTCGTCATGTGGGAGCAGAGTGTCACATGTCCGTTCTGCCATCTTAAAAATCCCAAAAAGGAAATGAATTGTTTCTAAACGTTTGGTAAACATCTGTTTCTTCATCAATGGCTGAAGCATATATACCTTTAGCTGTCCGACTACCGGTTTTGATAAGGCATCGGACGTATGAGATTTTATCTATGTCATTAGTGACATTATTATTTCTCATTACATCTTCGCATTTACGCAAAAATGCTAAACTAGTATAATCTGGATCCTCGGCAGTAAACATAACAACATAAGAACATAAGAATGGAGGAAACTGCAGCGGGCCTATTGGCCCATACTGGGCAGTCCCGTTTACACCCAACCCCTATTGCTCATATGAGCATCCAACCTATGTTTGAAGCAATTCAGCGTATTCGAGTTAATGATGATATTTGGTAACTTGTTCCATTCATCCACTACTCTGTTTCCAAACCAGTGTTTACCTATTTCACGCCTAAATCTAAATTTGTCTAATTTAAAACCATTGTTACGAGTTCGCTCCTGGTTGGATAATTTGAGTACCTTTGTAATGTCCCCTTTGTTTAGCCCTGCCTTCCACTTATACACCTCTATCAGGTCGCCCCTCGCTCTACGTCTCTCAAGGGAGTGCAAATTAAGATGCTTTAACCTGTCTCTATACTCAAGGTTCCTAATGCCCGGGATTAGTCTTGTCATTCTCCTCTGAATTTTTTCCAAGGATTTTATATCCATTCTGTAATACGGTGACCAGAACTGAACTGCGTAATCCAGGTGTGGTCTCACAAGAGCAAGATACAGTTTTAGGATGACCTCGCTGGTCTTGTAACTAACACTCCTTTGTATGAACCCAAGTACTTTATTAGCTTTGTTACGAGCAAAAACACATTGTTTACTTGGCTAAAGGTTCCTACTTATCATTACTCCTAAATCTCTCTCGCATTCGGATTTCTCTATGGCATCGTTGTTCATCTGGTATCTGGTTTCCCTGTTTACATCTCCTATACTGAGTACTTTACATTTGTCGACGTTGAATTTCATCTGCCATTTTTCAGACCATTCGAAAAATTTGTTTAGATCTTCCTGTAGTTTTGCTGAGTCCTCGTCAGATTTGATAACACGTCCTATTTTAGTGTCATCAGCAAATTTACTTATGTTGCTGTCTATGCCGATATCTATGTCGTTTATGTATATAATAAATAATAATGGTCCAAGTACTGAGCCTTGGGGAACTCCACTTGTGACGTTGCTCCAATGGGACTTAGTGCCGTTAATGCTCACTCGCTGTTTCCTGTCCTGTAACCACGCCCTAATCCATTTAAGGATGTCACCTTTGATGCCATGAGCTTCTACCTTTCTAATTAGTCTTTCGTGGGGGACTCTGTCGAAGGCTTTGCTAAAGTCGAGATATACCACATCATAATTGTGCCCCTCGTCCACCGATTCGAATACTGATGAAAAGAATGTTAATAGATTAGTTAGGCAAGGACGTCCGCTTGTGAAGCCATGCTGGGAATCATTGATCAATCGGTGCATCTCCAGGTGATTTCGAATAGAGTTTGAAATGATTGCTTCCAGTAATTTGCCTACTATTGATGTTAAACTGATTGGGCGGTAGTTAGAGGATAGTGATCTATCCCCCTTCTTGAAAATCGGTATTACATTCGCTATCCTCCAGGATTCTGGTACTACACCTGTTTTTAAGGACATGTTAAACAACTTTGCTAAGGGCATACTAAGCTCTTCCTTGCATTCCTTTAATACTCTGGCAAATATCTCATCGGGACCAGGTGACTTATTAGGCTTTAGTTTGTCTATTTGCTTACTAACATTGTTAGTACCTTAATGTGTTAGTACCTTAATGTTATTTGGAAGTACCATTACCTTTTGACAGACCGATGCAGTCCGTGGGTTAGTAGAACCACCTGTTGCCATTTTTGTTGTGTTAGTTAAAGCACTTGCGTTAGTAACAGGTAAAGGTAATGGGTAGCTGTTACCTGATCTTGGTTGTCTACTGTATAAATCCTCAAACTGAGAATCAATGAAATTTTCACAGCTAGCTAAAGAATCGGTAGGTGTTAACTCTTTTTGGCTAATTTGTGGTAATTCTTACTCACTATCAGTTGTCACAAGCTCCTGTGAATTATTAGATTACTGATTATCAGAGTCTGAGTCACTAATTTCCTGTTTGATACCCAAAAATATTTATCTCATCACTCACAGTATACAACTGACTACGTTGCTCACTCATAAAGTACGGCAAAAATATTTATAATGAATTATGAAAATGAAGAGAATAAATATTAAATTTATTAAAAAGTATAAGCAAGTAAGAAAAGTATGTAAAAGTATAGAATATATATATCTATTTTTTGTAAGTAGAGGACGTACTTTCTAAATGTGTTTATTTAATTTTACCTTTGCGCATTTGTGCAAATAAATTATATTTTATATTGACTACATGTGAACATAAGAACATAAGAAAATAGAGAGTCTGCAATAGGCAGGGTTCGCCTGTGCATGGCAGCTCCTGTCGAGAGTTACCACCACTCTTTATCATCCATGAATCTATCTAGCCTTCTTTTAAAACTGGCCAGCGTTTCAGCACTTACCTCAAAGTTGTTAAGCCTGTTCCAGTCGTCTACCACCCTATTTGTGTACCAGTTCCTTCCTATCTCCCTCCTCAACCTAAACTTATCCAACTTAAATCCGTTGTTAAAAGTCGTATCCTGCTCGGATATTATAAGAAGTTTATCTATATCTCTTTTATTGATTCCTTTCATCCACTTAAATTCTTCTATCATATCTCCCCGCACTCTTCGTCTTTCTAGGAAATGTAAGTTAAGTTTCTTTAATCTATCTTGATATGGAAGGTTTCTAAGTCCCGGAATCATTTTCGTCATTCTTCGCTGCACCGACTCTAGTGAATTGATATCCATTCTATAATAAGGGCACCAGAACTGAACAGCATAATCGAGGTGAGGTATGACTAGCACAAGATGTGGTTGCAATATGACCTCCGCACTCTTATTACTTACACTTTTAGATATAAAACCTAATACGCTGTTTGCCTTATTTCGAACATTTACGCACTGTTTTCTAGGCCGTAGGTCCGGGCTTACAAGTACACCTAAGTCTCTTTCACAAGTCGACTTCTCAAGGTTGATGTTGTTAAGGCTGTATATCAATAATTCAATAAAGGGTGAAATAGGAACCGAGTCTGTATGGGTAGAAATCACGGAAGGAAGAGAAAAACTAATTATGGGAGTGATTAACAGGCCCCTAAGTCTTGGGAAAGAAGCAGCTCAGCCTATATGGCAGGAAATGAGTAGGGCAGCAAAATATAACAACCTGTGCATTATGGGGGATTTCAACTTCAGAAATATTGACTGGGACAACATTGTAGGTGACTATGAATCTGAAGACTTCCTAGACACAGTACAGGGCAATTTTTTGAAACAACTAATTACAGAACCTACTAGAGATGACAATATATTAGACCTAGAATTAACAAATAAAGAAAATATTATCAGAGATATCACAGTAGGGGAAGAACTAGGTAACAGTGATCACAGAGAATTCAGGTTCACCCTAAATTGGGAAACAAAAAACAATGACAATATGGTCAGAGTCCCAAACTTTCGGTTGGCGGAATATCAGGGGTTAAGAAGGTACCTAGGTGAGGTCACCTGGGAACAGTCACGTCAGTCCCAGTAGGAAGGGGTGAGGTCATAGATGACAAAACAATTGATCATGACTGTAATATATTCACGAGTATACTATATAAAGCCCAAGAACAAAATATACCATACAGAAAAATTAGGTCAAATAAGAATGAGCCAAGGTGGATGACCAGAAAGCTTAAACATGACATAGGAATAAAGAAAGGAATATATAAGAAATTAAAGGGAGGGGAGGAGCAGCTCAGAAATAGGTATAATGAACTATCTAGGAATGTTAAGAAAAATGTAAGGAAAGCAAAGAGAGACTATGAAATCAAAATAGCAAGAGAATGTAAGGCGAATCCCAAGGGATTTTTCCAGGTATATAGAACAAAGGTCAAGGATGTAAATGCATTACAGGAGGATCTAATTATACTGCAGGGGTGGTCTGAAAAATGGCAAATGAAATTCAACACCAGCCAGTGCAGCGAACTTAATACTGGAAGAACAAATACTGATAATGTATACAGCCTTCACAACATCAACCTAGAGAAGTCGACTTGTGAAAGAGACCTAGGGTACTCGTAAGCCCGGACCTACGGCCTAGAAAACAGTGGGTTAATGTTCGAAATAAGGCAAACAGAGTATTGGGTTTTATATCTAGAAGTGTAAGTAACAAGAGTGCAGAGGTCTTGTTGCAACTATATCTTGCGCTAGTCAGGCCGCACCTCGATTATGCGGTTCAGTTCTGGTGCCCATATAATAGAATGGATATAAATTCACTAGGGTCGGTGCAGCGAAGAATGACAAAAATGATTCCAGGACTTAGAAACCTTCCATATCAGGATAGGTTAAAGAAACTTCACTTGCATTTCCTAGAAACACGAAGAGTGCGGGGAGATATGATAGAAGTATAAGTGGGTGAAAGGAATCAATAAAGGGGATATAGATAAAGTTCTTATAATATCCGAGTAAGATAGGACTCGGAGCAACGGATTTAAGTTGGATAAGTTTAGGTTTAGGAGGGATATAGGAAGAAACTGGTTCACAAATAGGGTGGTGGACGAGTGGAACAAGCTTAGCAACTTTGTAATAAGTGCTGGAACTCTGGAAAGTTCAAAAGGAGACTAGATAGATTCATGGATGATAGAGAGTGGTAGTAACTCTCGACAGGAGCTGCCATGCACAGGCCAACCGGCCTAATGCAGACTCCTTATTTTCTTATGTTATTATGTTCTTATGTATACATTGACAGTATTTGCTATTTCACTATTAAGTACACTGCACTTGATTATGCTGAATTTCATTTGCCATTTTTCTGACCACCTGTGCAGTTTATTTAAATCCTCCTGTAGTGCATTTGCATTCTGCCCTGAATTAATCTTCCGCCTTAATTTGTTGTCATCCGCATACTTGCTTATGTCACTGCTGATCCTAGTATCTAGATCGTTTATGTAGATTATGAAAAAGAGTGTGAA
>NW_024740172.1:0-5699 GCF_018991925.1 Homarus americanus | reverse complement strand
CTAGAAGTTACGCATTGCTACCATAATTTATTGGCAGTTCAGAAGTGAATGAAAAATGAACTTGGAGATTTAAGATGGTGATTACTCTGTAGGGGGGGATTTGCATGTTGTGTAGGAGTGAGGGAAGGACTTGGTTGTTGTGCAGGAGTGAGGGAAGGGCTTGGTATGTTGTGTGGAGTGAGGTATGACTTGGTATGTTGTGTAGGGAGTGAGGGAAGGACTTGTGTATGTTGTGTGTAGGGAGTGAGGGAAGGACTTGGTAGGTTGTAGGAGTGAGGGAAGGACTTGTATGTTGTGTGGGAGTGAGGAAGGACTGGTATGTGTGTAGAGTGAGGGAAGGACTTGGTATGTTGTGTGGAGCGAGGGAAGGACTTGTATGTTGTGTGGGGAGTGAGGAAGGACTTGGTATGTTGTGTGTAGGAGTAAGGAAGGACTTGCATGTTGTGTAGAGTGAGGGAAGGACTTGGTATGTTGTGTGGGGAGGAGGAAGGACTTGGTATGTTGTGTGTGGGAGTGGAGGGATGGACTTGGTATGTTGTGTGGGGAGGGGGAGGGACTTGGTATGTTGTGTAGGAGTGAGGGAAGGACTTGGTATGTTGTGTAGGAGTGAGGGAAGGGCTTGGTATGTTGTGTAGGAGTGAGGTAAGGACTTGGTATGTTGTGTAGGGGTGAGGGATGGACTTGGTATGTTGTGTAGGAGTGAGGGAAGGACTTGGTATGTTGTATAGGAGTGAGGGAAGGACTTGGTATGTTGTGTAGGAGTGAGGGAAGGACTTGGTATGTTGTGTAGGAGTGAGGGAAGGAATTGGGTAAGCTGTGTGTAGAGTGAGGGAAGGACTGGTATGTTGTGTAGGAGTGAGGGAAGGACTTGGTATGTTGTGTAGGAGTGAGGGATGGACTTGGTGATGTTGTGGGTGGGAGTGAGGGAAGGACTTGGTATGTTGTGTGTGGGAGTGAGGGAAGGACTGGTGGTTGTTGTGTAGGGAGTGAGGGGGCGACTTGGTATGTTGTGTAGGAGTGTGGGAAGGACTTGTTGGGGTGGGAGTGAGGGAAGGACTCTGGTATGTTGTGTAGGGAGAGGGTCAGGACTTGGTATGTTGTGTAGGAGTGAGGGAAGGACTTGGTATGTTGTGGGGTGAGGGAAGGACTGGTATGTTGTGTGGGAGGAGGAAGGATCAGTGGTATGTTGTGTGGGAGGAGGGGAAGGACTTGCATGTTGTGTAGGAGGAGGGAAGGACTTGGTATGTTGCAGGAGTGAGTGGAAGGACTTGGTAGGGTTGTGTGTGGGAGTGAGGGGAAGGACTAGTAGGCAGGGGGAGTGAGGGAAGGACTTGGTATGTTGTGTGGGAGTGAGGGAAGGACTTGGTATGTTGTGTAGGAGTGAGGAAGGACTTGGTATGTTGTGTAGGAGTGAGGGAAGGACTTGGTATGTTGTGTGGGGGTGGAGGGGAAGGACTTGTATGTTGTGTGGGAGTGAGGGATGGACTTGGTATGTTGTGTGGGAGTGAGGGAAGGACTTGGTATGTTGTGTAGGAGTGAGGGAAGGACTTGGTATGTTGTGAAGGAGTGAGAGAAGGACTTGGTATGTTGTGTAGGAGTGAGGTAAGGACTTGGTATGTTGTGTGGGAGTGAGGGAAGGACTTGGTATGTTGTGTAGGAGTGAGGGAAGGACTTGCAGTATTGTGTAGGAGTGAGGGAAGGACTTGCAGTATTGTGTAGGAGTGAGGGAAGGACTTGCAGTATTGTGTAGGGGTGAGGGATGGACTTGGTATGTTGTGTAGGAGTGAGGGAAGGACTTGCAGTATTGTGTAGGAGTGAGGGAAGGACTTGCAGTAATGTGTAGGACTGAGGGATGGACTTTGTATGTTGTGTAGGGGTGAGAGAATTTCGTAGCAAATGCTCTATCTCATTCACCAGACTGAAAATAAAACACAAGTGTCTTATCTTTGGGGAGGGAGTTTTATAAGGCAATGAATATATTTGATTGAGAGGTAATTACATTGCTTCTTCAGTAGGTAGGACTATATTTTATATATGTTCCTGTATGTAAACATTGTCTAGTATGTGATGGTTACATGTGTTCCCTGAAGAATGCAGTGATTTGTGTAGGGTAAGGGGAGAGAAGCACTTCTAGTATTGTTTATGAGTGAGGGAAGGACTTGCAGTGTTGTGTAGAAATGAGGAAGGACTTTTAGTATTGTGTAGGAGTGAAACAAGGCTTTGTAGTATTGTGTAAGAGTGAGGGAAGTGCTTCTAGTATTGTGTAGGAGTGATGGAAGGACTTGCAGTGTTGTGTAGGAGTGAGGGAAGGACTTGCCGGGTTGTGTAAGAGTGAGGGAAGTACTTGTAGTAATGTGTAGGACTGAGGGAAGGAGTTGCAGGGTTGTGTAGGAGTGAAGGAAAGACTTGCTGGGTTGTGTAGGAGTGAAAGAAGGACATGCAGCGTTGTGTAGGAGTGAGGGACTGACTTGCAGGGTTGTGTAGGAGTGAAGGAAGGACTTGTGGTGTTGTGTAGGAGTGAGAGAAGGACTTACAGAGCTGTGTAGGAGAAAGAGAAGGACTTGTAGGTTGGTGTATGAGTGAGGAAAGGACTTGTAGTGTGGTGTAGGAATAAGGGAAGGACTTGAAGTGCGGTGTATGAGTGAGGGAAGGATTTGTAGTGTGGTGTATGAGTGAGGGATGGACTTGTAGTGTGGTGTAGGAGTGACGGAAGGACTTCTAGTATTGTGTAGGAGTGACGGAAGGTCTTGCAGTGTTGTGTAGGAGTGAAAGAAGGACTTGCAGGATTGTGTAGGAGTGAGGGAAGGACTTGCCGGGTTGTGTAAGAGTGAGGGAAGTTCTTGTAGTAATGTGTAGGACTGAGGGAAGGAGTTGCAGGGTTGTGTAGGAGTGAAGGAAAGACTTGCTGGGTTGTGTAGGAGTGAAGAAAGGACATGCAGCGTTGTGTAGGAGTGAGGGAAGGACTTGCAGGGTTGTGCAGGAGTGAAGGAAGGACTTGCTGGGTTGTGTAGGAGTGAAGGAATCACTAGCAGGTTTGTGTAGGAGTTAGGGAAGGATTTGCAGGGTTGTATAGGAGAGATGGAAGGATTGCAGTGTTGTGTAGGAGTGAAAGAAGGACTTGTAGTATTGTGTAGGAGTGAGGGAAGGACTTGCAGTATTGTGTAGAAGTGATGGAAGGACTTCTAGTATCGTGTAGGTGTGAGGAAAGGACTAGCAGATTTGTGTAGGAGTGAGGGAAGGACCTGCAGGGTTGTGTAGGAGTGAAGGAAGGTCTTCTAGTATTGTGTAGGAGTCAGGAAAGTACATGCAATGTTGTGTAGAAATGAGGGAAGGATTTGCAGGGTTGTGTAGGAGTGAGGGAAGGACTTGCAGTGTTGTGTAGAAATGAGGGAAGGACTTCTAGTATTGTGTAGGAGTGAGGGAAAGACTTGCAATGTATAGGAGTGCGGAAAGGAATTGTAGTGTGGTGTAGGAGTAAGGAAAGGACTTGTAGTGTAGTGTATGAGTGAGGGATGGACTTGCAGGGCTGTGTAGGAGAGAGAGAGAAGGACTTGTAGTGTGGTGTAGGGGTGAGGGAAGGACTTGTACAGGAGTCACCATATAGACTGGTGGTGTTGCGAAGCTCATGACTTCTAATACACTGTTGTAATCTTTTGTGTGGATTTGTAACTAGACAGTCAGGAAGTATTTTGTTCGACTTAATTATTTTGGACTTTAGTTTCATCTTCATTTGCAAAACAAAATATTTTATTCTTCCTGGCAGAGATATTCAAGATGTTAGTTTAAGATTTTACTGTAAAATTAAGTAATTATTACAGCTTTACAACTCACTTGTAACCAATGAGCATTTCCTGTGGGCAAACTTTTGAAATTGTAAAAAAAAAAAAAAGATTGTATTTGTTGTAAATGTTCTGAGGCAGTATGTCAGTCCTAGGGGCTATGTGAAGCCCCCAGGGCATATATGCCGCCGCCATGGACTGTTTGACTAATTCAGGCTGTGTGATGATCATCGGTCGTTGTGCAAAGGATTTAAGGACTATGAAAGGTTGTCAGGGGTAGTTCTGATCCAACCAAAGGCTGTTTGTGGCTATATTGTGAATATCAACTTGGAGATGTGTGAGGCTCTTAGAGAGCTACTGTATTTGTGACTGAGGGGGTTAATTGATGCTCCTAATGTCTGTGTATAGAAAAAGATCAATATATCCTAAATAAGTCGGTCTAAGTTGTATTGTGTATAATATTTACTGTTGGTTCGATTAGTCTTTATAAATGTTAAAATAGATTATAACGGTGTATTGAAAGTTTATCTACTGATTACTGTAGGACTGAGGGACGGACATGCAGCATTGTGCAGTATTGAGGGAAGGACTTCAGTATTGTGTAGGAATGAGGGAAGAACTTGTAGTGTTGTGTAGGATCTAGGGAAGGACATGTAGTGATGTTCGTAAATGAGGGAAGGACTTATTGAACTCCTAATGATTGAGAGGAGGACTTACTGACCTGCTAAAGAGTGAGAGGAGGATTTACTGACCTACTAAGGAGTAAGAGGAGGATTTACTGACCTACTAAGGAGTGAGAGGAGGACTTACTGACCTACTAAGGAGTGAGAGGAGGATTTACTGACCTACTAAGGAGTGAGAGGAGGACTTAATGATCTAAGGAGTGAGAGGAGGACTTACTGACCTACTAAGGAGTGAGAGGAGGACTTACTGACCTACTAAGGAGTGAGAGGAGGATTTACTGACCTACTAAGGAGTGAGAGGAGGACTTACTGACCTACTAAGGAGTGAGAGGAGGATTTGCAGTGTGTGGGAGTGAGGGTAGGATGCAATGTGTTGTGTAGGATTGAGTGAATGCCTTACTGTGTTTTGAAAGAGTGAAGGAAAGACATGCAGCGTTGTGTAGTATGAGGGAAGGACGCACTGTGATGTGTTGGAGTGAGGGAAGTACACGCTGTGATGTGTAGGAGTTAGGGAAGGACTCGCTGTGATGTGTAGGAGTGAGGGAAGGACTCGCTGTGATGTGTAGGAGTGAGGGAATGACTCGCTGTGATGTGTAGGAGTGAGGGGAAGTGGGAAGGACTCATGTGTGGAGTGAGGGAAGGACTCGCTGTGATGTGTAGGAGTGAGGGAAGGACTCACTGTGATGTGTAGGAGTGAGGGAAGGACTGCTGTGATGTGTAGGAGGTGAGGGAAGGACTCACTGTGATGTGTAGGTGTAGTGAGGGAAGGACTCGCTGTGATGTGTAGGAGGTGAGGGAAGGACTCACTGTGTGTGGAGTGTGTAGGAGTGTGGGAAGGACTCACTTAGGTGTGTGAAGTGTAGGGTGAAGGACTCGCTGTGTTGTGTGGGGGTGAGGAAAGGACTCGCTTTGTGATGTGTAGAGGAGGGAAGGACTCTGTGCTGTGGTGTGGGAGGACCTGTGTGATGTAGGGAGGAGGAAGGACTCAGATGTATGTGTAGGAGTGGGGGACTTGTGATGTGGAGTGGAAGGACTCGCTGATGTGTGAGAGTGAGGGAAGGACTCACTGATGTGTAGAGTGAGGGAAGGACCTGCTTGATGTGTAGGGTGAGGAAGTGACTTGATGGGATGTGTAGAGGAGAATGACCATTAGATGTGTAGAGTGTGGGAAGGACTCACAGATGTGTAGGGTGAGGAAGGACCTGCAGTAGGTGTAGGAGAGGATGTGCACCCGGTG
>NW_024740171.1:0-17277 GCF_018991925.1 Homarus americanus | reverse complement strand
ATATTAATTTGTTACTAGCTCTTGTTTTTTGCACCCACCCACCTCCCGAATTGATGACCTACTATACATTCGTGCCTGCACGACTGTTACCAACTTACCGTTAGGCGATTTGGGTAACCGAAATTAACGCTCTACTACCACCAACCATTTCGATTGTCATGAAAATTATCTTCAGAACAGTTCTTTGGCCCTGAGAAGGGCCGAGTTATAGATGTCTGGTAGGTTTTGTTGTGCTTTTTCTTTTTCCCCAAGGAAGAGGACTTAAGCACGCTCTCCGCGGATGCGCCGGGCCAGCTGGATGTCCTTGGGCATGATGGTAACGCGCTTGGCGTGAATGGCACACAGGTTGGTGTCCTCGAAAAGACCCACCAGGTAAGCCTCAGAGGCTTCCTGCAGAGCCATGACGGCAGACGACTGGAAGCGCAGGTCAGTCTTGAAATCCTGGCGATCTCACGCACCAGGCGCTGGAAGGGCAGCTTCCTGATGAGTAGCTCTGTGCTCTTCTGGTAACGACGGATCTCACGAAGGGCGACGGTTCCGGGCCTGTAACGATGGGGCTTCTTGACACCACCGGTGGCTGGGGCGGACTTGCGAGCTGCCTTGGTGGCAAGCTGCTTCCGTGGAGCCTTGCCTCCAGTGGACTTGCGGGCAGTCTGTTTAGTACGGGCCATCTCGACGACGAAATAGTCAATACGGGCGGCCCGGCAGGCGGGCGGGCTTATATACAGACATTCTCCACCTCAGTGGCCACCCCATTGGCCACGAGTGCCGCATGCGTCATCCGCAAGCTACGCCCCACCTCCAAGAGGGAGGGACGGCCTTGGATGAACGATACTACCGCTGCGTCCACAGCACGCCACCTACTCCCACCAAACCGTGGGCGAAGCCACACCAGGACCACCTGTAGTAGCAACCACAACAACATGACTGGACGAGGCAAAGGAGGCAAGGGACTTGGAAAGGGTGGCGCCAAGCGTCATCGTAAGGTGCTTCGTGACAACATCCAGGGTATCACCAAGCCCGCCATTCGTCGTCTAGCTCGGCGTGGAGGTGTTAAACGTATGTCCGGCCTCATCTACGAGGAGACCCGCGGCGTCCTCAAGGTGTTTCTGGAGAACGTCATCCGTGACGCCGTCACCTACACCGAGCACGCAAAAAGGAAGACCGTCACCGCCATGGATGTGGTGTATGCCCTGAAACGGCAGGGCCGCACCCTTTATGGTTTTGGTGGTTAATCAACCTGATGGACGGGCGCACACCACCACCACCACCACGACAAACAAATATACGGACCTAATTTTAGGTCCACATTTAAATCGCTAAAGAGTTGGTTAGACACTGAGTAAATCGTTGAAAAGATATCCAATAACATGATCCTCTCTAATTCTGGACTTGTGGTATGAGTATAGGTTGTGTGTGAACGTGTTGGAACCACTTCCTAATAATTGTCAGTCAGTCAACATTCACCTAACCTCCAGGTACCTCACCTAAGTTCCTGTAGCGTCACCGAACCTCACGAAATGTAACCCAATGTAGTTTATAATCTATCCTAACATGACATAACATAACCACGCACTATATTACTTCGGTAAGAGTAATGAGTTTTAATACGCAAAGTTGCAGTTAGCATTCATTCATACATACATACATACATACATACATACATACATACATACATAACATGCTAGTGGCAGGGGGGATTGAAGTGAATTTTAGGAGGATAGAATAGGTGCAGTGGCTAAACAGCGCTTGCGTGAGGGACTTTAAGCAGCAACTCGCCTGGATGCGGCAGGATAGAGTCAGGTCAAGCGTCTGGTGCATGTTGGGTTCCGCCATGGTTTCTCAGTGTTTGGTCGGCTTGATTGTGTGTGTTGTTTTCTTGTTTGGAGGAAATGTCTTGGTATTCTTCTTCTTAGCTTGAAGTTGATTTTCTTCTAACTCTTCTCCTCTTGTTGTTCGTCTTCCTCGTGTCTGCTATCATTCTGTAAAGACTCTCTATATGTATGTAGGTATGAGTGAGTAACAGTTGCCGGTTACAGTGATACTTCATATTCGCTGGTGTTGTACTGTATGGTTTCGGTATTTCTTAATATACAAACGGCACCGTTAGGGGATTGAGGTATTTAAAAACCAGCCTACATTACTTATATATAGAAATAAATAATGTGGCTTGGACAATAATGACGACTACTCTCTCCTAACTTCCCCAAACAAGGGCTTTTCGAAAGTATACATTGGACACAAATGACTTAGTACATCATACATTGGTGGTTTAACAAAAGCCCTCATTAGAGAAAGGTGAAGGAGCACACAGTGAACATACAGATTAATGTTTGCACGCGTAGATCATGTAAGGTGAGATGTTGAACACCAGACACGTAGTGTAGTAACTCCCTCACAGATGGCGTTATGAGGGGCCTGATGATGTAGCAGTTACCTCACAGATGGTGTTATGAGGAAATTCACATGATGATGCTGTAGCAAAACATTCACTACGTGTTGTCGTAGCATCTTGGGGACACCACGTGGTCGACATGACTCACTCATTCAAGTGGTGAGGTGTGGTCCCAGGCCTCTCTATCGTGGAGTCTCAGGGGAAGTATAACTGGGTACCTGGGACCTCACTGTGTGAAGGTGGTTAGCTAGCTTGGGTAAGACTCAACTGCCGAGTTGTTTTTCACTGAGTTAAGCACTGTTCACCACTATTCATCACTGGTTCCATTCCTTTGCCAAATGAGATAGTACCTTATGGCAAGAACTTGCTGATAGTCCGGTGGGGAGGAGGGTTCAGGGGAGTGAGTTGGTATCGGCCAACATATAAATAATAATAATAATAATAATTAACGGTTTATTGAAAGTGCTTGGCAGCCAGAAGGCTGAAAATATACAGTTACATATTTGGGGAATGGGTTACGAATTACAAATAATATACAAGTAACATGAGTGACACAAATAAGACATATAATAACTAGCTGGGAAACAAACTGGTTGTCCATTTGACAGACACAGTGTAGGGAGCAGTGTTTACTGGGAGTGAATACACTGATTTATTACATGTTATTGATAATTTTACAATGGTTGGGACTGGGCTGTTCTTATAGCGATCAGTTCGTGCACGTATGGGCTGGATGCGGTTGTGGTGTCGAACAGCAATTCTCGGACAGGGGATCTCAGGTGGTAGTAGGAGCCGGTGTCGAGGATGGTGTAGAAGCTTCTTACCAAATTTGCAGATGAGGTCGTGGTGATGGTCAGTGAGAGTCGAAAGGGTCAGTGTGTTGAGCGCTTCTTGATATGTGGAGTAGGAAGGGGAGAGAATAATCTTGCATGGCCTCTTTTGCACTTTTTCTAGGTGTTTACGTTGTGTGGCATTTAGGGAGGAAGACCAGGTGAGGTTGGGAAGTATGAATGTTGTGTAAACACTGAGGAGCTCGTGTGCAGGAACACCGAGGGACTTGAGTCGGCGTAGGAGGTGGAGACGGAAACTGGAGGATTTGATAACTTCACTGACGTGTGGTTTCTAATTTAGTTTGTTGTCTATATGTATGTGTGTGTGTGTGTGTATATACTACTGTACTTTTTAGATCCTCCTACGCAACCTAACCTATTATAGTTAAGTATAGTAGGCTATACACTATTTTGTTAGTATGTGTTATAAAATGTAATTGCATGTTATTATTATTAATATTATTATTATTAATATTATTATTATTCTTATTATTATTAGTATTATTATTATTATTATTATTATTTTTATTATTGCTATTATTATTACATACTAATATAATACTAAGTTGCCCACCAGATTTCCTCAGAGATGGGAGGAGCACATTGGCGGCGGTGTTGTTTATACTCCGCCCGATTACTGATTCCTATTCACCGAGCCAGAGCTGGCGGGCGGCGTGTTATGTGCCACGTTTTGTTTCCCATTGGGCGTACCGCTCAGCTGGGGAGTTGGAGATTTCATAAAAAGAAGGTTTGAGTGGAGAGCACACCTTTTCCTTCACATACAGTTATCTTAGACCATCTACTAGTATAATAGTTTGCACAAAAATACTCTACACTCTTTATAGGTTATTGTTATGTTGTTGTTTTTTTTTTTACTTCTCATCAGATTGTGCATTCAACTAATATACACTAATAGTGTGTTTATTATTATGTTTTATAGTATTATTTCGTAAAATATTGGGTAACACAATTATAGTCACTAGTATAGTCTATTATATTATTGGGGTTTATAGCAGTTTGTGGTCTAATAGTATCATGCTTTATGAGTGGTGTTCTATGTAGTGATGATTAGGCAATAAAATATGCTTTGGGTGTTTATAGCAGTTTGTGGTCTACTAGTATCATGCTTTATGGGTGGTGTTCTATGTAGTGATGATTAGGCCATAAAATATGCTTTTGGTTTATTGCTAACAAAATATACTTTGCTCTACCGCTGTAGTGCAATACATGGTGAAACTTACATACACCGTTAATAAAGTATTGATGGAAGAAGAAGTAAGAGGAAGAATTGTGGAGGTAATGAACAGTGAGACAATGTATAGCCTCCGGGATGGCGGCAGCGTTTCTGTTATTAATATATAATAAGCCAATAGGAAAATATGTTGTTGTCTCTACCTGTATTATTACCTTTGCGATAGCATGGTTAAATTTGGGGAGGACAGAGGAAGGAGCAGGAGGTTAGGAAGGGATTTGTAGTGGGAGAGATAGTGTCTGTGATCCTCGGATCACCACTCCTCGGATTATGTCAGTTCAAGTTTAGAAGCTCAAACAACTTTCCCTGATTACGAATTGGCAACCTTTCGATTTACAACAGGTACCTACTTACTGCTACAGTAGGTAGGTGAACAGGGACCAAGGGGGCTAGGAAGAGTGTCCAAACAACTTGCCTGTGTGATGTAGTCGTGGCCAGAATTAGGTTAGGATACAGACACATCTGGCTAGTTAGTAACGCTGTACCCATACCGGAACACTCAGCATGTAAACTTTGTGATACACCTTTAAAGCACTATATTATTGAATGTGACACTGTCAAAGACATCTTGAACTATGTCATTACTTCATTGAGGACATTACATTCTTGCTGTTTATCCCAAATTGGCTAGCCCACACACTGATTAGTCTACAATTACAATATGACTCCAATGTATGCTGCTGGTAAATGTGTACTGTCAATGAACCAGAGTGAAAATAAGGTCGCCTCCCTTGCTGCTGCTGCTAAAGCTGCTGCTGCTTCTTGCGCCCTTCTAAGTCCCGTTTAAGTCCCCCACCCCAGGCCCCCGCAGTACCCCTTCACATCTACACCATTCAAAAACATTTACACTCAATTTGCACAGAGTGTTATCCTGCAAAACGTTGATGTCGTATATTTCTCTCTTTAAGTGATATCCTGTGGCTCCGAAAGGAGCCTGTTTGGTTAGGTTGTCTTGTGTGAACGAACCTTGGGTTCTTATTTCTTCTCTGTCTTCTTTGGGAGGAGCACAGCTTGGATGTTAGGAAGGACACCCCCTTGGGCAATGGTGACTCCAGACAGGAGCTTGTTCAGCTCCTCGTCATTGCGAATGGCAAGCTGAAGATGACGCGGGATAATGCGGGTCTTCTTGTTGTCGCGGGCGGCGTTACCGGCCAGCTCGAGCACTTCTGCTGCCAGGTACTCCATGACGGCTGCAAGGTACACAGGTGCACCTGCACCAACACGCTCAGCATAGTTGCCTTTACGCAAGAGACGGTGGATCCTACCTACGGGGAACTGGAGTCCGGCCCTGCTAGAACGGGACTTTGACTTGCCCTTCACCTTGCCTCCCTTGCCGCGTCCTGACATGTTGCTGCTGCTGCTTTTCGTGATAGGAGTTAAATTTCCGCCCGCCACCTTGGTCTTTTATACCAAGCTCAGGATCAGGCCAGGTGGCCGTCTCGCTGACCCAACCAATGTAAGAGAGCCGTAGCTGCAGCCAGTCTGATCCTGAGCGGTCTACCAGACCCAACCAAACCGAAAACTAGTAAAGAATCCCTACCTGGCCTTCGTGCCCCCCCACCCTCATCAAGTGATGTGCAACCAGAAGAATTAGGCAACGAAATCGGCATCCGATTCTACTCAGTTAACACACCACCTACAATAACAAATGACAGACTTCTCCAGGAAATAGAGGAAGGCACAGTAAAAGTTACCTACGAAGATGATAGGGTAGAAGAATCCTACATAGAACAACTGATAAATGCAGGACTTATTAACACCAAATACAATAGAATTGAAAGAGTAGATGCAATTAAATTTAAGAAAATCAGAACGGGATTGAAGGAGGAAAGGAGTGGACACTCGCCAGGAGATATACGAGCCAGCAGACACCCTACACCAAGTTCTCGGGACCCACGACTACTCAAAACAAAACATTAAAGATAATCCAACACAACGTCCTAGCCTGGAATTCGGCAAGGAAATCAGAACTCACCAACATATACAGCACATTAGACCCTGACATCATTCTCATCAACGCACATGGTAGGAAAAATAGTGAAAAAATCAAGATCTTTAACTACCATGTACATCAAATGAACATACACAACGAACCACATGATGGCATAGCAATTGCCATAAAACGCAACATACAATATAAAATCATTGACAATTTTCAAAGTAACTTTCTGGCAGCCGAAGTAAATACAACAAGAGGGCCAATAACCATCGGAACTTCATATTTAACATTCAGAAGACCAATATTTCCTACAGGGGACATCTTAAAACTAATGAGGCAAAACAATCCAGCATACTTCATAGGAGACCTCAATGCAAAACACACAACCTTAGGAAACAATGTCAGAAACCCAGGAGGAAAAATCCTCCATGCTCTCATCGATCACGGGACAATAACACACCTCGGGCCCGACTTCGCAACTTACATATCAGCCGGCAACACTGGAAAACCAGACATTGTTTTAACCAATAGACATCACCATCTAAACGTACATCTAAAAGCGGGACCAACAACAACCAGTGATCATCTACCCATAATTGCAACTTTATCCACATCCCCGATACAAATCCCATCAATCCCAAGATTTTCACTCAATAAAGCAAATTGGGAAAATTTTAAATCGGAACTTAGCAATAACGAACCAACACTCCTACACAACAAAGACACAACAGAGATTGATAATTCACTGGATACATGGTACAAAGAAGTAACAACAGCAATGGAAAACAACATTCCAAAAACAACATACCGTACATTACCACATGCACAATTAACACATGAAGAGAAAATGATCCAAACTAGATTCACCAATCTATATGAATACACCAAAACACACGGGTGGAGCAATGACACCACAATATTATACAGGAATCTAAAAGAAGAACTGAAAGACATAAGCAAGAACAAACACAATGAAACATGGAACAAGCTGATCCAGGATACACAAGCAGACTACAAAAATCCAAAAGCATTCTGGAAGAAAATAAAAAACCTAATGGGAACAAACTCGGAAGAAACTAGCTACATAAAGGACAAAAACGGTAGAAAGGTAACAGAACCACACGATAAAGAACCAATATTTAGAGAATTCTGGAAAAACATATTCAGAATAAATGACGAAGACAATAGAAGCTTCTGCCAAGAAACAGAACAGGCAACTAAAACATATTTGAGCCAGAACACAGAGAAATGGAAACCTACCAATAAAATCAACCTCGACTTATTAGACATAAACAACCCAATAATTGCCCCATTAACTAAAAATGATATTGCAAAAACAATTGCAAGTTTCAAGAATAAAGCACCTGGCATAAGCCAAATTAATAAAATCGTACTTCAAAACATTCCTCAGTCTATGATCGAACAGCTCAAAAATATATACAATGCCTCACTTGCAACTGGCTTTTTCCCTACCAAATTTAAATTAGCCAAAATCAGACTCATTCCGAAAGCAGGAAAGAACCATACTCAAGCAGAAAACTACAGACCTATATCATTATTGGAAACACCTGGTAAAATATTGGAAAAAATAATCAACAACAGACTGAGAAATTTTCTAGACCAAGAAAAAAAATATAACCCGAGACAGCACGGCTTTCGAAAACACCGAGGAACCAACACAGCAATAGCTCTAATATATGAATCAATTGCAAATGCTGCAAGTAACAGAGACCAATGCAACATAATTCTGAGAGATGTTTCAAAAGCATTTGACAAAGTGTGGCATGAAGGATTGAAGTTAAAAATAATCAAATTGGACATGCCTACCAATATCACAGCACTATTATGTAATTTTTTAGATAACAGACAGGCCAAATTAATAATAGACAACCATCTAGGACAAACCTTCATCCTTCATAGCGGAGTTCCCCAAGGCAGTAATATATCGCCGACGTTATACACTGTATACACGGCAGATATGCCGCAACCACGTCAATCAGAATACATCGCTTACGCAGACGATGTAACACAGATAGTCAGGTACCCGGGAAAGTCCAAACAAATGATGGCTATTAGAACATGCAGAGAAATAGAGGTAATAAACGACTATGAACGTAAATGGAAGATAAAAACCAATGTACAAAAACTCCAAATAATTCACATCGCAAAAACAAAACCATTCCCTATTATTGTTAATAACCAACAAATACCATACGCTGCCAAGGGAAAAACATTAGGACTCAAGATATCCAGATGTGGAATAACACCCCACATTAACGAAAGATTAGCTAAGGCAAGATCACAACTTACTAAGCTCAAAAGATTCCGCCAATTGGAAACCAACACGCAATTGCACCTATACAAAGCACTGATCAGACCACACTTAGAATACCCCCCGATACCTCTGAACACAATCTCAAGAACCAATCAACTCAAATATCAAGCAGTACAAAATATAGCCCTCAGAAGAGCGGCAAAACACCAACCACCATACACACAAACAGCACAAGACATACACACAGAACACGGCATAGACCCACTCAACATCAGAATACACACCCAAGCAAATGTAATATGGGAAAAAATCGAGCAAGAACAGGATCCCATACTAAACCAACTAATTGAGGAAAACAACAACACATCGCACGGATGGTGGCCTAGAAGCAGGAAAAATGATAACGAAGAACCAGAGCCTCTATATACAAAATAACAACAAAATAACAATAAGAAATAACAATAAAAATAACTAAAAGATGGGGATCATCCCTCCAGTGCCACAAGGACCTGGAGAGACCCCCCCTAACAAAATATGCCCTCAGGACACCTTAGAACAACCTAGCTTAGCTTGGCTGAGACCGGCCTTCCCTAACCCCAAGAACCTCTCAACGCAGCACAGTTACGGAAGACAAAAAAAAAAAAACTCGTCTCCGCAAGGTGGATAGCCCACCTGCTGTTAACCTTCTCCTCTACTTCCCACTTCTAAACTTTACCTTGTACTATACCCTTCTCCCACTCTCAGAGCCACTGCTCTCTTCTCTCCATATAATCATCATCATCTGTTAACACACCACCTACAATAACAAATGACAGACTTCTCCAGGAAATAAAGGAAGGCACAGTAAAAGTTACCTACGAAGATGATAGGGTAGAAGAATCCTACATAGACCAACTGATAAATGCAGGACTTATTAACACCAAATACAATAGAATTGAAAGAGTAGATACAATTAAATTTAAGAAAATCAGAACGGGATTGATTGATTGATTGATACGTTTATTGAGATACAAAAAAACATTAATACATCTCAAAGGGATGAAGTGACATAAGTCATCCTCACCCCAGTCCAGGAATGTCCCTCTCAGGACTCACATAAATCCCTAATATTTCATATAATTAGTTATAATACATAGTTATATTCTAGATGCAAAATTTCTATATTCTGTAACCACCTGCATGTATATTATTTGTGCCTGCATTCCAGTATATAATGTGGCTGGGTATGGGATCTGGATGTTCTACAAACTCTACATTCTTTATCCTGTTCACTTCTCTCAGCTCCAAGTTCCCAATAACATTTATATCCTAATCTTAACCTCATATACACTGAATCTTTCCACCTACTCCTATCTTTCCCATATGTAAATTTTGTGTTCATGAGAACATGATGGTAATGTTTCATTGTTTCACTTTTCTCGTATATTTCATTCCTTTTGAAATTATCTTCTATTTATTGTATTTTCCGTAATTTGCTCCTTAATTGCTTCAAGGTTTTAGTACATATTATGTCGATCTCGGCCTTTTCCGTGGCTCTTTTTGCTATTATATCTACTGCTTCATTAAGACCAATCCCCACATGTGAAGGGACCCATACAAATTGAACATTATGGCCATTTTTCCTTATTGTATTTACTAATTTTCTACATGAACCAATAATGTGTTCAAAGACTGGACTCCCACTGTTCAAAGAATCCAAAGCTGCCCTACTATCAACAAAAAAATATGCATCTTTATACCTCTTTACAACATTTTCCAGTCCTACTAACATTGCATATAACTCAGCTTGTGTTGATGAAATAAAACTGCTCAACCGAAGTCCAATTTTGATGTCATCATTTCCTTGTTCTGCGTTATGAAACTTCGTTATATAGATATATATTTCTTATAGTTAGCCCGTAAATTTGATTCTCTTTTCCTTATACATTATAGTAGAAATTCAGAATTTTATCGTTTATGATAGAAAGTATAATCAGATGTAAATTTACTAAGAGTGAATCCTTTTAAAGTTTACACAATATTTAATTTAATTTGTTTTTATAAATGTAAAACTGAAAATTTACTAAAATACAAATCTTTTTACAATTCCATTGTATATTTACATACAAATTAAGATTTTTAAGATTTCGATAAAACTATTTCTATATAGACATGAAATTTACGGTTCCATTTGTCAAAAATTATCTTTTTAAACTTTATCTTGAAGGGGATCTCCTCTAACGAGTAGAGTCCTGTAATAACCGATCATAGAAATAAATAAGTGTTCGTGTAGTGCAAGTCAAGGATAATAAATGTATATTATAGACCTTTGTATATTATATCATTGAGCTTCAACAATGAATGTTCTTAACCCGTTGTAAAGTTATTAATTAATACGCCAGTAAAACCGATAACAAATTTTGAGATAGAAACCGATAAAAAATTATGAGATAGAACTCTGTTTCTCTTGTGTTGACTTCGATAAATTGAGATTATTTCTATTGACCACTTTACTGTTTCAGGACAATATTCATTTCATTTGAAATTTTCATTATTTTTTTTTATGAGGTTCAGCCCACCCGGGCACAGGTCATTGACCCACATCGGGGCCTGGGGGGTGAAAATGTATTAATAATAATAATTCATAGTAAATACAATCTATAGATTCAGATTTGCCCCCGAGGGGGCTAGTTTATTGGGCACCCCCTTACATCCTGTGCAAGGTGAAGCGCAGAAGCGTTTACAGCGCCCAACAGGGAAGTATGAAAAGTTCATTAAGGGCGTAAAAGCCTGAAGGGTCATAGGTTCTGTCAAGTTACATAAAGTGAGAGAATGATGTGTGTGTGGGGGGAAAGTTCCCGGTACATTTTATCTGTTTATGGCAGAGTGGCAGTTCCTAATAATGTCAAATGCCAGGCCTGTGACTAGGAGGAGGGATATCTGGTCTGGGAGGGAATAGGTGTTGGTAACGGCTGGGGGACCTATAGGAGGAGGTCATAGGGCAAGTGAGGATGTAGTGAGAGAGGGTGTGAGAGTCGGGTTGGCCACAAAGTTTACAAACAGTGCGGTGAGGCTCAGGGTTGCCAATCTACTCCCATAGGTACCTGTACCCTAGGCGCAGTCTCATGTATATAAGCAAACAGTTAAAAAGATAAAAAATTTCGTCATTATGAATAACTAATTATTGAAAATAATTTCTCTGATATGCTGTAAACGCTTCTGCGCTTCACCTTGCACAGGATGTAAGGGGGTGCCCAATAAACTACCCCCTGGGGGCAAATCCGAAATCTGAATTACTCAGATGATGTACTTTTACCTCTTACAAACTTACCAAAAACGTTAAATAATATTAATGGCTATCAAGTCAGCAGTAAGGTGTGACACATCCCGTTGGTTTACAAGTATAAAGTATGATCATACTTCATAGGATCAATTCTATAGTGTGATGACCGAGTTCCTTGTCCGAAACTTGGAATGAATCCAACCACGAGGATGAGACTCAGTGTGAACCTGTGAGCGGGAAGCGGCCCATTAGCTATTGCTATAGGGCATTGATGACTGTTCCCTCCCAGTTTAGTGGGAGTGGAGCAGGTTCACACAGGCTGAGAGGCTGGATTCTTCATCCACTTGGGTGATCCAATGAGTTTTTTAAACTACTCCTATTGCAGGAGTAATTAATCTGTATGTTTGGTAATAAACGTTGTTAATTTGAATCCTTCCGTACGAAAAACATTTGGGCCGTTGATAAATTATTTTAACGTGCTAATTTCTAGTCCATTTTTTTTAATTATTTGCACCGAGGAGAATATGTATATGAATAATAAAAACAAAACAAAAACACGAATTTTAGAACAATATGACAATTAGCATTTTAGTCAAATTCAAATCATTTATTGACAAATGCACCAAAAGGAGCTGGTTAGACAACACAACATACATTATGTATATCGTTTCTCACTCTTGATTTAGTTTTTCGTTTTTGCCTTTATTTATGGTAATTATTAGAATTATTATTATTTTATTTTATTTGTATTTGTATTAATTTTATTAATTGTTGTTATGATAATAGATATTATTATTATTATTATTATTATTATTATTATTATATTTTCGCCCCCCAGGCCCTGATGTGGGTCAGTGACCTGTGCCCGGGTGGGGTAATCCTCGTTTAAAAATATATATAACACGTGATTCTCAAACATATAATCAATTTGTCTGTTTACAGTCGGAACCCCGATCTACTGCGGGACTCAGAACGCCACGGCTAGTGACACAAAAGAGTTCTAGATTCATCTGAAAGTTGATGCCGTGAACTCATTGGGTTGCTCGTGTTTATGTAGGTCAGTAGCCTTACCGAATTAGCTGGTATTTTTAGTCCATATAACACGCGGACTTTGAACATATAATCAACGACCTCACCATCCAGGAATCGAACCCTCGACCTACTGGCTGGTGAGGTCGTTGATTATATGTTCAAAGTCCACATGTTATATGGACTAAAAATGAAGTATATATATGGTACCTCGTGTTTCATACGAGATGGATTCGGTAAAATGCTACTGACACCACATACGAGGCACGGGCAGTTTCCCAATGAGGTTCACGGCGCCATCAGCTCGATGAACAGGCTTTGTGTGAAATATAACAGAGTCTAACACTGCTTTAGTGTCCTTGTAGGTTGGTTGGTAAGCGTTCCCTAGTCCCACCCAGTTGGTCGAGGTTTCGATTCCTGGCTGGTTAGGTGGTTGATTATATGTTCAAAGTCCGCGTGTTATATGGACTAAAAATGAAATACATATATACATATACATACACACACACACACACACACATACATACATATACGTCGGTCAGATTCATGTGGGTAATGTCACTTTTCACTGCCATACAGGACAGAGGTTCGTACACAAAGAATGCATCATATTCATCGACACTATATATAGGTCAGATTCATGTGGGTAATGCAACTGTTCACTGCCATGCAGGACAGAGGTTCGTACACAAAGAAGGAAATACATCATATTCATTAGCAGTATATATAGGTCAGTGGATCACATAATTTAAAAAAAAGTGGACTAGAGAAATTAGCACGTTAAAATAATTTATCAACGGTCCAAATGTTTTTCGTACGAAAGGTTTCAAATTCTTAACTTTTATTACATACAGATAAATTACTCCTGCAATAGGAGTAGTTAAAAAAACTCATGGATCACCCAAGTGGATGAAGAATCCAGCCACTCAGCCTGTGTGAACCTGCTCCACTCCCACTAATGTGGGAGAGAACAGTCATCAATGCCCATTAGCAAGAGCTAATGGGCCGCTTCCCGCTCACAGGTTCACACTGAGACTCATCCTCGTGGTTGGATTCATTCCAAGTTTCGGACAAGGAACTCGGTCATCACACTATAGAATTGATCCTATGAAGTATGATCATACTTATTACTAGTATAACCAACGGGATGTGTCACACCTTACTGCTGACTTGACAGTTTTCTATAGGTAGGCTCAGTAAATATGTAAATAAACATGGTGCAGCTTTACTTAACTCCTATACTAATGTAATAAGCTAAATATGGGATATTTTACAATATATGTGTTTTATTTTTGTAGGTTGCCATTAATATTATTTATCGTTTTTGGTGAGTTTGTAAAAGGTAAAAGTACACCATCTGAGTAATTATTTTCAATAATTTATTATTTATAATGACGAAATGTTTTAGTTCTTTCTGTTTAATTGTTGTTTAATTTTGGTGTTGTTCTAAGCTTTGTCAAACAATACTGTAATAAAAAGGAAAAAAAAGTTGAGAATACTCGAAATTCTTGGCTATGGTGTGCACTGTATCAGGAAACAAACACCTTACATTGATTTGATGAACCATATAAAATACTAAAAGAACTCGGTGAATAAATATAACTTTAGAGTAATAACAGTAATAAGTGTAAATATGTCTTGGTATAATATGGATTGTTGATATAACAAAGGAACTACTTTGTTACGCGTACACTTGTAGCGGTCATGAGTACTTAGTGACTCATTTCGAGAGCTCAATAGAGCCATTATTTGCCTTTTTACATGAAAATATTGTATGTGTGACCATTAAAATCTATTAGCTATCTTATTCCTTTTAAATTTAATAGCTACATTAACAACTGAAGGATATCTGAGAGATATAAAGAACTTTGTCAGGCTCGCCGCGTCACTCTTTGGTTAAGAGAAAACCTTTTATGTGGGAGACTGCGTTAATCATCACAATTTTGTATAGGTCAATATTATGATAATTAAATATTAAGCATGTGCTTTCGGGTCGCTATTTAGAACATCCTGAACAAAAGGAATATAAAGACATTATTTCAATGCCCTTGTAAGAGCTGGCCACCGTGTTATTCAAGAGAGGAACGGGCCATGTAGGCCTTTGTTTTCCAATATGATTGGGTCCTAATCCTAATAAATAAAACTGTATTTAAGAACACCAAAATATGTCTTGTATTTTTTCTGAATAAAGTATCCATTCTAATAAAAAATGGGCAGCGAATATTACAATATCCGAATCACACGAATATTCGCCCTCCAGCTGATTGATTGATACGTTTATTGAGATACAAAAAAACATTAATACATCTCAAAGGGATGAAGTGACATAAGTCATCCTCACCCCAGTCCAGGAATGTCCCTCTCAGGACTCACATAAATCCCTAATATTTCATATAATTAGTTATAATACATTCTAGATGCAAAATTTCTATATTTCTTTAATATTTCATCTATTTTCCCATTTCCAAACATCCACTCTATTTGCATGGGGACATTATTTATATGGGCATTTCTATATACATTAAGCAATGGGCATTCCAGTATATAATGTGGCAGGGTATGGGATCTGGGTGTTCTACAAACTCTACATTCTTTATCCTGTTCACTTCTCTCAGCTCCAAGTTCCCAATAATATTTATATATCCTAATCTTAACCTCATATACACTGAATCTTTCCACCTACTCCTATCTTTCCCATATGTAAATTTTGTGTTCATGAGAACATGATGGTAATGTTTCATTGTTTCACTTTTCTCGTATATTTCATTCCTTTTGAAATTATCTTCTATTGATTGTATTTTCCGTAATTTGCTCCTTAATTGCTTCAAGGTTTTAGTACATATTATGTCGATCTCGGCCTTTTCCGTGGCTCTTTTTGCTATTATATCTACTGCTTCATTAAGACCAATCCCCACATGTGAAGGCACCCATACAAATTGAACATTATGGCCATTTTTCCTTATTGTATTCAATTCAATTCAATTTCAATTGTTTATTCCTTGATAGAGGAAGCGGGATCCTAGTGCTGTCACTAGGTACCCCTGTACAATGACACCAGAATCATCTGGCAAGTGTGAAAAGTATATACAGTATAAATATTATAAAGGGGCTTACTAAAGCCTAAGGAAGGAAGGATGTTCCTTTAACACATAATTAATATTATTTACAAAATATCTGGCCAGTATTGGGAGGATCATCGTGTCTCCGTCAGGGGGTCGTGGAGTGGTGGTCCAGCAGGCGTCACGGAAGCGTTGTGTGTGGGGACATCTTAGGAGGTAGTGAATAAGGGTGCGGCTGTCGGGTCTTCTGCATAACGCACAAGAGCGTTGCTCAGGGGATGTGGGGATACCAATCTCCCAAGCAAAGTCATACCCAATGATGATACGGGCAGCAATCACGTCCCCCTTCCGCGACCCTTTCCCGTAGACGTACGAGAAGTCAGGAAGTTTACGGAGGACATCGTACCATGTGGGCGGGGAGTCCAGGGGGATGGCTGCTTCCCGAGCTTCTCTCTGTTTGCGGCGGATTTGGGTCCTAATCTGTAAGAGTGTTCGAGGAACAACGTAGTCAGGTGTGGCCTTGTTGCAGCCAGTCTTGGCAAGGTCATCTGCTGCCTCATTCCCCAAGATACCGACATGACTAGGTATCCATAGGAATGTCACAGGACGGCCTTCATCCTGAAGTTTGGATGTTAACCCTCGTATTCGGAGGATGAGGTCCTTATTTTCCCCAGATCCAAATGCGATCCCGTCGAGAGCAGACCTGGAATCGCAGCAGACAAGCAAGGGGCAGAAACCATCTGCTTCTTCCTCAGCGAGAAGGGCAGCAAGGAGGGCTATTAGTTCAGCCTGAGTGGAGGATGCCCCGTCAGAAACTCTGAGAGACAGTTTGATAGGCTCAGGGGCATGAGGACGGGAGATGTAGACACCAGCCCCGGCCCTATCTGTAGCGGGGTCAACAGAACCATCAGTGTAGAGGACGACCCTACCTGGGGACCAGTGAGCGATCCTGGAGAGGTGGTATTTGCAGAGAATAACAGGGTTCACCTGGGATTTCGGGAGCGGTCCACCGAGGGCAATCACTTCAGGTTGAAAATCCAGCCAGGGAGAAGGAGACGAACCAACAGCAGGTGGTGACAACAATATCAGGCAGGAGGTCATGTTCCTGAAGGGCTCGGATGAGTGACCCTCGCCACTGTCTTCTAGATGGAGGTCAGTCTCGAACAGCAGTAGTCAAGTTGGTTTGGACATAGTTGCCCCTAGGGTTTGGACAAAGTTGCCCCTAGGATCCCGTAG
>NW_024740170.1:0-45151 GCF_018991925.1 Homarus americanus | reverse complement strand
ACGCATAGAGTCCACTGTTCTGTCCGTGAGGTAGTGCGTGCGTGCGTGTGTGTCTGAGACAGCAGGCGTGGTGGTACGGAGGCAAGACTGTCAGTGTCTCCCGGATGTCAACGAGAAGGGTGTGCGCCTGCGTGCTCGTGGGTACCACAAAAAAAAGGCAATGCTCAACTCTCAGCTATAGACACGCTAATACACTGACACTAACACTACCACGTCACTAAAAGCACTGTGACGGCCCAACACTGCACATCTTGGCGAAACACAACACAACACACACAACACATGAAGACTCGGCGGCACATCACATCGCGGCAGACTGTCCATTTGTTCACACACTTGTAAGTCCACAGATCCTAGTCACTGCGCCATGAAGGTTCCATGTTCCCTGAAGAATGCAGTGGTGGGTAGGGAAACACAGGTAACATTGAAGTCCGTTTATTGAAGGAGAGAAATAAGTGGTGACTAGCGTGTGCCATGCACGGCTCACACAGTCAGACTGAGACTGCCTTGCCATATGGCAGCCTCGGGGCAATGTTGCCACATAACACGTGCAGTGTTGCCACGTAATTATATACATAGATGCTACTCGGCACAGTAGATATACAAGGTTGCTACTCGGCACAGTAGCATAGATACATAACCTATACACCCAGCCAGCCGCCATATCTTACACCCAACTAACCGCCATACCTCACAGCCAGCCGCCATACCTCACATCCACCCAACCGCCATACCTTACACCCAGTCAGCCGCCATACCACACCCAGTCAGCCGCCATACCCCACACCCAGCCAGCCGCCATACCCCACCCAGCCAGCCGCCATATCTCACACCCAGCCAGCCGCCATATCTTACACCCAACCAGCCGCCATACCTCACACCAACTAACCGCCATACCTCACACCCAACCAGCCGCCATATCTTACACTCAGCCAGCCGCCATATCTTACACAGCTAGCCGCCATACCTAGTAACGATGTTAGTTAACAAATAGACAAGCTAAAGCCTAATAAGTCACTAGGTCCAGATGAGATATATGCCAGAGTGTTAAAGAGCTGAGCATGCCCTTAGCAAATTTGTTTAACATGTAATTAAAAAGGGTGTAGTACCAGAATCCTGGAAGATAGCGAATGTGATACCAATTTTCAAGAACGGAGATAGATCCTATCCTCTAACTACCGTTCAATTGGTTTAACATCAATTGTAGGCAAGTTAATGGAATCAATAATTTCAAACTCTATTCGAAATCACCTCGAGAAACACAAGTTGTTCAATGATTCCCAACAAGGCTTCACGCGGGAGTTCATGTCTGACTAATTTACTAACATTCTTTTCAGATGTTTTCGAATCAGTGGACGACGGGCAAGATTATGATGTGGTCGAATGGTCTGAAAAATAGCAGATGAAATTTAATGTGGACAAATGTAAAGTACTTAGTCTAGGAGATGTAAAGAGAGAAACCATATACCAGATGAACAACGATGTTATAGAGAAATCCGACTGTGAGAAAGATTTAGGAGCCATAATAATCTTAAACCAAGTCAACAATGTGTATTTGCTCGAAACAAGGCTAACAAAGTACTTGGGTTTATTCAAAGTAGTGTTAGTAACAAGACTAGCGAGGTTATCTTAAAACTATATTTTGCGCGAGACCTCACTTGGATTACACGGTTCAGTTCTGGTCACTGTACTACAGAATGGATGTAGAATTCCTAGAAAGACTATTCCGGGCATGAGAAACCTTGAGTACAGAGACAGGTTAAAGATCTTAATTTGCACTCCTCAAGAGACGTAGAGTGAGGCGATATGATCGAGGTGTTTAAATGGAAGTCAGGGCTAAACAAAGGTGATATAACAGGTATTCAAACTATCCAATCAGGAGCGAACTCGTAATTAAATTAGACAACTTTAGATTTAGGTTTGGAAATAGTGGTGGATGAGTGGAACAAGTTAACAAAAATCATCATTAACTCGAATACGCTAGATAGCTTAAACATAGCTTGGATGGATATATGAGTGATAGGGGTTGGGTGTGTAAACGGACCGCCCAGTATGGGCCAATAGGCCCGCTGCAGTTCCTCCATTCTTATGTTTTACACCCAGCCAGCCGCCATACCTCACACCTAGCCAGCCATCACAGGCACAGACCTGTGCAGTTCAAAAAGATCTCTGGGTATCGCAGGTGCAGACCTGTGCAGTTCAGAAGGGTTTCCGGGCATCACAGGTGATGTGTTATGTAGTTGGTTAAGTGCTCTAGATTATGTTTGAAGCTCTCTTTTATTTCTTATGTTATGTATTAGTGTTAAGCCAATTCTGTTACTTGAAGCTTAGTCATTCTTAATTTGTAATTCCTGTTTATTCTGTTTATTACAGATCTATGGATACTGATGGTGCATTAAGTTGAATAAAGCCTCCAAGTGCTTACCTTGGTTTTCATAGCAATTTATTCTACTTAATGATGAAGAAGTTTATGAGGCCAGACCGTTTGATGTGGACCCAAGGCTCAGCCACTGGCACGAACTTTACATACTTTCTGGATGCACTCACAACTGAGGCCACTCAACCGAACAGACTAAATCTCCTGATCAACTACGTTTGCACCATCTGTCTACGAATTCATTGCTGACTGTGACTCACACGAAGATGCTGTTAACACGCTCAAGGAGCTTTACATCAAACCTAAAAAAGATCTTTGCCAGACACGTTTTGCAACTCGTTGTCAAGAAGCTGGAAGACTCTGGACCAGTACCTGCAAGCACTGAGTAAGTACTGCAATTTTAAGCAGTCTCAGCCAAGGAGGCACGCAATGTAATGGGTCCCTGTCTCATCAACAGAACATATTATATAAATGGGTCAATACATCTGATATTATATTCAGATTCACCACCCTGTAACTTTCCACTGGCTATGAGGTGACATGTTCAATGCGTGATAAGGTGTGCCACGGGAAGCTGTGTCATACTATGCTGAGTAAAGGCATAAGTAGCCGGCTCTCTGGCCACCTGAAGAGCAGTAGTTTGATATCCTTGACTAGGGAAAGACGTTATTTGAGAGTAGCAGTGGATGGCTCGTCTTCCCTCGAGAGGGAACGACGTACCCATACCGTTCTCCTCGATGGGTCACTACTCATAAGTTGCTCACAGAAAGTTATATCGTAAGGGCGTGACCTAGCGTTTATTACATAAACGCCGTCCCTTTCTCATTCACGCATATACAGTGGAACTTACGGTCGATCTACACTCAGGAATTATAGATACAATCCTTTATAATAAAACAAGGAACTACAGTTTGGGTTTCGTTACTTAAACCCAAATAATAAATATAGTTGAACGGCCTGGTTAATTGTACAACACAGCCGATTCAGCAACAATTACATCAGAGATGCATTCATTAACGGACTTCAAGGTCACCAAATACGACAGCGCCTGCTTGAGAATAAACACTCGACTTGCAGACTGCTCTGAACAGGGCCATGCATTGGAGATGGCCCAAGCAGTCTATTTCATATATGCAACCTGTCACTATTAATGCTGCAATGGCTACTCCAAATCGGGAAGCTGTTTTAAATCTGCCTCAAAGTGCTTCACCCACATCTGCCCCAACTGACCAGACTGAACAGCCAGTAACTGTGGCTGCTGCTAATCTGAAATGTTTCTTCTGTGGTCTGGTAGACACCCCGCTCCAAGTGTCCTGCAAGGGATGTACTGTGTCTCAACTGCTAAAAGAAAGGCCATTATGCTAAAGTGTGCCGATCTGCAAAGTTCACCTCTGAAACACCTCAGATTCATTCTCGACATGGCGACCTCTGCTGCATCTCCTGGCTGTGTGTCAAGGGCTGCGGTGAAAGCTAAGATAAACGGAGTTCAGTCCGCACTCGTTGATACCGGTAGCTCTGAAAGCTTTGTCAGCTCTATTATTGTACACATGCATGGATGGAAATTCTTCCCGTATGGGAAAAGGTGTTTATGGCAAATAGTTCTCTAACCTCGAGGGTTCTGGGATATTGCATTACGAATTTGGAACTCAATTACCCTAAGTACAGTGATGTTAGACTGTCTGTGATGCTGGACCTCTGTAGTGATGCTTTTCTTGGACACGACTTCCTACAGCAGCACTCAGCAGTTCAAATTCGTTCGGAGGCTCCAAGCCCGCCCTGGCGGTGTGTGGGCTTGCGCTGTTAAGTCCCATTTCCATCATTGTTTGACCACTTGCCACCTGACTGCAGGCCAATAGCAGTGAAATAGAGGCGTTATTCACATGGTGACAAGAAGTTTATTACTTTTTTCTTTTTTCTTCTTCGCCACTGATCGGCTTGTTAGCCGCTTAGGCGTCGGTCACGTCTCTTTTCATTAATCTTCTTCACCAAAGATCGGCTCGCTCGCTGCCCGGGCGATCGGTCACGTCTCTGTCACGTACTGTTGGCAAATACTGGGCATGCACCGGCTCCTGAATGTACCTGAACCAGCTCCAGTGTTGGTCAAGTCTTGTCTTGAGAGCTCACACTGGTGCCGTCACAACACACTCTGGTGGTGTTCCAAGTTTACAACCCTCACTCCGAAAGTTTGCCCTCACGGTTTTCTGGACTTGCTGCTTCTTCAATCTTGAGCTGTGACCCCTTGTGGGGCGAGCGTCCGCCAGCTCAAGTAAGGACACTCAACTGAGTAGTGCCCCTGAGATGTATACACCTCAACTAGGTCCCCCTTGCCCGTCTGTAGTATAAGCTAGGCAAGTTCAGGCGCTCCAATCTCTCAGGGTAGCTGAGGTGCCGAAGTGCAGGCACCAGTCTGGTGGCCCTCCTTTGAATTTTTTCAACCAACTGACAGTCCCTAGCATATCTCGGGGACCAGATGGGGTGACAGTACTCCAGATGGGGTTCTGGAGTGTTTAGAATGCTGAAGGAGGGCATCGTTGAACAAGTAAGTCTCCGTGGTGTGCTCAGGCATTGGTGGTCTCGTCCGAAGGGCCAGACAGAGAATGGTGATAGATTATTTACAGACAATCAATCGTTTCACCTTATTGAATCGTAACCACTACCACGGATCGATGACATGGTAAGGGTGATTGCTAGATATCGTGTGTTTAGTACGCTAGATCTACGAGTGCAAAGCATCAAGTGGCTATCAAACAGGAAGATAGACCATACACTGCATTCGAGGCTGGTGGACATCTTTACCAATTCTGTAGAATACCTTTTGGTGTTACTATTGGCGTTGCCAGTTTCCAACATAAAATTGATGACATTGTGACGAAAGAAGCTAGATGGCAATTTTTCATACATCAACAACGTAACAGTGTGTGGTCACAATGTAATGACCACGGTCATACACGTCAGTTAACGTAAAATCAGACGATTCATATTACGGCTCAATAGCCCACAAAACATATAGCTATACTTTCTTATTGGGTTCCCCATCTGAGGTCCGTTTTCTCATCGCTTCAGGACGTCTGAGTCCTCCGTTTTCTTTCAATCTTGAATATTACCCGAGACTTCATTATTCCTTAGTAGTGACAGAATTTGAAATTGCAACTGTCCTATTGTTAGTAAAACTTGTCAAGTGGTGGTGTCGAGTGTGTCAGTTAGAGTGGCTTATTTTATGTCGTCCATAGGGACATCTTGAATTTCTCGCTACTGAAATTATATTATTTTGTCGCCCAAACATCAGGGAATCTGATGTTTGTAGTTTAGTTAGTGTCAGTTGTCTATTTTAGAAAGTCATTAATCTACTGAACAGTTCCTGTCAGACTCAAAATCTCCAAGACTTAACAGCTGTTTCGGCCTGGAATGCTGTTTGCGGTCAGGCAAGTAGAGTTGTTAGTGCATATATAACTCCATTTCACCTCTTTCTGACAAACTCAATCTCTGATTAGATCATAAAGATAGATGTAGAAAATTAACCTGACCTGTGACACTGACGGTCACAGCTAGGTGTGTAGGATACCTCCTACAAACGCTGTTTGTCGCTGTGTAGCCGACCCGAATTCCCCAGTGTATGCCTCGTGGTCTAGGTCAACCAGCGCGCCTTACATGACGGAGGTCAACTATTAAGCCGCCTACCTCCGCTATATAAGACCTGACCTCGTGGTGACCTACCTCTCTTCTTCTAGCTACAGCCGCAGCAAGCAACACCACCTTCCGCCGCTGCCTGGTGGCCCTCGCTCCCTCGGCGAGCATGGCGGCCCTGGCTGTCCTCCTCTGAGCATCCTCACCAACCAGCTCTCTCTACGTCACGCTTGTAACCACGCTGCCATTTCCCAGCACCAAGCTGCATTGTACATCCAATATAACATGTATACAGAGAGCACATTGTGAGTTTCCTTTCTCCATTCCATCCTGAGTGTGACAAACAACCTGTTCCCCACAAATGGTGACCCCCAGGTGAAGCACTCACACAGCATGGAGGAACCGATCACTCTCCCAGTCTTCAAGCAAGATGGAAGACTGGCTTACCCACAGAGGCAGCTCTCATCGGCTCTACAGCTACTGTTTCTACACCGCAGGTTAGACACCCTAGACAGCTCTGCTACTCTAAGCAGACAGCCGCTCCCTTCCTGCCCCATGCACCACGTCCCCTGACCCCAACACACCTGTTCCGCCTCAGACGCCGCCCCCGGCCCAACAGTACCCCCTGCTAATCCTGATGCAGCCCCTGCTCCGACACAGCCCATGCGCCTGAATGGGACCCCACACCCCTCTTTCTCCCTCAGGTACCCCTGCTACTGTCCTGCACCCTGCTGCTGTCGTGGACCCAGCTGCTGTCACGAGCCCTCATCCGCTCCTGCTAACGCAGCTGCTCCTGACCCTGGGCCCACACACCCCAGCAGACGCATCTGAGGATTCTGTACCTGCCTTGAGGATGCACATCATTCATTGCCTCCACACCCTTTTCTCCTCTCTACTCCCACAGATATTGTGTATCTAGACAGTTGTCTCCTCTAGCGGCGGCTCATCCACGCCATCGCCGTTATGGCTCACATGTGGCATGCACCGCCCGTTCTGCCTCAAATGTGCCATGCAACCCTGCAGACAACAAGTCTCCTACACCGCCTGGAGGAAGGAGTACTGTGGTGGATACTTCCTCTACAAATGCTGTTTGTCGCTGAGTAGCCGACCCCGGAATTCCCCAGTGTATGCCTCGTGGTCTAGGTCAACCAGCGCCGCCTTACATGACGGAGGTCAACTATTAAGCCACGCCTACCTCGCTATATAAGACCTGACCTCGTGGTGACCCTCCCTCTCTTCTAGCTTCAGCCGCTGCCTGGCGCCCTCCACCGGCCGAGCATGGCGACCCTAAGCTGGTCCTCCTCTGAGCATCCTCACCAACCAGCTCTCTCTACATCACGCTTGTAACCACGCTGACTTCCCAGCACCAAGCTGCACTGTACATCAATACAACATGTATAGGAAGCACATTGTGAGTTTCCTTTCTCCATCCCATCCTGAGTGTGAACCCAAACATCACATAACCCCACAGGTGTCCAGCGACCACTTTGAATAGAAGGTCTATTGTTAATAAAATTAGTCTTTCTAGTTGGGATATGCCCTGGGCCGTATATGTACAGACACACGGGGAAAATCACTCCCTGTGATTTCTCCTCCACGTCTCCAGGTATGTAGATGATTTTTTCCCGTCATGTTAATTCAGTTTAACTTTGTCGATTTTTGGTGAATATCAGTGTTCATGTTTCAACATAGTAATCTTCTGTGCCAATTAAGTGAGTAACGAAGATATCATCTATACAGTTGCCAGACGTAGGTTGTGTATAGTTGAAGTTAAAATCACCATCTCGTGATTTCTTCTCCACGCATCTCCAGACGCTGTTTGTGTGTTGGCGACACTACGAGGCTCGGGAGCCGCCTATGGGCAAGATGGCTCTCGAAGGATGTCTTTAAGGTGGCGAGATTAGAATCCCAGGACAAGTTTCCTCGGGGGGCGCCATCGACGACTCTGCCAGTTTGTCACGAGTCAACTCCGGGGCTCCGAGCTGGCGAGCGCTGTAAACAACTTTGCACCGCTGACTCCGTCTTGTGATCGCGGTCCATCTATTGTTCTTGGCTATATGTATGGAGCCGTATTAATATCCATCCTGGGGATGACTAGCAGAAATATAGTCATCCCAGGTTAAGTATTGAATCCATGAATTTGGTGGTACTAGGGTTATTGTTATTCTCGGAGTTGAGCCCCCAACCACTGAATCCTAGTTAAAGTGTTGTAGTGGATTCCAACCCCTACAAACGCCGTTTGTCGCTGAGTAGCCGACCCGTTTTGAATTTAGCCCTACGCTTCCAGCGCCTGACGGGTGGGGGTCAACTATCAACCCACGCCTACCCCACACCAAGACCCTCACCCCGCTGTGACCACGCTCTTTCTACCTCACTGCCAGCAAGCAACACCTCCTCCTCCGCTTCTGCCTGGCGGCTCCCGCTCCCCGGCGACCTTGGCGTCCCAAGCCAGCGTGCCCTCCTCTGGGCACCCTCACCAACCAGCTCTCTCAACGCTTGTAACCATGCTGCCTACCCAGCATAGCTACATTGTACATCCAATACAATATGTATACAGAGAGCACATTGTGAGTTTCCTTTCTCATCCCATCCTGAGTGTGAACCAATATCTCATAACCCTACAGTGTCAAGTGTGTCATATTATCCACCTGCAGTAACAATGGAATAATAATGATTGTTAAATATAATGATTGTTAAATGTTGTACCAAGAATTGAAGATGTAATTTGTTACTTTTAAAGTAAGACCTGAGGGTCCAGTGTTATCTGATCATGTTTAATGATTACTGAATCTTGTCAAAGAAATAATACAACAGTTGTCTAAGGAAGAAATAAGCAATTGTGGATCTATTTTAGCAACAATTGGCCCATACTGGGCAGTCCCATTTACACCCAACTATTGCTCATATAAGCATCCAACCTATGTTTGAAGCTATCGTATTCGAGTTAATGATGATATTTGGTAACTTGTTCCATTCATCCACTACTCTGTTTCTAAACCAGTGTTTACCTATTTCGCGCCTAAATCTAAATTTGTCTAATTTAAAACATTTGTTACGAGTTCGCTCCTGGTTGGATAATTTGAGTACCTTTGTAATGTCCCTTCGTTTAGCCCCGCCTTCCACTTATACACCTCTATCATATCGCCTCGCTCTACGTCTCTCGAGGAGTGCAAATTAAGATGCTTTAACCTGTCTCTGTACTCAAGGTTCCTAATGCCCGGGATTAGTCTTGTCATTCTCCTCTGGATTCTACCAAAAGCTGTCCATGAGTTATGGTATTCTAATAAAAGTCTGGGTGGTGGCAGCCTACCTTGTAAGTATAATAAGTTTTGTACTAAGAATAACATGGTTCCCCAGACTAACCATGTATGAGAATATTACGTAAAAAACAGAGTTGTGTATATACTTCAGAAAGGTAAAGACATTGAAATTTAGAAAATATAATACTATATTTGAAAAGAAATGAAAGACTTGAAAACTAAGTGAGAAATATCAGAATTATATATAAGAATATAAGCAAGAATATGAGGTATACTGTATATAAAATAAAAGTTGAAGAATAATAACAGAAAGAATATCTGGATGGTAAAATATGAAGTAAGAAAAACACCCAGCACAAATGGTGAAGCTCCACCTGTTACAGCAATAAGGCAGAACATGACGCCAACCTCAAACGGTTTTAGATGTGGTCAAAAGGCATAAAAAGCTGTATGATGACAAATGCAACTTCTCTGACGTCTCTTGACTTGATTGGTTACACAATTAGTGATGACACAATCAAGCCTGACCAGGAATGCTTGAGGCCCCTCCTGGACCTTCCTGTACCACCACGACACACACTCACTTCGACGTGCTCTGGGAATGTTTGGACATTATTCTCAATGGATTACTGGATTTTCCGAGAAAATCCACCCTTTGGCATAGTGGGGGCATTAAGAAAATGGAGACACTACTTAATTCGGCAGCATTTTCGGTTGATCAACCCCAAAAGTTCGAGCAAAGTCAAGAATGAGATGATCACTAGAAGATCACTAGATGGCTTTAGTTACGACATTGTCTATCGTCCTGGCAAAGAAAATGCAGCCGCGGATGCGTTCTCATGCATGTGCAGTTCGGTATCTACTACAGATGATCTGCAGACTCTTCACAATAATTTATGTCATCCAGGCGTTACAAGGACGATGCACTTTGTACGAACAGGAATTCTACCATACTCTACCAGTGACAAACAGGCAATGACTGCCACTTGCCCATGTCTGGAACTTTAGCTGCAATTCTTCAGATCAGACTCTGGTACTCTCAAAAGCTACTCAGCCTTTTGAAAGATTGAATGTGGATTTCAAGGAACCACTTCCTTCTAAGACAAGAAATCGATATTTACTTACTATGTAATTGATGAATATTCGAGGTTCCCATTCACCTTCCCACGCTCTGATTTGTCGACAAACACTGAAAATGTCTCTGTTCATTATTCTCCATCTTTGGCATGCCAGCCTATATTCATTCCGATCGTGGAGCGTCGTCCATGTTGGGCGAACTGAAGCAGTTTTTGCATCAGCGTGGAGTTGCCACTAGTCGGACGACTGCCTACCAACCCCCAGGGTAATGGTCAAGTAGAGCGTATAATGGCATCATCTGGACAATGGTGACACTTGCGCTGAAATCCAGAGATCCTACTACTCATTGGGAAGATGTCCTCATGGATGCTCTCCACTGCATTCGATCGCTGCTGTCAACTGCCATTAATACCACTCCGCACAATCGGATGTTTGGCTACCGGAGATTGGCCAGTGGGAGGACAATACCTATCTGGTTAACGACTCAAAAGACTGTGTATCTCAAGCGCTAAGTATGTTACAGTAAATATGATCCGTTGGTGTACGAGGTGGAATTACTTGATGTTAATCCATAATATCGGCGTCAGATTTCCAGATGGAGGGAACCACAGTGTCTCTCGCCCATCTCGTGCCCAAGGTGTTGAATCAGGCACAGAGACACTTCAAGACAAGGTCAGCAGTGAACGTGAAAGTTTAGATGAATGTCTCAATGAACACCCGGTAGCTGAGAAGGACGAGCAGCTGGAAATGGTGGACCACGGGAAATCAGCCAGATGCGCCAACTCGGCCTCCCTTCAACCTCCTAAGTCTTCACCTCTCTCTCTTAATCATACATAGTTTACCAATCTTTCACTTCCCATTTCTTCATAAGTCCATACCACTTGAACAGAACCTGATCTGCATTTCCACATCTCATTTCTGTAGTTCAAATTTTCTGCCTTATTGATATCCCACATACTTATTCATAGGCAAAAACCAATGAAATTTCTCTCCATCCAGTGTCTTGTTGACTGATAATGATGAGATATACAGTACAATAGTTTCATATAAGTGACAAACTCGTAAAAGAAAACAGAAAAATATCGACTTGTAGCAACTACAGGTTGATGCAATCATCAAAAACCTTTAGTAATATATCCATGAGCTGGAATCCCTCTGAGTTGGAACTCTCTGATAGCCGAATTGAAATTTGCTCAGAATTTTCCGGAAAATTACAGATGGAAAGATTTTCCTATGTTAAATATCAGGAACATTTTCTAAAAAATTACAAAAATTCAGGAAACTGTTGTATCTTGAACCTCCATAGGTGTGAGGAAATCAGCCACCAAAACAGTACAGTATCTCCATTATTGTGAGGAACAGCAATCTTCTCAGGTGGTTTTGGTGCCATACTAACCAGCGTAAACACAACAAATTCTGGGTACAAATAGTGGTGTCTTCGCATCACACAAAACATAAGTTATTACAGTAAGACCTGCTTTCTGGTTTCACTTTACGCATTTCCACGCTTACGTGGTACCCTACCAACACGGAATGCTCACTTCGGTGAGTGTACCCTTTACTGGAGGCGACTGGCGGTCCTCTCGCCCGCGCCATTTTTGATTCAACCTCCGCCATCCCGAGAGTAGGTTGCGCAGTGTATCTTTGTTGGAGTGCTCGGTGATGTCATATGACGTGTCGGACTGTGATTGGGCAAGCATCATACCTCCCTCCGCTAGCTGTGATTGGTTTAATGTACTATGACGTGCCCGCCAAGCGTTCAAGCCCTTGACCTACCGGCTCAGTTACACCCCTCCCGGCTACACCGTGTATATCGGTATCCATTGTTACATAAGAATGGCTTCCACCGACCACCACATCACTAGATGCAGTATCAGTAACTCTTTTGCTTTCTGGAAACCCTTTACTTGTGGGTGCAACCACTGCCTTTATACAACAGCTTATACAAAAGAAAAAGAATGGTAGACAGGTTTTTAAGAAATCTACCATAAAATTAATGCCACCCTGAAATGACTTGAGGGTATGTACATCTGTTGGCCTAGGTACATCCACAATAGCTTTTACCTTGCTGTCCATAACATGTAAACCTGCAGAATCAATTCTATGACCAAGGTAGGTCACACTGGATTGGAAAAATATACACTTCTCGAACTTTACTTTTAGGACTTTATCATTTAATTTGTGCAAGACCCTCCAAATTTTCCTTATAGTTTTCTGAGCAACACCTGTAATTAAATGTCATCCATATAGAAAATAACATGTGGAATAATTCTAAAAGATAATACATATGACTTTGAAATATTCTAAGAACCATCTTAACAAAACCATATGGCAAACAATTATACAGTATCTGAAAAGTCCATGGTATGTATTGATAGCACAATATTTCTTGAGTCTTCATCCAAAAATCATTTGCTGATAAGCACTATTTAGGTCTAATTTAGACAATGATTTTCCACCCACTAAACTTGACAACAGATCATCTGTCTTTGAACTGGAAATGTGTTAGGCTCTGCCACTGAATTACAGTGACCTTATAATCACCACAAATGCTAACGTCACCTGTGGGTTTAGAGACTACTACAATGGGGTTGGCCCAATCAGAATGTTCAATGGGAGTAAGTGTGCCATTTTCTACAAGTCTGTCCGGTTCTACATCTGTGGCTTCTCTCAAAGCAAATGCTAATAGGCAACTTTACAGCACCTTGGTTTGTTTAACATAAATTTTGACTTTTCTCCACTGTAAGTACCAAGTCCAGGTTCAATTACTTTGGCATAATTCTGTTTCAATCCTTGTATAAATTTATCACTGCTAGACAAGTCCCCCTAACACCATATACTGCTCATTTGCAGTCTAATTTAATCATATTTAACCAGGTCCTGCCAAACAGATTTTGTCCTGAACCTTCCACTACAACAATAAGAAATACATAAACCTGGCCATGATGATGGACGTTCACATTAAGTGCTCCCAAACATTTAATTTTACCAGTATAAGACTTAATATTATATTATCATTTGTCAACTTCTTCCTGAGGTCTGGAATATGCTGGCACAACTTGTCAAATGCCTGGGCACCGAGTGTCAATTCCATTTCAACTGGTTGTTTTCAATTATAATTTTATACAGAAAAGGCTTGACCCTGCTTATCTTGACCTTGTCGAGGCCTCCCACAATAATTAACAACACCAACACCATAGTAATCTTTATAGTACACCCTATGTTGAACATCATTGTCCCCAGTGTCCTGGAACTTAACATCCTCAACTTGATGTGTTCTACTACCACCACCTACCTGTTGTGATACCTGAAACCCCTACATTGGTCCCGACTCTACTCCAGAAGAATTATAAATTTTGTTGACTGTTGAACCTCAGGTTTTATATAATTCTAAGAGCAACATGACCTGTTTGTTTACAGTTGTAGCATGTGCTCCTTAAAGGCACAGGTGGAGGCGTGATGCTCACCCCATCTCCAACACGTTTTATACTGGCACAGAATTAACGGTTGGACACCTATTTCTGACACATGTTTTTGGTTCAATTGCCAGCAGTTTGGACTGTGTGTTCATCATTAATACCCACAATTAACTGATCATGTAACATTTGATCCTGAGGGTTCTTTAACAATGAACTTAAATAACAATGTTCAGTCAAAGCTTTTAAGGGCTGCCACACTTTCACCAGTTTTGTGGATCCGTTTATGAAACCTCAGCCGAGCAACAGTATCAGATAACTTTGGATCATGATGCTTGGTTAATACTTCAGAGGTCTGTATTATATTGCACCTGGCCCGTGTATACACAAATTCCTCAACAGTTTATACTGTATGACTTGGGACCAATCATTGCAATAACAGACTTTTCTGCCTCTTCCTTATGTCATTTGCTAGAAAACAATGTTCTAAATGATCCTTGTATGCAGTCCAAGACTCTATGTCAGGGTCAAACTCACCAACATTCCCAATAAAGACATATTCGTCAGTGAAGGTGACAAAAATGCTCCTCCTAAACACACACCGACGACGCCAGTAGCAGACTATAGTCACTATGCCTCCAGTCTATGGCCCTGGGTCCTCTCATACACCCTATCCTCGCCACCAAAAAACATTATCTTTATTGTAGAGACAGCACTCCACAGGTGGTTTAGCATCCTAACCAAGCGTAAACACAACATGGAATTCTGGGTATAAATGAGTGGTGCCTTGCGCACCATACAAAACATTAGTTATTACAGAAAAGCTCCAGTTTTTTCACTGGAACAAATTCAAGATGAAAATCGGGCGATTTTCAGAAAATTTAAGACACTCTTCAAAATTATTTTTCGGTCTGGGAGCAAATTCTGAGGATGAAATAATGTGTCATTCTGTAAAATTCCAGAAACCCCATTTTTTCTATGGGTTTGGGAGCAAATCAAGAATTTTCCCGAAAATTCGGGATGAATTTAAAATTTTTCAGAAATCACTCATTCCTAGAAGTGCTCAGCACCAATTATTCTGGCTAATAGAGACATCACTTATACAGCACAGTCCTAAATGAAAATATTGAAAAGAATCACTTAAAAATATAATAACTCTTCACATAACTTTTCTTCAAATCCAAACAAAACTCAAAGTATTTTCCCTTGAAAGTGTTTATCCCTAAACACCAATTCAAGAAATAAATGTACGCAAGCAGTATAGTATCACAATTTGTTGATAATAAACTTAAATTTCACAAACATACATAACATGAGGGACAAGACAAAAAATAAAAAAAATGGTCATAGGAATACATACTTCAGGGAACAAACAAGTTTATCATTTCTAAAGATAAGATTTATTGTAAGACCATAAAACAGGGAACTACACTGCACACTAGATCTGATACAAATCTTTAAAACTTCATGTAGCAACTGTAACTATCACTGTAATATAAGCAGTAAAGATTTTCAGACACCAAGGTTTAGTGACCTGCTTTAATGTAAACTTCACAAATGGCAAAAACATTTAGTTCAGAATCTGTTACTGTGCCAAAATACCCTGTACACTAAAAGTCAAAACTATTGCCACTTTATTATGTTCATATAAAATTCATTTGACAAGTGCAATGTACACTGGCATGCTAACATAAAACTTGAATATAACACAGGAAAGTACTGCAACTTACTCAAGTACCATCTGTACATTTCTACAATGAGCAATTGTATGTCCAGGTGGTACAAATTAGTAGAAATGTTAAAGTGCTGAAGTATCATAGAAACCTCACATATCACAGATAATATCATAAATATAAACACACACCTAGTCATGCCAAAAGCACAACTTTGCATACCCATAGTGTTTTTTTCACACTAAATCGTCAAGAAATTTACAGAACAAGATCAATTTTATGGTCTGATACTGCACTGCTTCTTTTGGTCATTATCCTTTTCAGACTCTCAGACAGCATAAAAAATTTTAAGAATTTTGTTCAAAAAAGATATAACAGAATATTGGTCTAAGTTTGTCTGTAATCTTAAAGAATGAAGAAATTATACAAAAATACATTCAATATATATTTTTTTAGTTATATACCCTACAACTTACTGTACTGTATAGCAATTCTCTTTGTTTAAAAATGGCATGTACCTCAAGAATGTTTACTGCAGCCAGCAGCCTAATCAATGAGTAATGGATATATATATATATATATATATATATATATATATATATATATATATATATATATATATATATATATATATATATATATATATATATATATATATATGACAAAAATATGTATTATAAGATGTCATTGCATACATAATAACAGTGTTTATATAAAAAGTCAATAAAAGCATCTCATTTATGTTTTTTCACTTTTCTATTAAGAAATTTACTGTTAAATTTACATGTCATGATTTAAATTTATTTGGTAATATAATGAAAGGATGTTAGCAATTCAACACTGTACAGGGCCCATCACTCACACTGATGATACGGTTCATAACTGACGGAAATCTGAAGTCCACAATAATTATCAAGAAAGATTCAAACATTTTGTAATTTAGCTGTGGTCCTTGTACGAACTTTGCATTAGTTCTTACAATGCCGACAGGTTACAGTACGTACTATGATTTATTTTCTCGGCCAATCACCGTGAGGGATATAACTGAGTAGATGTAAGACAATCATATCACAACAGAAGAAGACCGTCAGATAATGTCATGATCTCTTTGATAACATTTATAGAAGAAAAGAGATAGTGGAGTTCTCGGTAAAAATATGAGTAATAATACTGATAAAAAATAACAATAATTTAAGAATAATATAATAATAATATGATTATTATCATTTGTACAGTACAGTACTATTATCTTGAGGAAATGTCACTTTATCATTCTTGACACTTGGTTGTCTTAAGCTAGTAACATCATCAACTATAGTCTGAAACTACCACTTGTGCCTCAATGTTATTAACACAGACATCAAATTGTAGAAGGTCCAAAGGATCCATACACCCTTCCCTACAGAGTGCACGTTTGAGCAAAAGTAATGATTGGTAATCCTGGAGGAGATGCCTAACACCAGAAGGCAGTGTTCAATTTGTTCATTTTTTTTTTCAACTAACCAACCTTACCTAACTTAGCCAGGGGCAGACCTGCCATATTAAACAGAAAGTACTTACTGTATTTTGATATCTGGTACCAATGAAAGCAACTTTGTTAAAACAACATGGTGTAATTTTACAATTTTTGTGGACCTGATATTACGCTTGACCAAGCGAGTTGGTTTTAAACAAACTGAGCAGACGAGAACATGCACAGACCGCAGAGTTTTTGGTGGAGTATTAACAGTAAATAGTTACGGTAATTTATTCACCTACAAAGCACCTTGACACATCATTTTAGTGTCATATGATCAATTTTTCAGTGTTTTACCCCACAATTTCATCCGCATGCCCTGCCCACTACATGTGATTTATGATAGTAGATAGAGAGAAAATACTTAATTAAAATAAAAGTTGTCAACACTCTAAAATACTTCACGTATATGTGGAAAATGAAAGAAATCGAATAACTCCTTCTGTTCAGCATCTCCTTCAGTACTGTATTACCCAATCATTAGTTCCATCATCACTAGTGATGCTTGATGTACATCTGGTGGCTGGGCATTATGGTACTGGTTGTATAGTAGAGAAATGGAGTTACGTGACCTTATTCCGCTGCAGAAGCTTATGAGACCTCCAGAGCCACTGTATATTATGAAGAAAAGTAAGTCATTTTAAATTGACTTGTGGACTTAGTAACTCATTTGTGCATCACCACCGCAGGAGATATGAACTCCTTATGAGCTTATGAAATTTGTAATCTGTTAGGTTTCGACACTTTAATGTTAATGACAAGTCTTCAGAATCTAACCTTGAATTTATGGACAAAATATACCAGAATAAAGGAAATGACTATCAATGAGGAAGAAAAGAAAAATCCAAGAATACCAGTACTGTACAGTACATGTACTATATGGTGATTACCATTATACAGTAGTATATACTGGTACGGTATAGGTAAACCCTATTTGCAATGGGGTTAGGTTCGAAAACCTAATGACAGGTCAAAATATAATAAATCAGGTTCATTATAACATGGGATTCGATGGGATAGGTTCCTGGCCAGTCAGACACACATATGCTTCACCCCAAAAAATCAGATAATACTACAAACACTACAGCACAATTAAACAACACTCACATAATAATGAACAAGTCTGGTCATCAGCACATGTCCCTTTCAAGGCTAAGGAGACTCTAAAGGTGGAGTGGAGACATCAACCTGGCTTTAACCCCACGCCCGGCAGGTGCTGCTCAGATTCCCACGTGGGAAATCTAAAATCAACTTTTCCAAAAATTTTTTTAACCTTAAATGATAAAATAACCAAAAAATATAAAAAACTATATATTGACCTCTATAAACTTCCTGTAGACAGTGGTGAGGGAGATAAAGGACAGTGTTGTTTGACAGCTGTTGCTCGTGGTCACTACGACTTAGTGGTCATTATTTGCTTTCTGTCCGGATGGCCAGTAATGCATATATTTACTGATCATAATACTTATTTACTATAAATAATAATTTAGAATATTTTATCTGCATTATTTTTTCATAGTGCTCTCGACAACACACGAGTCCCTTTTTGTGTTTGGTAGAGCAAGTAATGCATAAAATAATTATTGGAATAATAATTCCAATAAATACATTTATAACATAATCATAGCATTATTTTCCAGTAATACTACACTACAGTACAAATATTGTACACTACTTTTAGCATTATTACTATGATACAACATGATGAAATGAACAAACAATGTAAATAAAACAAACAAAAGTAGGTAATGCATTTCTTTCAGGAAGCTTCCTGTGGCGGAGCAGCATCACATGTTCACTGTGAGAACTTACTTTGAAACTAAGTCAGTTGTGGTGACACAAAGAATTTTTGGGATAAGTTCAATGTTCCATGCTGACACTTTCTCAGTGAGGAACTTCATAGAATGATGCCCATGCAATTAAGTGGTTCAAAAAAAGAGGGCGCTACAGCACACAACAGTGAGGAAAAAGCACAAGCCGAGGACAATGTTTCAAGGCTGTTTAATTGAGATTTTGACATTCACCAGCAAGATCCCGACTTAACAGCTCCCTATTTCTTATGGGTTACCTTAAATCTCAAGTGTATACCCATCCTCATGTATCCAGGAACTCAAAGACCACATCACACGAGGAATTGCAGGAACTGATTGCGCTTTATCACAGCGAGTTATACAGACCTTTAAGGCGTTATGACAATATAGAGTGTGGTGGAGGTCATCTGAACATGTAATTTCCAAATGCTTTTACTGATTGTTAATACTTAAAATGTTTTCACTGATTTTTCCCACAACTCCAACAACACAACAATGAAAACCATCAGATCCTTGTATGAAGAGTACAGGTATTAATAAGTGATTATTACAGTAATGTACCTTACAATTAATGAATAACAAATAAATATATTGCATCGCGCATAATCTTTATTTGCAGTATCTGTTCTAATTGTGTTAGAGAGATAAATTTGATGCTATAATGATCCTGTATAAACTCTACCAGACTTTTCCAATAAAAGAGCTTAAAAAAATATTCTGACACGATATAATGATGGGGACTCCATTCTTTTATGAAAAATGTAAGAAATGTGATACTGGAGTCTATAAAATAAGAAAAATTTAATCTAGAAATACAATTTTTACTAAAATAATGAGTAATTTATCTATATACAGTGACCCTCGTTTAACAACGCCTCGGTTAACGAAATTTGTTAACGAACTGCCTTCCATAAGGATCTTCAATTTGGTTAACGAATTTCTTACTAACCACCTCAACATGTTTTCGCTTGCACTGACCGGCAAACCAGCTTTAGTATCAGTCCGCCAATACATTAATCGGTTCTAGGGCTTAAATTCTTACTATTTTAGTAAATATCAAGAAGTTTATACTATTCAATAATTTTAAAAGTTTAATATTCAATTTTTAGTCATTTTAACAATTATTGAACATAATTGAAGGTAAAGTGACTAGTTTAATGCGCTGCATCCAGCGCGTAGTCTCTCGTTTTCACTGGAGGTAACATCTTGCTTGAGACTCTCTTCAACTAAACACTTTTTTTTCTGTGTTTCCAAGCAAATTATTGGTCATTTTGAAATATATTTTACATATTGACAATATATAATGCAGTGCAGTGTTGATTTAAAAGAAAATAATCTTGAATTACACCAAGAGGGCTAAAATTTTATGGGTGAATGGCTCCATGGGGTGACTTCTCTTCCACCCCAATGCCTTCTTCCTTCTCCTCCACCCCCATTCTAAATCCCATCATCATCATCCAGGAGCCTTACATACACACCTCAAAAGTAAGTGAACTTTCTACCATTTTTGTTGAATTTAGGAAATTTTTGGTGAGCTGGAACCAATACCCAAAACCCCATTGAAATAATGGTTTGAGTTAACGAACTTTTTAGGTTAACGAACGACCTTCTGGAGCGGATTGAGTTCGTTAACCGAGGGTCTATTTGTTTAAATAAATACCTTTAAAAATAAATCTTTTTATATGGGCATGTGAGGCGCCTCATGGATGAAGCTGTGTCTCAGTGAATTCTCCACTGTTTTCCCCGAGTCTAAGCAGCGTATCTCGGACTGACAAAAGAGCTGTATTTATTTACACAAACACCATTGTACACGTATAATATATTATCGTAAACAAAATAATGTACTGTCGTCCTGAGCCTACAGTAACAGTATACTATCCAATCGCCTGATTGTAATACATATATGCAACTGTAATCACTTCTTATGTCTTTAAACACTTACAGGTATGATGGAGGTGTGGTAGGTGATTAGAGGGTCTCATGTTACTGACCTGACCTGGCGCAATGTCAGGTCCACCCATTATATAAACTCTTCTCTGATTTGAGGCAGGGGTAGGGTGGGGATTAGTGGTCTCATATTACTGACCTTCTGATGCACTTCATAGTCAAAGCAAAAGTACTTCAGTCACTGAAACAGGAAAGCACTTCATATTCACTAAAACAGAGTACAATGTCAACTTTAGTGATGTCCTCTCATTATATGGTGTAAAAAACAACAACAACAACGATGACTGATAAACATTCAGCTCTATTTTTTACACACACATGTAAGCAGAAAAACAATGCCTGGACTGCGTTCACTAGATGGCCAAAGTAGCGTTCAGTGCCTCAGCTGACAAATGAAGTGAGTGATGAGTTCCATATGGCAAGTTGGCGGGACAACAAATATCGTTAATGCGAGTTTGTTAACACTGCAAATAGGGAGTGGTCTTAATATACCAGCATCGTTATCTGATTATCATTAGTTGGGATATCATAAATAGAGGTTTACCTGTATTCACATTACCATTATAAAAGAAAACATCAATGATTCATACCTGGGTGCAAAGTTGAGAGCACCTGTACAGTACCATAAACAACTATATACTATACTGTAGTCTTCATATTGTAATACGTGGTAAATTACCGACATCATAAATATGTTTTCATGTTCCCTTCTATTTAAACATTCAAGGGCTGACATCACATCACAATACACTGAGTTCAACAGACACGCCTATGAGACGCTGCTGACTGAGGCAGCTACCTCACTGTCGATACAGTGCATTACATTTTATATGGAATGCACTGATAAACAAGAATCCTTATAGTACATGTACCAGTACATGGTAATTAGCAGTAATATTCAAACTTACCAATATAAAAAAAACATATCAGGGTGCTAAATAAATTGCCAGGTGCATAGCAGAGTGGGTGACTGACTTTGTTGACACTGGTTAACGCTTACAGGATGATTGTAATTATGGCACTAGGTAAATTTTTAGGAAATACTATAACTTAATTTAAGTTCTATTAAATACAGTACCTATAGTCTACATATTACAGTACTGTAGGTGAAACCTTAGCAAGATCAAAGTTTTGTTAGGCAGTTCATAAGCTAACCCCATAATTACATTGTTCCTATGGGGAATTAGCCGGGTTTCCAACCGCCACCTCACAAACTGATCCTTCAGTCCCTATCTTGTTCATTAACCTGATGTTCCTGCACATCTCAAATAGATGGTAGAATTAACAAAATGTAATTTTCACTGTACAGGTACTGTATTCTTTATTATCAACAAAACTATGACAAGACATTAATGTTGCTTTCAGTTTCTATAAATCAAAATCAGAATACAGTACTGTACAGTATATCTCATCAAACCCACAGACTTTCATTTCATGATTTGACAATCTGTGGCCCATGAATTATTATAAAATATGTACTTCATGCATGCAATACCTGCACTTTACAAAATACACTGGGAAAATTATCCCAAAATACTTAATGAATACACGAGTCTTTTACCAGAAAATTTTAACATTTTTAGATAAAGAGGTACCTGACATTAAAGGTTTAGGTACGGTATACCCGTAAACCAACGTCCCATTAACCACTGATTCACATAATCGACGACATGATAGGAAATTACCCACAAGTTTCACTGACTATCCATTGATCTAATGATGAGGGAGGAGCAACAGCAGAGTTGTTTTGAATGTATGTGGCAAGGTGCAATTTTTGCCACGAGAAAGCTCTGCGGCTTCCTCTGCCTCTCTGCACGTGTTACACTTACTGTACCCTTTGTCTCCGACTTCGTGTTTTTTCATTGTTTCCGACTTCGTGTGTTGCGCAATCATGCCTGAACGCTCAGTGATAGTGCCCTAGTGCTGCTCCCCTAGGAGGACACATAAGTCTGAGTCTTACTGTGAAGCTTGATGATAAGAGTGATGATGGACCAGCAAAGAATGGTAGAGACTTGAACTTGTCACCCTCAACCATCTCTACTATCCTTAAAAAATAAGGAAAAGTATGAGGCAGCTGCTGATGAGAATGTCTCCTTCCTCAAGGACTGTTCCCAGGCTGGAGAAGAAGGAGCAGCGTTGATGGTCTCAATCGACAACAACCAGCAGAGGAACTATCCCTTAGCCAGGCCCTGACCAAGGAGAAGACCAGGTCTCTGACTTTTGAAGGAGGAAGCCACTTCCTTCTTCAATACTCCTGATTTCACTGCCGGCCATGGATGGGTTTGACAGGTTAAGGTACTGTGCTAACCTGCATAACATCCGTGTGGGCTGGGAAGCTGCACGTGCCAACCAGGTGGATTGTCTGTTCAGAGAGCTCTGGAAGGCTTACAACATCAAGAGGCCCAGACAACATTACATAGTCCTGGAGGAAATGTCACCTTCTACAATAAACAGTGTGTGATGACAGCTTTGGCTTGAGGCTGTCCATAGCTTCAGGCTTCACCTGCGCACCAGATGTCACCTGCTGGAGCTGAAGGAGCCAGAAGCAGAGGAGTCACCACACCTTACCACCTTAACTTGGCCAACCTTGAAAAAATTTTGGAACGTGGACCCGAAATGGAGTATTTTCGACATGGACCTTGATGGTAAAAGCAGCTTTAAAGTAAGGAATGGCCTGTAGGAATTATTCTGCTGCTACATGGGGATAGTAGGCAGCTATCAAGAGAGGTACTACCCAGGAAGATATTGAGCATAATGTGCTGCCATATGGCATCACAAAATTGTGACGAAGTCCCTGGTTGCTGATCTGACTTTCTGCCTCATTTACACACAATTGCAGGGTCTCAATTGTTACGCTTTCTTGACAACACAACATATAAATCATTTCTCACTTGATTTGTTTAATTTTTCCATTTATGTTTGGTTAATTTTTTTTCAGTCCCCAGGGCCTGATGTGGGTCAGTGACCTGTGCTTGGGTGGGCTAAGCCCCATACGAAAAAAAAAAAGAGCAGGCAAAGAGGCCAAGGTCACTGATTTCTTCAAGCCTCTTCCTAAGTCTCAGCCACCAACTTCCTCGGTCGTCTGTACCCTTTTACGCAAGCAAAAGCATCAGCCTGCCCTCAGCAAGAGTCTCCACCTGCATTCACTGGGTTTGGGGACCCTGATGACCCTGCACCCTTCACCCAATAAGTTTACTCCCAACCAACGGTTTCTCCAACCTTGAGGAGGAATGTCGACTAACGGTCAACACAGGTAATATACCTGTAACAGTCTCAATTTAGGCTTATTATTCGCTTCCTTTGTCTGCTTTTTTTATTTTCTGCTCACTGTGCACGACACAGATATATGAAGGGTAGACGGGAGGGTGACCGTCCCTAACCCCGAGGTGTTATGTTCTAATGGGATTAATTGCTTCAATAACCATCGATTCATTAACCAACAACTTTCACAGTCCCTATATGCTGGTTATCGGGGTATACCTGTATATGTTGTAAAATTGTTAAACATACAATTTATGATGATGTTTTCACTGAATCAACTGTAAAGCACTGCTTACAGCCATTAAAAGTTAACACTTCTGACTCTTGAATGCATCATATAGGCTACTCTTTCTAAAAATACTATTACAGTATGTCTAAAAACAAATTGAATACAGGATCTGTATCCTCGTTTAATGGCGGAGATGAGTTCCAGAAAAACCTAACGTTAATTGAAATTATCGCTAAACAAAACAAGAAATAATATCCATAGAGATAGCATGTTGCCATTGTTACATGTAATGAAACTATAGAAGTTGTGAATAATCATTATAATACCCTAATGTGGCCTAGAAATAAAGAAAATATGATAAAACTTTAATATAAGAAAAATTAAGATCATTAGTGTGTGTGTGTGTGTGGGTGTGTGGAAAGTGCTATATGCATGGGCTTGAGGAGGCAGTGGACTAAAACTATCATAAAGATTCTGATTTGCCACCAATAGCACTCCAGCAGGTGAGGCTAAGCTGTGAACTTTGTTATGGTTATTGTTTAACTAGTAATTTTAGGTAGATACTGTATAGGTTTTTTCTTTTTTACTCTGTTGTATGCACACAATCATTCGGATGGAATGTGCAACAAAATAAAATTACCATAAGGTAAAAAACATTTCTTATGTCTGGCGGAGTTAGCACACAGATCTGGGGAGGTGAGGCACGGGATCTCGGCTGTTCTCTGTCTCTACGCCCAGTGTGTAGTGGAAACCAAATGTCAAAGCATTATTTTTTTCCTTTTATTTTTTATTATTATTATTTCATTTATCCCTCACATTTACTGGTACAGTATACGCGACACATTTCAGCCGGCAGTCATCCAGCTGATTCAAGAGATGTATATGATGCTGGGTGTATGCTATACCGTCACTTGGGGGAGAAGGTGCGGCTAGCTGCAGTTACAGCTCACTGCCTCAATACATATGTTCACTTCCCAAACATACACTTATGCTCTTCATTTTTATTTTTCTTATTTTATAGTTTTATATTATATTTTCTTTTACTTGAGCCACATTAGAGTATTGTAATGATGCACACTTGGGAGCACAGAATCCCCAGTTTTTCCGACTTCCTCCCGAAGTTTTCCAGTAGGAACGCTGCTAAACTGAATATTAACTAATTGTCAAACAAGAAAGGGTGTTCAGATCTTTATAAAACACATCCCGTGAGACTGAGCAGGATCAACTGTACAGGGTAGTTAACTCTTTGGGTGGATACAATTATGTGTACACATACAAAAACTTTAATGTTCAAATACTGTACTGTATACCCAAACATTATTTAAGTACCTGTATTAGAAAAAATTTAATACAATACATATTTAATGATGTCCTGTAAAATAAAGAGCAAACTGAAAACTACATTAATTAGCCAACTGAAACCCAAATATTGTATAAATGAGAATGCCATATGCTTTGCAAATACTGTAGTAAAATATATTAACATGGCTAACTTCAACACAATACGACTGATTGTTAAAAGAGGCTAAGAAATGATGATATTCTTTGAAAACTGTAAAATAAAAGCAAACATTTCAAAGGATCCATTGAGGAATAATTAGTGATAGTGTATACAGAATTCCTGTATGAAAACATGAAGGTACAAAAATTTATGAATACAGTAAGTATAAACTTATTCAAAATCTACAATCTGTGCAGAATTATCAAATCTTAATGAAATAAGAATCAAATTGTTGTGGCAAGACCTTTTTTTTCAAATCTATTATTAAAAACAGGAAATAATTATAATACAAAAATCAGGAACCAACATCCTGTCTAAGAACAGAATCATGGACACTCATAAATATTTCTCTAAAACTATAGAGCTCTGTGTTATCTTGCTTCTGAGTGCAGAAGACAAGGATGAAGGGATCAAGCAGAGGCATGGCCCGATCTACCCTATAGCAGTGGCTTGCAGTCTGACCATTCATTTCGACAGAAATCGAGATCTCTACCGAAGACAGGAACTGACTGCCATCATAACCCCCTGAGGTTATAAACATATCATTATAGCAAGTTTCCTCACTGAAGCAACTATTAAAAGATGGCTGGTATAGTAGTAAGACAGAAATAAAATAAAATTAAGTAAATACCTAAACCAAAAAGAAATTTTTTTTCACTATACACTGACCTAACCTAGGTATTTCTATACATTAATGATATATTATTTTGTCAATACTCTGTACTGTATTAATCCTAACAATCCTAATAATCAAAGAATTAATGCATTAAATTTAACTTAACTTTATGACCAATGTAGATAGAAGTGATTGGTGAGATCTCTCTCCACTAGAACACTAGAGAGATTGTTCATGATGCATCCTGCAAACTTAAAGATGGGGCAATGTCTTGTTATATCGATGTAAAGGTTGAATACATAGAACCTCATCCACACAAATGGGAGTTAATGAAGCAAGCTTCAAGCTTGACCTGATCAGAATTTAAAAGCTGGCAAGTCAACATGTAAACTAAAGATTTCTAAATAAGCAAGGGAAGTGATGGAAGAGGTCCACTAAACTGATCCTGAATACTGCCATCAAAAAGATTATTGCAATCCCACCCTACCTCAACTCAGGTGACAGGTCATGAAACCTGATTTTGTTTTGTTGTTTTGTTCTGTTAGTTGGCTAAAGAAGGTCCTAGTACTATACCAGCTCCAAGATTTTGTCTTTAATTTCTACTGTGGGTTTTACTTCATTTATCAGTGTGACCATTACACTTTCAGAATACATGTATCATCTACATACCAGCTCAGCTCACCTCACAAGTAAGAGTTACATTTATTTATTACTGTTTATACATTTTACAAAAATATTTGTTTGCCTAGTACCGATATACTGCTTCATAATTCTACCTCGCTTATAGGTCTAATTCTGATTTTTTACCAAGAAATCATTAATTTATGATATGCCTCGTTTATAGGTAGACGAAGTTTTGAGAGTAATGGAACAACAAATTAGGGTAATAAAGCACCATATTTTATGGCATATAAAACTCATTTCAGAAACCTTCACTAAAAACGCCTACGTCCTATAAACTGAGGTCACAGCTCTGAAACACCGAGGGTCAAGGCAAATTGTTTACCATTTATTATTACTTACACTTTAAGAACGTTAGGTAGTTTCAGCAAAAAATATTGTATATTTCCATTCAAGTATTTATTCAAGTCAATTAGGAGGGAATATTATTGTAATACAGGCTGTAATTTCCTAGTCCGGCAACCTGGACCTGACCGTGCCGACTATGGAATTCACCCTTTCCTGGATAGATAGTGACTTGTGCTTATGCCTGGAAACACTAGCACCACTTTCTCTGCGCCATGGTCCTTTGAAGACATATTGAAGGGTTAAATGTCTATAGTAGTTTCTCAAATTTGAAAGTTTTTAATTCTCAACTATTTTATTGGAACACACAAAAAATAAATAAATAAAATTTGACGGGCGAAACTTGAATTTTACGGTTTGAAAGCCGCCAACGCAGCAGATGTCGCGTATAATCGTGTAAACAGCGCTATTTTATACAAAAGATTTATTATTGTTTATTACTGAATGTCTTTTTATTGAATTAATGTTTATGTGTGCAAATGAGCAATAAAATTCATTAATACGAATATTAAACACACGAAATGACACAGCATTGTTGATTACAAAACCAGTGACTGACTGGTTCTACATATAAAACTGAAGAAAATAAGACCTTTGCAGCTGTAGTAAAATTAATATGGTTGTTTAAGTAATGTTATTTAATGTTAATAAATGGAACAATAGAAGTAGCTAACAATAATGGTAAAGAAAAAGAGATCGTGATATGGGTGTGCATACATAACGTGAAAACATATCATTACTTTACAAGAAATGAAAGCAACTAATTTATTTACTGTTCATATATATTTAATTAATGTTTTGAATTTGTTTTTATTGAATTAATGTAATGTGGTAAAATTAACAATACAATTTATTATTAATACGGGAATATTAGAGGAGACGAGACGGCTAATGTGTCATTGTTAAAGCTTATTTAAACCAGTGACTGATTGGTTCTACATATAAATAGAAAAATAAGACCCTGAGTTTAGCTGTAGTAAAATTAATGTAAAAATGAATATGTGCTTGAAGTACCTGTTGTATTTAATGTTAATAAATGGAACAATATAAGTAGCTAACCATTAATGGTAAAAAAAAAAGTGAGACTAATCGGTATGTGTAAGACATGTGATAATATATCATTTACTCTACATAAGAATATGAAAGCAACACTTATTTACTGCTCATATATATTGAAGGGTTAAATGTTGTACTTGTATAGACAACCAGAGAGAGAGAGAGAGAGAGAGAGGCATTTACCTGTCAGAGTGTAAACAAACCTTAATTTTCCATGCTTTTTTTTTTAAGGAGTAGCCCACCGCATAGGTCACTGACCCACTTTGGGGCCTGAGGGGCAAAAATTTAATACTCCTGTAATAATAATAATATTCAGAGGAGAAAAAAAAAAAACCTGCCTATCTACCTATTGGAAAACTAAAATCGTTCCAGACCACGGGAGTTTCGGGACCACAGAATGCCGGACTAGAGGGGTACAACCTGTACAACGGTTTTCTTAAATGAAAACCATTCGAAAAGCGATTACAGTTACATCTTTTGAACAACGAAAGAATGCGAAAGTCGATTGTTTTCGTCATGTATTTTATCCTATTTTACATTGAAATACATCACGTTTCAGCAAAACTACTATTTATTTCTGAGAATATATTCATTCAGGCACAGCTTAGGTAAAGTATACATGTGATGTAACAGTTTTTTAACTGAAAACGATTAGAAAAACACGTGTACCGTCTAGCTGATACTCAACAGCTGGTGGTGCGTCATGCATCGTTGTAAACAATATGAGGTTGAGGTGGATTACTGGGTATTATATTAAGTGTGAAATATCGAAAAACATTGCAGTGTAGATCAATGCCGTTGCTGTGATACATATATATGATATAAGTTAGCCTGTGCTAAGAACTTCAACATAGACTACTGAAAGCACGTTGCAAGGTAAGTTAGCCTATTGTAAGTTGGTGAGCTTCATCTGCTGAAGGAACTGCACAGCTTTTCATTACTAATTGGTACATATTTTACATTTCCATTGTTTACTGGCAGTAACTGGTAAATATTTTTCATGTCTAAAGCTAAAAGTTGCTCCTCGCCCTTCCCATCATGCACGGATTCAACCTAACAAAACTATTACCCATGTAGAGGTCGACCCCCAATTTTTTGCCTAAAAACTTGGTCTTAAAAACCCGAACTACACACGAGTATATACGGTAATTACAAATATAATAAATATAATATTTATGTAGCAGCCAAGGCATGGTGATACCTGTAGTATGTTTGTTGGTTGGAATAATGAGGAACAATCTTCGGAACGATCCGAATAAGGCACAAAAACTGGGCAATTTAAGTGTTAATAGAATGTCAAGGACTACCTATATAGTACAGTACTGATATTTTAAGCAAAACAAATTTTTGAGCTTAAAGTATATGTATAATAACACATTTTCTCTTAAATTAATGTTTCTACCAGTAATTACTGTACATTAATACATCCAGAATAAAAGATAAACAACAAAAATCACTTTTAAAAATAACAGGTGCTGAGTAATTAGCATTGCAGAACTAATTTATTTTCCCAAATCATTAGGAAAAGCAATTATCAAAATTTTTACTTTTGACCACAGACCCTTAACCTGATGTCAGCGTCCATTAATGTTGACATTAGCGAATGCAGTCAAAATCAATAGACATGTTCATTTCTGTGTGCCTGTCTATACAGATAATTTAAGAAGAAATTTACTTTCTTTTTAAGAATTGATTTTTTTTTTTTTTGCACATATAGTATCCCTTAATTTTTCCTTGGCCACAGTTTAAGGGTTAAGTGAGAATATTATGTATTCACACAAATGGTAACTGTACTGGACCCCCCCCCCCCCACACAGACACACACACTACCTCCACTGAACTGGAATACAGATACAGTCGACCCTCGTTAAAACGGACTATTAGGGGGGGAAGGGTGTCCGTTTTAGCCGACTGTCCGAATTAACCGATTTAGGGGTTAATATTGCATTATACAGCTATGTGTATGTTTATTTGAGTGCCCCGTCATAGGAGTCCGTTTTCTCTCACTTCAGCACTCCTGACTCGCCCGTTTTCTCTTAATCATAGAGTGCACCAGAGACTGTTATATCTTAGTAGTGACACAGAATTTGATATTGCAACTGGGGTTGTAATTGTTGAGGCAACTTAGGTATGTCTGATTACAGTTGGAATATTCAAGATCCATTGTGAGTGGTGTTTAAAGCTTCAACTGTCTTTATGGTTGGTAAAACTTGTCAAGTCTGTCAGTCTGAATGGCATGTGTGAGGCCTTGTGTTTGTACAACCGCTAAATATATAAATATATAATGTTATGATAATTATCAGAAACACATAGGCATAACGAGGTTTATTACAAAGTGATGAAAAGGATACTGTACAGTGGCTAGTCCACAAAACATGTAGCCATGTCTCTTTATTTGAGTGCCCCGGCCATAGGAGTCCGTTTTCACTTCAGGACGCCTGAGTCGTCCGTTTTCTCTTAATCTTAGAGTGCACCAGGGACTGTTATTTTTAGTAGTGACACAGAATTTGAAATTGCAACCCCAATTGCAACTGGGACAATCCCAGAACCAGAAATTTGATATGGACAGTTCAGATTTCGTCGGTTTATCGAAATCCGGATTAAGGGTCGAATTAGCAGTCGACTGTACTGTATACTCATATTTACATCCACTAAGTAGCTGGGGGGGGGGGGCCAGTCCTTGTCTCCCGGGCGGCACTTTTGGGTCTGCTCATCACCCATATCTGCAGCTACTGGAGGCGATCCATCCCTTTGTATCGTGCAAGTTAATCCTTGTCGTGTCTACAACACCTGACCCACATCATCACGGCCCGTCATAGCTACACCCTTGCTATGCCCCCCGCCACACACACAACCTGTAACCTGTTGAGGATTAAGGAAACAACTTCAAACAAGTCGAGTGAGCTCATGTGGTGTGGGTCAGGTGTTAGGTCAGAGACCACAGGATTAACTTGCCGCCGTACAAAGGAAGGATTACCTCTCCAGTAGCTGAAAACCATGCGTCGGGTCATCAGTTCATGTACAGCGACCAATCCACCAGTTACAAGCAATTCACTTCAGTTCTGCACAAGTCTCCATCGTGACAAGGCGAAGTTAGACGACTTTAAGTTCTCTTGTGTTTTCGATCAGTTATTTACTCGTTGGAAGACATAATACTATAAGGTAAGAAATATTAAAGTATTGGTTAAAATATTGATGTGACTTTTGCTGTGGTACTGAGATTAAATATTAAGATTTTGTTTCACAGCATGCGATTTTATACTAAGACACTATCCTCACTGGGGTACAGACAAAAGCCCCGACAAAAGCCACAGACAAAGCCCCCAGACGAAAGACCCAGACAAAAGCCCCTACTTTGATCAGGGTGGCTTTTGTCTGACAACAGTAAGGGCTTTCAAAAGTTACGGACATAATTAAATAGTTGAGGGTAAATATACTGTTCTAACTTCAGTCACTGGTCAAAGTGTCAAGCGCATAATAGAAACTCGTGGAGTCGAGGGAAAGCTGTAGTGTTGTAAAGAAACATTTCTCAAAAATCTAAGTGCCTAGAAAGTTAATGGCAAAGAAAATACAGCTACCAGGGCAGATGCTGGTGTTCTACTTGGTGCGTTGCAATCATTTTCCTTTTGTGCTTTCCTGGCCTGTGGGGACCGGTCCTTCTAGAAATTAAGACACACAGACTTACCTCCAAACCAAGGGCTGAACATACAACAATGTGATATAAAACTCGGGCATTAGAAACATTTCTAGTTGAAAACAGGACAAGCTAGTGAGTAATGGAGTTAACTATGCCAAAATTTGCAATGATCTGGGATAGTCATGGAGCTCAGGCCGACCAAAAGAAGAAACAAATGATTGGTGAAGGATCACGAGATGCTGAATTGCCATCGACATTGAATTGAGGAAATGTTTTCTGCTGGACAGAATGATCCAGAAATAACTTTGAATTTCAACAGCTTCATGAACTTGCTGAGAAATATGCCTTCTTACCCATTGAATCTTTTGATGATAATATGAGTGTCAAATAGATCACGATCACGCGACATTGACAAAGAGGTTCTCGTTGGAGAAAAAGACTTCAGCATTTTGTTGCTGTTGCTGCTATAACTATTAAAAGACAGAATACAGACGTGGAAAGAAGGCCCCTTGAACTTTTGCAGTTTATTCAAAAGTATAACCTTGGGAACTCGGTTCCAAATATAGTAATAATGCTGAGGATGTTTCTCTGGCTGTTAGTGTTACTACCTGTAGAGAGTTTTGAAACTAAACTGATCAAGAATTACTTAGATCTACTATGAGCACCTTGCAGTTGAGAAATCTTGCCATACTGTCTATAGGCGTAATTGACAGATGAAATAGTTTTTGACAATGTCATTGAAGAATTTGCAACAAAAAACAAGAAAAGTTACTTTGTAAAAGTTGTAGTTTCATTCAGAAATAAAGATGGTCTAATTTTTTACACTTTTTTACTTTTCCTATCCTATGTCGTTTTTGCTTTTGTTTAACTGTTATATAAAGTTTAAGTATGTTTGGGTGTATTTACAGAATACTATATTTGGTATGTGAAAGTACAGTATATTATAATGGTAAACTATTTAATATATATATATATATATATATATATATATATATATATATATATATATATATATATATATATATATATATATATATATATATATATATATATATATATATATATATATATATATATATATAAAAGAGTGAGTCAATGTGCAATATGTATTTTGTGGGGGAAGGGGGGGCAGGGCAAACTCAAGGGCGCGGGGCTGCGCACTGTTTTACATCTATTGATCACAGGAATACTTAAGTATAATAATAAGAAAAATCACAATGTGACTTACCCATTACAAAGATTTTTCCATCCCACACAGAGACAGTCATGGCGGCGAGGAGTTTTAATTGGAGCCACTGATGACCAACTGTCAGTTTCAGTATCATATTTCTCAACTGAGCACAGCTGATGCTGTCCATCAAAACCCCAATCACATATATATTATTACCAAGTGCACACACCCCAGCACCACTTCTTGGAATTTTTATCGGCGACACAAACGTCCATTGGTTATTTTCAGGATGGTAACACTCAACAGAGTTTAACGATGTTCACCATTATAACCACCGACAGCATACATTAGTCTGTTTACCACTGCAACACCGCGCCCATTCTGGCCTTGGCCATAGAGTGCACTAAAGTCCACTGATCATCGTCTGGTTCATATTTTTCAACAGTGTCTTGGCAGTCAGCACCATTTGAGCCTCCAACAGCATACAATTGACCATCAAGCACTGCCACTCCTAGTCTATTACGTGCATAATTCATTCTGGCTCTCTGTTCCATGTATTTGATACTGGGTTAAATGAGTCTACAATTGCTGTCATGGTAGTTACCATTAGGCAGAATGTTTCGACCACCTACAGCATAAAATATTCCACGAAGATAAGCTGCTCCTAAGCCTGATCTGTAAAATAAACATATTTTGTAAATCAACAAACTTATGAGCTATTCACTATCTCAGTTTCTCACCATTTACATAGGGTACTGAGACAAATAAAAAATAAATAAATTACAGTGAAATAATACAATCGTGCTGTATAATATTATCACTATCAAGACTATAATAACCTGTACCAAATGCCAATATAAATACAAAGCAGACACAGAAGAACAAGGCAAGCAATGAAGAGCTCCTGCAGAAACTATAATGTTTCATGGTCTGTATCCTTTGCACAGCATCGACTAAAACTTGTGCCTCGGTTGTCGTTACAGATTAAGGTAATTCAAATTCAGGATCACGGAAGACTGAACACAAATCTTATATTATAACAACATTTGATCATTTAAACTCAAGATACCTCAAAGCCATGCCATTCTTACACCCTGGTGCCATACACATTAATATATCCCCAAAACCATCCCTGGCAACACAACTGTTCATTCAGGCAACTTTCCTATTATTTTCCACACTCAAACATCTTAATTACCATATTTTCTAAACTGTCTATAATATTGTCAGTCCTCAATTTACATATTTTTATGCATGGTTTCACAAGTTATTGTGACTTTATTTGTATTTTTTTTTGCAAGTCAAATGAAAACCCTCCAAATGGAGCTAACAAAATACATTCTAAAAGATAAGAAAAAATATTTCTGTGTATACCAGTACAGTACTGTACTGTATGTATGGTAATTCAGAATATATTCACATTTGTTTTATTATTAAACAATTCATCAACATTCACATTTGGGTGCTTAAAACACATCTTACACACACACACACAAATTTTTCCCTCCTGGAGATAAATTACATATAAGCTCCTTTATATACTTATACTGATTAATCACTCAAATCAGTTTCTTAAATATGTTAACTCAGAACCTTCCTACACACTTATATTATTCAGTGATTGTGCAGTACAGTAGGGTCTCAAAGTACATGAGGGCCATGTTCAGTAGCCTTGTATAGGTGTGAATTTCTAATATATTGGGTCCCCTGTACTGTATACAGCTCCTCCCACAACTTCACAGCGAGGTCAGGGACTGGCATCCAGGTCGTAAGTCGAAATGTAATAAGTCGGAAATCTTAAATAATACACAAAAAATCTAAAATGGTGCCATTTTCTTCTCGCACCACAAAGGGCTCACTTTTAAGCTCCAGCCATTTTAAGTGAATTACAAACGAATTTTGTCTGTGTACTGACTTTGGGACTCTAAAATCACGTAATTGACCAAATTTTGAGTACTGACTAGGGCAGGTGGTTGTAAGTGGGAGCTGTACATATGTAAAATATTTTCTTTCTAAGCCTTAAGTAAGGTAACCCTACCAAAAGGTAAACAACTGCATGAACTTCAAAACCATGTACCCTGTACAGTATAGAAACAACAAATGATCAATAAATGATGTATAAATATTTAAAATCAAAATCATAAAAAAAAAAATCAAAGGGCTTGGTGTTTTCTCACTTTCAGACATTTGATGGAGTGCATAAACTGACTATTCATGGGAACCGTGGCGTAACTCTAGAGCTACAGTAGATATGTCCTCCTTAATAAGTCCAATATCTTGGCATATTCTTCAAAACTTCTCAGTACAGTATGTGTCATTTAATGTTTCTCCTCTCACCACCACGAGCACTGCCACTAAATTTCCTCTTCAGGCCCATGGGCCAGATTCACTCCGACTTATGATCACTTTTGTGTCAGACACACGAATAAATGACTTTAGTTGCATTTAGATTGTTGTAGTAAATTAAATTTTAACCAAAAGGGACAAAGTTGGGATACCTGGAAGATATAGCTAGTTGGAATTCAGATAAAATTAATTGCTATAAATTAAATAATAGTACTTTATACCCAAAATATTGGGGTGCTGCAGCACCTCCCTTCCCACGCCCAAGTACTGGGTGGAGTGAGCCAGCACACACCTGACCACAACAATAACAAACACAAGACTGACCAAGTGTAGAGTGCAGTGAGTGTTACCCACGGACCAACTCTGCCAAGATCTTCCCAGATATTTTATATAACTCGCATTCCCGAAGTTATTTTATAATAAATTCTGAGACCATATTAGTGCTGAATTATGTGAAATTCCAAGGTATCGAATGCCAAGTTATCAAGAGTTTACTGTATACAATAACACCAACACTTAATATAACAACTTTGTGGTTGCCATGGCTACAGCTTTTATCTTCTTCCATTCTTAATAATGGTTCTAACAATTGATGTAGCCAAGTTGAAAGCAGCACCGACATCCACCTGACGCTCACCAGCTTCCAGCCGCCTCAATACTCATAATTTTACAACCAAGGAGATACTTTTCCACAAAACTTTAAACGACTTGAAACATTAAAACTTACAGGCCATTTGCCACACACGATGAGTAAAAAGTCACTAATATAAAAAACAGCGAAGTCAACAAGAATGTGTCCACAGTGTAAGTAAGTACAAATTTGTACTGTACGATTGTAACAGAGTGCTTGGTAGTGATTGCCAGTACAGAAAACAAAAGAGAGCTGCTGTTTGCATGTTGTCAGTATTCACACTTGTGACTTTTACTACTTTTTTTTTCCTAGAACTCCAAGATGCAAACAAGAGTGCTATAACAAAACAGCGCCTTACCGGGTAGCTAACCAGTGTATTACTGTACAGAAATGCACTCTTTCTCTTTGCTTTACTTTCGTCTATTAAGCATTTCTTTGTTTTAACTTTGAATTGCTTAATACTGTAACTGGTTTTGACCGGACACTCTGGAGAGAAAGGTATAGGGGTCCTGGACCCTCTGCAAATTGATGACCACCTACTGCTAGTGTACCACAGATTTCCACATAGGATATACGCTATGTGTGACCAACTACTATAAGATATTGGTAGAGTGACAAAGAGGTCTCAGGCAGTCCCATTCCATATACGCTCGTTCTAATAACTTCATTTTTTCAAGTGGCAAGTCAATCAATCATCAAGAATTATAGATACAGTGACAACTGCTCTGTACAAACAAACAAGAGTAGAAAAAAAACGAAGCTACAATTTCACCAAATAAAAGGATTTCTAGTGTAATTGGTGTAATACAGTACTCCAATAGAGGCACCACCACACAGGCTGACACCACCAACAACTGATGTTATTAGTTTAGTGTACCATGAACAGAGAAGACTTATACTACATACCTCACCTTTTCAAACAAATAATAATAATAATAATAATAATAATAATAATACAATAAAAACATAAGATAAACAACTTCTAATGATAAATAATAATAATAAACAACTGATGACATTTAAACGCTTAAACTTGTCCTTCCATTGTTCTTCTCACGAAAGTGACTGTTTATGTTCTGCCTGCGTGAGTAACGGTTGTTGGTTAATACTCCTTCAGAGAGTTGCTCCAGGCACAGTTATTGTTCAAGGAAAAATCAAACAATGCACCACAACTCTCTGGCAGTAGCTTACTAAACTAACACTTCCATTAGGGCCCAGTTCGAGCGGTTAGTGAATCACCTATTATCAAGATCGAGCCTCTCAAGATAAATGTAAAGGTGCTAACAAAGTTACTAATTATGTTAGTGAATCTGGCTCCATGATTGGGGTAAAATTCAACATAAGGAAAGATTTTATGAGAGAGAGAGAGAGAGAGAGAGAGAGAGAGAGAGAGAGAGAGAGAGAGAGAGAGAGAGAGAGAGAGAGAGAGAGAGAGAGAGAGAGAGAGAGAGAGAGAGAGAGAGAGAGAGAGAGAGAGAGAGAGAGAGAGAGAGAGAGAGAGAGAGAGAGAGAGAGAGAGAGAGAGAGAGAGAGAGAGAGAGAGAGAGAGAGAGAGAGAGAGAGAGAGAGAGAGAGAGAGAGAGAGAGAGAGAGAGAGAGAGAGAGAGAGAGAGAGAGAGAGAGAGAGAGAGAGAGAGAGAGAGAGAGAGAGAGAGAGAGAGAGAGAGAGAGAGAGAGAGAGAGAGAGAGAGAGAGAGAGAGAGAGAGAGAGAGAGAGAGAGAGAGAGAGAGAGAGAGAGAGAGAGAGAGAGAGAGAGAGAGAGAGAGAGAGAGAGAGAGAGAGAGAGAGAGAGAGAGAGAGAGAGAGAGAGAGAGAGAGAGAGAGAGAGAGAGAGAGAGAGAGAGAGAGAGAGAGAGAGAGAGAGAGAGAGAGAGAGAGAGAGAGAGAGAGAGAGAGAGAGAGAGAGAGAGAGAGAGAGAGAGAGAGAGAGAGAGAGAGAGAGAGAGAGAGAGAGAGAGAGAGAGAGAGAGAGAGAGAGAGAGAGAGAGAGAGAGAGAGAGAGAGAGAGAGAGAGAGAGAGAGAGAGAGAGAGAGAGAGAGAGAGAGAGAGAGAGAGAGAGAGAGAGAGAGAGAGAGAGAGAGAGAGAGAGAGAGAGAGAGAGAGAGAGAGAGAGAGAGAGAGAGAGAGAGAGAGAGAGAGAGAGAGAGAGAGAGAGAGAGAGAGAGAGAGAGAGAGAGAGAGAGAGAGAGAGAGAGAGAGAGAGAGAGAGAGAGAGAGAGAGAGAGAGAGAGAGAGAGAGAGAGAGAGAGAGAGAGAGAGAGAGAGAGAGAGAGAGAGAGAGAGAGAGAGAGAGAGAGAGAGAGAGAGAGAGAGAGAGAGAGAGAGAGAGAGAGAGAGAGAGAGAGAGAGAGAGAGAGAGAGAGAGAGAGAGAGAGAGAGAGAGAGAGAGAGAGAGAGAGAGAGAGAGAGAGAGAGAGAGAGAGAGAGAGAGAGAGAGAGAGAGAGAGAGACACACACACACATTACACCTGGGTGCAGCCCAGGCCGATTAAGAGTTTACGGGCCCCAGGGCAATGGTAAATGCTAGCTAATGGGAGGAGATAGAGTCAAGATGTATCTTAAGGCCAAGGGCCTGCCCACCTGGAAATTTTAAAATTAAATCCTTTTAGACTGCAACTCTGCCTCTGAAGGAGAGCGATAATGAATGGTAAGGTCATCTAATTGGTATATGATATGAGATTTCTGTAACCTAAAGACATTTCTAGTATAACCAAACACTCTGTGGCTTTTCTGTGTATTGGATGAATGAAACTGAATGTCAGAAAGGAACAATAAAACAAGGAAGTGAAGCAGAAAACATTTAACTTTATTAATATCATACAGTAGAATAACAATGAAAGGCCTATCCATGTAATGTGAAAAACAAAATTTAAATTCATTTGACAGCTCTTACGACTTTGGTGCAAGCAACCATCAATAACATGTTCAAAGTTAAGAGTTTGAGTAATATCCGACTCAATGGTGAGAACAGAAAGGTTGCTGAGTTTGTCTTGTAAGAGAAGAACGCAATCTGTTTTTCACACGCTTGAGAACCAAAAATGAACGCCTCTTTCTGTGCTTGCCGCTGGCAATGTCAGGTAAATCCTCAATACTATTTCAACATTTGAAACACTTCAACAATATCCGATCCTCAGAAAATACTCCAAACATCTTGAGGTGATAAAGATCTTTTCTTTAGTTTGAGAGGTACAGAGAAAATGAAACATCTCAACAGGAAAACTTTCTTCCAAATCTGTATAGCATGTTGCCCGTAGCTTTAGAGAGCTAATTTTGTCAGTAGAAAGTGTTCACAGTCAAACAGCAGTCCAAATTACCGCGAAGTACAAGAAGTGATATCCCCAATTAGACGGAACAATTGGTACAGAGCACTCGGGAATGAGAGATCGGCAAGACGACTCTCAAAGCCAAAAAACCCTCATCCCCTTAATTTTCCGGCAACGGAAAATACTCGAATTTCCAGAAAATGCCTGATTTTCATCTCCAACTCAGAAAAACTTCCCATCCCCAAATTCCGGAATTTTCAGGTATCGAAAATTTCTCTGAAATTTCAGAAATTTCAATTCCGGCTATTGGAGAGTTCCGGTTTGAAGGATTCGGATAACAGAGAGATATACTGACTGCTTTCAAGCTCTTCCCAGCAACTGTGAACCAAAATTACGCACAAATGTCATAATGCTAAAGTTTTCTTGCCGGTGGTAACCCTCCTTCAGCTGAAGCCTTTTGCTTTCATCAAAAAAACTTTCCGCTTTATTGTCCTCTTTCATCGTAAGTGTGATCGCCCACAAGTTTCTTGGCCTCTTGCTCAAACAAATCGTACTAACCAGAACCATTTTATGACGTCATCGCCTTCATACAGGTAAAAACTGTGGACAGCTCAATTGTTTCTCTTGCAGTTCTTTCCATCAACATAAGTTTCCTGAAGGAGGCTTTCAGGTTTAGTGATCCAAGTCCTGTTCAAGCTTTTCTGATAAAAGTAACGCACAATGCGGATCCTCAGAAAATGTCACTGTTTGTCTTTCAAAGACTCACTGAAACACTATCACTACCCCAAATAGATTAAAGTATAGTAATTGTTACTGCAAGCGGTACTGAATTATGATGACACATAAACAAACATTGTGTTAGGCTGTAAGTCATGTCATATTTATTGGATGTGCCTGCACGTACTGCAGACAGTATAGTGTTGAGATGGTGGAGATGAGAGGCCCAGGAGAGGTTGGAGTGTAAGGGAGCTTGTTTATGTCCATTGCATCATTTATCATTGTGACAGTATAGAAATATGGCAAATTAAGTATAGTAAACCCTCAAACTACGCCTCACTTTACGCCGCTTCCACATTCAAGCGCGTACCATGCCGACCATGGAATGCTCACTTTCCGCGTGTGTGTACTTTCACGCGAGAGCAGCTGGCGGTCCCCTCGCTGCGCAATTTTCGATCCAAAATCACCCTCTCCCTCCATCCGCCATGCGTAAGGCGCCGGTAGGTTGCAGTGTACGTCTTTGTTACGCTATCGGTGACGCCATACGAGCGGACGTGATTGGGCAAAGCATCCTACCTCCTCCCCGCTTAGCGTGATTATTTAATGTACTACGGACGCCCCGTCAGCGAAGCGCTGCCTAAGCCACTTGACTCCACCGCCAGCTGGGTTACACCTCCCGCCATAAACGTATATTGGTATCCATTGTTCCATAGAATGGCTTCAATCGACCACCACCACCAAAACTTAACAAAGCAATTACCTTGACTACCTGACCCAGCCTAAATCTAGGACAGCACATTCCAAGCCTCTGCTTACATGAAATAAAATATAAGATCATACAAGAGTTGGAGAAAGGAATAAGACAGGTTGATCTGCATCACAGACAATTAAGAAGGATGCAGCCAAGATAAAGGAGCACATGAACATCACAAAGTCTACAGGTGCTTCCAAGGATCAAGCATTCCACAACCAGGTACTTCTCAAGACAGAAAAATTACTTGTGAGCTAATAAGCCCACACAGTTAAATGAACATGCGGTAACGCTTAAAGGGGCACGCACGAACTGCATGCTGCAGTCACGAAAGACGGGAATTTAAGAGCCCAAACCTTAATGCTCCCTCTGTGTACAAGGTTTAAGAAGAGGAACAAGATCACCAATATCAACATTGGTGGTGAAGAACTAGTCCACCACAGTGCTAGGGAATCTCGTTTTACCGCGGAGATGCGAGGAAGGACAGTACAACAATCCACTCAGGTGTTTAACATGGACGAATCTGGTCTTCGGAGCCACCTCAAATACCACAGAAGAATGCCAGCGCGTCAAATGCCGGTGAAGAGCGACACCATTCTGCCCACCACCAATGCATCCCGCACCCGTAAGCCCTGGTTATCGAGATCCACACAGAACGAAGTAGCACGCCACAAGAGCTGAACATGACCAAGCAAATGTCCACTGGCTGACCGCATAAGGTGGATTTTCTAATCGTCCCTCTCCTGTTTGATGACCGTTTCGCTCCTGATTAAGAAATTCCCAGAGCAACACAATGCCATCTTATTTTGTTGCTGCATTAAACGCACCAGGACACTCGCCTACTGTTAGATCGCCACCCAACAAAAGTGGTCTTCCTCCCAACACCACATCTATACACACGCCGACGACCAAGAATTGATCTGTAATGTAAAAGCCGCATTCTGCCAATAAATTCAAGCTCCTGAACGAAATACACAACAACAAGAAGAGCGCAACCTGAGAGGACACCAACACCGACAGCAAGAGCTAAGAAGACGAGAACAACAGTTGCAGAGCAGAAGCACTTTGAAACAATTCTTTGAGAACATTCAACGCCAAGAAAGCTGACTTCTGTGGAGCGTCATGGATCATACTGTAGCAAACTGTTCACCACGATGGAGACATGTGCTGCAAGGTGGTCTGGAAGAGCAGAGTAAATCTGTGACTGGTGAGGTTCCAGACTGTTGCAGTAGCAGTGATCTCACCAGAGAAGGCGAGCTGCGGCAGTGAGCTTCCTCCGAGACCACCAATCAACAACACATCCTGAGGTGATATGATCCCAATGTGACAACCAACGCAGATGGTATGATGATGACACCAGTGAAGAGGCAGGAAAAGGACATCCCAAGAAGAACGCCACTTATCACATAGTAAGGCAGCCATCGAGGATCCTGAGAAAGCCAACTCCTCTTCCAAACTCCTGACGCTAACAGGGTATGAATTACCACCCAGCTGTTGCAGACCAGTACCCCACATCATGTCACACTACTTACGCGATAAACACCAGCCCAGCAAAGCATAACAGAGTTCTTCATCAAAACCCATCCACAGCCAGCCCAAGCCAGTGATAGTGACAGACACAGAGAACACTGATGACTTTGAGGATTTGCCGAGGCACTAACAAGTGTGATGACACCTGATGAGACTCACCTGAGGCCAGTAGCCTGCCTCTGCCCTAGAACCAGCATCCATTCCCACACCACCCATCTCTTCTACTAACTTAAGTGTTAACCCAACCTGTTTTTTTCTAACCCAACCTTCAGTTTATTATTCCATAGATACCATCCTATATTATGTGTGTGAATACCATCATAAAGTTAAGATGTCATTTTAGTACGACAAGGCCGGAAAAGTATTGTATCGTCTGCCCATTCAATTAATCCCATATGTTATGTTGTTCAATTTTACGCCGCTTTCACTTTACACGGGCCGCCGGGTTCATCGAACTGCCAGAAAGTGAGGGTTCACTGTACATTTTTTAATATTATATTTTGTAAGAATATATTTTTTGTTTTACGATGCTGGGTATTTGGAATCTAATTCAGAAACAAAAAAATCAAAAAGATATTGCAAACATAATACGAATATTCTTTTAGCTTAGATTGATTCCATAACTTTTGCCTGAAAAAATGCATCTTGTACGACAGATGTGTTGCATTATGGGGAGTATGTGACATCATGTGAAAGTCTATTTACATTTGGTGGGGAAGAGGTCAGATTGTTCATGAACAATTGGACTTCAGAGATGGCCATCAATCCTGGAAAGGCCTCATGTTCATTAAATTGATGTGAAGAGACTCTTACTAATTCCCCAGAGAGATCTTAATAATCCCTCAAGGAAACCAAGTAGATCCCACAGCCCCTCAAGGCAAGAATCCTTGTATAACTTGTTTCAAACTGGAGTTGTCCTGAAAATATTTGAACTACATCTATACATCTTTTAAAAGCCTTGACCTGTAATAACCTATTTGCTGAGTCGTCAAGCTTAATAGTGAGTGCAGAAACAAATTGTAGGGAATATATGACCTGTATACCAAAACACCCAGCTAACCCAACTAGGTTGCTAATAGAAGTAAAAAAAAGGGTTGAATATTATTATTGATGTTAGGATAAACAAGACTGTTAGTGCAGTAACGCACTTGTTACCAGCCCATGCAAAGTCGAGAAGGAACAGTGTCTCGTGGTCCACCAACTTCTGTGTTTGCAACCAAATTCTGTATTGTTCTGCACATCCCAGGGCTCGAGTCGTTACATGTAATGTCGGCAATATTAAGGATGCCACCCTGGACCAGCAGTGTTCTGGGAAATTACAGTATACCCACAGAAAGCATTGGAGGTAACACTGTCCTACAAGGCTTCACATTGACCCACTAGGCAAGGGAGCCCCCAGCCAGATGTGATGACTGCCTAGTCTCCATAGTGACTTAGAGTCAGCAAACATTTACTGGTTGGACCGCCCAGGTCTGGGGACACTAGGGCGACTTTCTTGAGGACCTTTGGGAGATGTAACTAATGTGATGCCCATCCTTCTTTTTGAGCAAAGTTTCATCTCCAGGGGTTGTTTTAGCCACTGATCATGCTGGTCACTCCATATATATACAGTAAATACTTATTTTAAAAATATTTAAGTAAATTTCCAGTTATACAGTATATGTATTTTATCTATAGTTTTGTTACAATTCATTTTAAATAGAATTCTTTAAGTAAATGGAGCATCACATGACTGAGATAAACTATATCCACACAACCAAATGAAAAGAGGTTAGAAACATTACCACTTAATATGTATAGAAATGATTTATTCAAACAATGCATTTTCAAATACATCTAAGCTTCATAAACTAATAAGAAGATGCTAATACCTTTAAGAATGTTGAATACACAGTAAAAACATGCTTCTTCTGTATTGATGGTAACAAAAACATTCTGAAATATAATTTTCTAAGTATCCCAATACAAAGTTAGAGATAATTCAAATCTAAAGTCCAGTTCAGGAAATCTTGTATAGTTCTTTGATATTGGCTATTATACCTTTATTTCTGCATTTTAAATTGAAATATAAAAAAAACTCAGTACTTACAGTATGTTTATGAAGCCCAGTCATAACTAATGTTAAAAAAAGACAAAACAGACAGACAGCTTGGAAAGTCTACACAGTAAATCCTAGATAACTTGGCACATATAGGGCTCTGGCCTTGCCGAGTTATCTCAAATTCTGACTTATCGAGGCACTTCCTGCAAAATGACAACAAAAATTATAGACCTATATAATTATGTGGTACATGTAAATACCACAATGTGAAAAAGTAACATTTACTAGCACTGAGGTACAATGAAACATCATAAAGGACACAGATGCATGGGGTGACAGAATGATAGGTGACACAGAGGTATGATAGGTGACACAGGCATGGTAGGTGATGCAGGCATGGCGCATTTTCCCAGATAATTTTATACATCTCGGCATTTCCGAAGTTACACTAATACCTGTACATCTTAAAACCATATTCATGTCGAGAGAATGAAAGTTTACTAAAAGAACACACAGTACACTTAGGGGAGTTCATGAAACCAATAAAATAAAAACTGCCTCTGCTAGATAGGTTTAGGTAATCCTGCTAAAAACTAATGTAGGATAGAAGTACATATGAATAAACTTATGCACAATGCCGCTCAAAGCAATAATATGTAACTGTCAGCAACA